>NC_056729.1:208538559-208781059 GCF_019279795.1 Protopterus annectens
CAAACTGTTGTTTGCAGAGTTTTAAGTGCTAGGCTGGGCTGGGCTAGTGTACTGCCTGTGTAATTGCCTGATTCTGATTGTTTTCACCTGCTACCTCTGCTAGTACTCCCTGGTAGCTTCCTACTATTTGTTGTGCTTCCTTTTTCCTTTCTTTTTCCTGGGGGGGGGGGGGTGCCACGCACAGAAGTGCAAACATGTGCACAGCAGCTAACAAACACGCACACATGCTTACACAGACTAAAACTTGCTTATTCAGTTAAAACGCTCGCACACCAGCGCAAATGCGCTTACAACTCTTTAAACAGCCTTATACATGCTTACTCCGGCTTAAACACGCGCACTCACGCTTACACGCGTGCACTCTGTTTTACTTGGGTTTACACGCGCACACACGCGCATACCCGCTCAGCAAGAAACTTTGGTGTTATCCATGGCATACACCTTCCATTTCTTGTCTTTCCCTAGCTTACCAATGTCACCTATCTTCTACTCTGTTACTCCCCATATCCTACTGCTACACTCCACTGACTGTGCTCATTTGCTATGTAAACTTGCGATTCACTATCCTAACGCTCATTTACATAGGATTGCCTACTAATGCTTGGTTACTTGTCTTAGACTGAGCTTCCCTCCTTGGCAACCTCTACTCGGTGGCCATGTTGTCTTCTGCCTGCCATTCCCTTGCATTGTACATTAACAATTTCAATAAAATCCACATTTGTGGGTTTTAATTTTTAGTATTCTGGGTTTTACAATGCAGCCCATTTGTGCGGCGCTGCGCTATGCTTAAACATTGGAAATCGGTGAAAAAAATATATATTTTTATTTTCATATTGCATCAGGAAACATTTCACATGGCCGTATATTTGGCCATTGGCATGCTTCCTGCACTGGATGCAACCTTTATTTGGAGCTGTCACGGTTCGTTTTTGCTATTTGTAGAACGGTACTCAGTTGTCAACTGAGTACATTTCTGCAAATAACACTGCTCTTACTCAGGCAGGTTCGGTTTCCTGAATCGCAAATATACCTCATTTGCATGCCTTTCACCTGCAATTGAGGTAATTTGCATATCCCAGCCCTGTCCGTGTAAGAGCCATTTTAGGAGCTCTCTTACACGCCCCTACAGACTGTTCATGAATCGCTCGTCGGACATGATGGCTGCATGGAGTCTTACTCTCCTCTTAGACTCCGTGCAAGCCATCGTGAATCCGGTCCTTAGTGTTGTAACACATCTGATGACTGACAGAGGAAATGATCAGGCCTGAAGAGAAAACCAAACGAACCATGGAAGACGTCTCACAGATCCCAGTTCTAGCCTCCATTAAGATCCAGCCAGAGTGATAATGGAAAAAAGAGGTGAGATGGTTGTACTTAGGAGGACCAGTACAGACACAGGCACAACTTTGCATCAATGTTCACTGATTTGTGGGGTTTTTTTTCTGGTGCTGCCCCCTTAAAAATGGAACACTTCCATCTCTTTGTTTGGCATTCCATACATTTGTCCTTTCTTATTCAGTTATCCCTCTCACAATCTCTTCATACTTTAGCTAGTAAAAGACTTGTGATGGAAATAACTATATACTTTAAATATCTAGAGTATTTTCATATGTTTTATTCCTGACTTTATTCCAAAACAACAACATTCAACTGTATGTCCATAATCAAGCAGTGCAGAGTATTTTCTGTTGCTTTATAGTTTTCTGCTCCACATTAAAATCAATCTGTCTGTAATCTCCCAGACAGATTGCATTATGAAAAACATTGCTATTTTACTTTACTCATGACAGTCTGGCCTCTTTCTCAACCCATGTGAACATTTCAATGTGATTAGTAATGTCCAGTGTGTTACAATACTTGCATATTTTTGGAAAGAGGGAAAAGGCAAAGGCATGATGTACGCTGAGAAATGGGATTTGGAATCAGTTAATTCATGTTGATAAGGAGGAATGCTAAGGAAATGTTAAGTAACATATGATACCAAAACAATTCTTTAGTCCTGCCTTTCAGGAATTCCTCTCGCAGGTAGGTAATTATGGGAACCTGACTGACTTAGACAACCCTTCTTGTGCAATTCAGGTGGCATTCAATGAAGATTGAAACAGAACACGTGGTTCTGTCATACGCATTCATTTTCTCATGTCCAACAAGTTTATGGACCTCTTAACCTTAGCCTGTTACTTACGTTCATGACTTTTTTTCCTAAAATAATGCATTGTTTTGTTTTTTCCCCCTCCCTTTGCCCCAAGCATTAACACCATGCAAGACAATCTGCCCTCTGTGACACAGAGCCAGCCACAGTGCAGTACATTCTGTAGCCCCCCCTGTTTCTTTTCTAGATTACTAGGGAACATGACTAATTGCATTGCCTGCCCTAATTACTGATGGCACCAAGACATCCCTGGGAAAAATACCCCACTGATTATCATGGCTATAACTGACTGTTTCTAAGTGTCTACTTGCTCTTCTTAAAAGTAGTATATAAATTGTGCAGTTTATGTGTCATGCACTGTTGTACTTTATAAGCTGTATTAGAAAAGTGCACACTGATTCTCAGAAATAAAAATGCAAAAGTGTTTAATAACTTTTGATGCAATACCTTTTCATAACAATCTCTCTTTGTTGAACTTTCAATGTAGTTTGCAACGTAAAATGCTCCTGAATGAACTGGGGGTACCTTGAAATATCAACATTTAATGGTTATTTCACATAAGCTGGTTTGACTTCCAAATGCATGTTATGTTAATAAATGCTGTTGGTTCAGGTTTGCAGATAAAAACAGAAAGAACACATATTTGTCAGTACTTGTTTTTTGCAGACCACATAAGGGATGAAATGGACTCTTGCTGGGTACTTCCTGCAAGCAAAAATTTCCTAGATATGAGTTTTGCTACAAAGGTGTGTGTTCTCAACAAAAATGATCATTTGTTTTGCAGCAGGAAGAACAATTTATTTGTGATACTGTATAGACATTACAGGTTGAAATATGATAAAGTAAGTATAAACTGATTTTTGAGATACAAAGAATAACGTAAGAATCATTTAATGCTACTTTTTTAAATTAATAGCTACAAAAACTATTATCACACACAAGTGAAGTGAAAGGGCAGAATATGAATTAACCCAGAATTCAGTGGAGCTCAGGGTAAAATGTATGCTGATGACCTGGGACAGAAGACTGTCCTCAAGGAGCTGTACCCATCAGGTGCCCTTGGAGTTCAAAAGGATGGTATGGATTGCATTTTTCCAGAGAATTCTAGACAAATAACAGTTTCAGTCAATATGATTTAACAAAGTGATCCTTTGATTTGCATGGCCTAGACAACAGACCTACTGCTACCATTAAATTCATGTGGCAGCCTAAAGAAACACATTTAGGATGGAGTCTAAAAAAACACTTATGCTGCAGGAAGTTTATATTTGTAAGTAGATTGCTTACTGTAGGTTCATAGGTTTATAGGTAGGTACTGGGCTATCTGCCCGAAGGCATATATTAGCCCAGCTACGTTGTGCAGTATTCACCACCCCTTTGGTTAGTTCCCTAGGCCCTTGATCTAGCAGCTAGTACCCTTGGCCCCTATCTAGTAGAGCTGTTGGTATGATCGCTGGTGTGAACTTTCTGTTACCCATCCACTCATCAAGGTTCCTCTTGAAGATTGATAGTGAGGGGCTCTGTCTTATGTAGATCGGGACCTTGTTCCACAGCAAAGGAAGTCTTTGCGAAGGGATTCTATACCTCCAGCATGTTCTATTCATTGTTGTGCTGAGGTTTATATCCCTAGAGCGTGTAGCTCGAGTGGATTTGGTTTTGCTAAGATGGAGCATGTTCAACAGTTCTAGGTTGGACATGGCTCTGTATGTTAGACAGAGATCGCCTCTGAGAAGGCGGTATGCAACAGAGAAAAGCCTTCGTTTTTTCAATCGTGCTGCATAGGGCAACTGCTTGAGGCCAGTAATCCTCTTAGTGAGGTACCTCTGTGGTCTCTACAGCTGCTGGAGATGCCTAGCCAGGTACATACCAATTGGTGCATTGTACTCAATAATGGGTCTGATGAAGGAAGAGTAGAGCGGCACCATTACATCCTTAGATCTAGATGCAAACCCTTTTGTGATCAGATGGGTCACATAGAAGGATTTTCTAACCACCTTGGCAACATGGTTATCAAAGGAAAGCTGACTATCTACTTGGGCCCCTAGATCCATTATTACTACTTCAGATTTCAGGGTTACCTCCTATGTGGTCGTTCCCGGGTACTGTGTTTTTTCCAAACGGGATTACTACGCATTTTTTAGCATTTAGCTTGAGACCATGGCTTTGACACCATGCATCAGTCTCATTAAGGCCCTTCTGGAAGATATCCATGTCAGCCGGAGACTCTGTTATAGCACCCAGTTTGCAGTCATCCACAAACTTGGTCAGCCACAGCCCTTCAGTGTTTGCCTGTACTTCAGAGAAGTATATGCCAAACAGGAGGGGCTCCAGGACAGAGCCCTGAGGCACAATGCTCATTACTGGTCTGGATTTGGACATAGATCTCGTTACTCTTACTTTGTGGGATCTGTCTGAGAGCCAGTTTGCGATCCATCTTGTGACGTAAGGGTTTATGCCCCGGTTGGTGAGTTTATCAATAATACCCGAATGGGGAATGGTGTCAAATGCTTTAGCAAGGTCAAGGTAAGCCGTGTGTACCTCCTTTCCCTTATCTATAGCCTGAGTAACTGTCTCAAAGAAGTCCACCAGGTTCAGGAGGCATGATCTGCCCTTGACAAAGCCGAACTGTGTGGGCTCAAGTGTTTGGAGGTTCCCAATCTCTCCATTTATGAGTTCCATAATGATTTGCTCCATTGCCTTGCAGATCAGACTGGTCAGGCTTATTGGTCGGTAGTTCCCAGGGTCGGTTGTGGGCCCACCCTTGTGCAGCGGAACCACCGTTGCTGTGCACCATTCTATGGCCACATATCCTGTCAAGAGGCTGAGACTGAACAGGGCATTCAGATGCGGGGTTAATTCATTTTGGAGCTCGTGTATGACACAACCCGGGACACCATCTGGTCCCATGGAGGCAGTGTTTTTAGCTTTAGATAGAGCCTTATTAACCAACGTATCAGTAATAATTGGGGTTACACAATCCCCTGAAATAGTAATAGGCCCTGTAGGTGGTGGGGGGGGGTTTACATTACTACACATGATTTTACATTACTACACATGACATATCATTAATGGAACCACATACCAGATTAGTAGGAAAACTAACTTCACACATTGTGAGCAGTGGTTAGGCTGACTGCTGATCTGTGTTCTGACACTTGTTACTGCTTGACTTGGGATTTAGTATTCTAAAACTGTAAGACTAAAATGCATTAGTTCACTGCAGGTAACCACAGTTATGTTCATGCCTGTGGAATGAATGATCAGTGCAGACAGCTGTGCCAAGGTTAGTAAGTCCATTCTCCACAAGCTAGACAAAACAATATCCTGCATGAAAGCTGTAAGATGTATGACACTGAGCAAGGGGCTATAGGTTGCCAAAGTACTTATATAAAATGGTCCATAATACCAGCATGAAAAAACAGATTGATTTACATTTCAATATTTTTGTCTTTTTATTTAAATAACCGTTATTATCATTTAACTTCAAAACCCAAATTAGCAGTCAAGTTAGATAAATAATGTCCATCTTGTTGCACCACAGGATGTAACTAAACCACATTCTTTATGGAAATGATTCTCATTGGGGTCTTTGTGAGACTTCCCCATACACAGCCATGCTATTATGACTGGTTTTGCATTCATTGTGTGCTGTCTGGGATTCTTCCCTGACAGTTTAGTATACATCCCACACTAGCACTGTGCTGATCATTAATGAAACAAAGATGAAACATTCTTCTGGTGTATAGGGTCATACCCAGCCAATATGCCCAAAACACGTTCATATCTAAGGTCACCCCTTTCATTTTTATGTTGCAAACTGTTCTTCAATATATGATGAAAGAACATTCCTCTTCACATTGGCATGCTCAGCTGTAAGGAGGTGCTTAAAAATAATCATGTACATTTTAACATGCACAGTCTCTTCCTAACTGTGACATGGTGTTTAGTTGGGGCAGTTGAGGAAGACTATGGGCAGGATTCACGAAGGCTTGCACGGAGTCTAAGAGTAGTGTAAGACTCCATGCAGCCCTCGCGATCCAGGAACAGCCCGAAATTCCGTGTAAGAGACCAGCTAAAACGTCTCTTACATGGACTGGGCGTGGATATGCTAATCACCTCACTTGCAGCCAAAAGGCATGCAAATGAGGTAGATTAGCGATCCACGAAGCTGAAACCAGCCCGTGTAAGAGTCGTGTTAGCTGCAGAAATGTACTCAGTTGACAACTGAGTACATTTCTGCAAATAACACAATGGAGCCATGTCAGCTCCAAATAAAGGGTGCATATGTCCCAGGCAGCATGCCAATGGCCAAATATGTGGCCATTGGCAAGGTACCCCGATGCAAATATGATAACAAAGTAATTTTTAAATGCAGCGCAGCCCCGCGCAAATGGGCTGCGCTATATAAAACATAACAATGAAGGTTATAAACCCACAAATGTGGGTTTTATGCAATACATGGATTTACAATGCAGGGACCAGCAGACCAAAAACAACATGGCCACCGTTTAGTGGTTGCTAAGGGGGGAAACTGAGTCTAAGACATGTAACTAAGCATTAGTAGGCAATCTTATGTAAATGAGTGTTAGGATACTGAATCCCACTGTCACATAGCAAATGAGCACATTCCGAGTAGTGTAAGAGTTACATAAAGGGAAGAAACAGAGTAGGAGATAGGTGACATCACAGGGGGGAATGGCAGAAGGAAATGCAGTTCATTGGAGGACAGTGTTACGTGACAGATGTCAGACACATATCATGGAAAGAGGAGTGCCACAAGATAAGCATGGGAAAGTCAAGAAATGGAAGGTATACACTGTAGCCAACACCAAAGTTTCTTGCTGGGCGTGCATGCGCACGTGTGCATGCCAGGAGGCGCGAGTAGGGCAGTGTGCGTGCGTGTAAGGTAGACTGAGCATGTGGGAGCCTGTTGGCAGACTTGTAAGACTGTTTGCGCAGGTGTGCGCGCATTTTAACCCAAATACATAGATTCTAAACTGTGTAAGTATGTGTGCGCACGTGTAAGCCACTGTGAGCGTGTTTCCGCTGGTATGCACGTTGCTCCCCCCTGAGGAAACAGAAAGGAAAAAGGAAGCAACAGAAATAGTAGGAAGCTAGCAGGGAATACTGCTGGAGCTAGCATGTGAAAACAATTAGAAGCAGGCAATTACACAGGCAGAATACTAGCCCAGCCCAGCACTTAAAACTCTGCAAACAGCAGTGCAGGATGTTTCTCTCAAGAGACACTGCAAGACAGGAGTAAGCTATTAGAAGTGAAAACTGAAAAAGCTTCGCTCAGAGCAGAAATGCTAGGGGCTGCCATAGCTGTCATAAGGAGACATAAGCGACTTGCTGAGGGTGGTGACAATGCAAATTCTGCCAGACAACCCACAGTGAGGAGACGGAGAAGAGTGTACAGGCCCAGGGTCACCTACCAGGGGTTACATGAGCTGGAGATAGTGGAGTGCTATAGAGTGGACAGAGACCTCCTGCAGCAAATTGTTGAGCTGTGCAGGCCACGCCTCACACACAGAACCAACAGAGGGGAACCCATCCCAGTGGAAACCAAGGTATGTGTTGGCCTAAGAATACTAGCAACAGGTACCTTCCAGAGACCAACTGGTGATATGATGGGGATATCACAGGCATCAGCCTCCAGGGTACTGCACCGGTTCCTGGATGCCATGTCAGCACATGTCGGTGATCATGTATATTTCCCCAATGCCCACGAGGTATTGACCAGCAATATGCGTCTCTTCCAGCAAATAGCGGAATACCCTGAGGTAGTGGGTGCAATAGACTGCACGCACATACGCATCAAACCACCAGCCGGTGAGTGGGGTAGGGCCTACATTAACCGCAAGGGCTTCCCCTCCATCAACTGCCAGGTCGTGTGTGATGCCCAGGGCATAATAACGAATGTGTGTGCTGGCTGCCCTGGAAGCTACCATGATTCCCATATCTGGCATCTGACGCAGCTGTACCAGACATTTGCCAGTGGGGACATCCCACATGGTCACTTAGTAGGGGATGCTGGATATGCACTGGAGCCGTGGCTGATGACACCCATCAGAAATGCACATACACCTGAACAGGAACGCCATAATGAGGCACACGCACAAACACGAAATGTAATCGAGCATGTGTTTGGGCTGCTCAAGTCATGGTTCCGGTGCCTGTATACATCTGGTGGAACCTTGCAGTACTCACCAACTACATGTACCCAAATTGTCATGGTATGTGCTATGCTGCATAATATGATTCTGCGAAAACAGCTGCAGCAGGATCACCATAGGGCTGGCCCAAACAGCCCCCCACCATTGCCAAGTCAATCACGTGACTCGGATGAGGAACAACCTGAGCCTGCCCCAGTAGGTAGAAGGAGGCGTGCCCAGTATGCCTTGGCCTTGGCAAAGCGGCAACACATAGCACATGCACTGGCTCAGTAGGGACCCTGGAAATGATACCTCTCTCCGACTCACACATATAGTAAAAGGGACGCCTAAGTTGACACAACCTGCTTTCAAACATGTACAGGGAGTGTAGTATGTACATCCAACATAGGCAGCCATGCAGCACCACCTGAGGCATGATTGCCATGTGTTAAGCAATGTAACACTATGTAGTATATGCAAACTTGATGACCCTGACTAACATCCTACCCTCACCAAGCATGATGCCACAATATGAAGATGAGATGATCAATTGCAATAATTGGCTGAAGTATTGCTGTTAGTCAAAGGGGATCCAATGTGTGCCAGCCTGGGATGACATGCTGAGCACGACATGATGCTCCACCTGCTAGGGGTGGCATGCACCTATCAGTCCTGGCCTTATGGATACTGGCAAAGGCTGTTGTTACCCCTAGCATGCCTTGAATAGGTAAGGATCAAAACACAAACCCACCTCCATAGGTATCACAAGGGATAAGAACCTAGATGTAATGCTACCCAATGCCAGAAGTCTAAACAGCAAGATGCATGCAGTCTAAACTCCCCCAGCATGGAGAATGTTGATATCTGTTCTGTAACAGAAAACTGGTTCAAGGCTCACAACAGCACCCTAACACTACCAGGTTACACCTCATACTGTGCTGTACAGCCCCAAAACATGGAACAAGCTACAAAAGGAGGGTGACTAGCAATAATTGTCAAGGATAACCACACCCCCATGTTGGTACCACAACAAGAAGCAGCATGGACTAGCCATGGTCAAGTAACAGTGGCTAAAACTGCCTCCCAGTTTATAGCCTGCTACAGACTACTGTCCTAACACCAGGAACTGCACTTGGCCTATGTTGGAATACATGAATATGTGAAGCTCTCCAAACCACATTATATTGGGTGACTGAAAATACCCAAACATAGACTGGGAGCATTATTCTAGCTCCAACACCCTAGGACAAAGGTTCCTAGAATCCATAAATCAAAATGCTCAGGAACAACTTACCACTACCACAAGAGGGGTAAGCATACTGGATGTGATAATCAGCAACATGGGTACTGGATGGCAAGATGAGAAGTGTATCCCTCACTGGTAAGATCAGACCATAGAGTAATCACACTGGATATAGACATCCTGACCACAGTCCCTAGCAGAGTATGAATTTAAGAGTGCATTTTGATGCTGCCAATACAAATGATAATACAAGTGATAAACAAGGTTTTTTGTCCAAACCAAGTACATTTAATCCACCCTTGAACCCCACGATAGCCATTTTTGAAAAAATGTATGAATTGGATATTAGGGAACATTTTAAACAGCGAACAAGACAATCATATTTAAATATGACAGATGAAGAGTATGAATTAATGGACTCTTTAGTTAAGGTAGATAATATACGTATAATGAAGCCGGCTAAAGGCAATTGGGTGTAAGTAATGGATAACAATGATTATGTTAGCATTCTGATGTCGATGCTTATGGAGGATAATTATGCAGAAACCAGTATTAATGAAATTAATATTGCTTATCGAAAACTGGATCTTTTGTTAGAAGACATGTTGTTTCAAGGTGAATTGACTGAAGTTGAGTATAATTTTATGAGTAACCCACATCCAGTTGTCAGTGGGATCTTTGGTATACCCAAAATCCATAAAGGGTTGGACAATGTACAATTCAGACCTATTGTTGACGGCAAGAGAAACAAAACTTGTTTTATTAGTCAATATTTAGATTATCATATGAAAATAGGTCTGAGGAGTTTTCCATATATTACCAAGGATTCTTGGAATTTTTTAGAGAAAGTGAAGGCTTTTGAATTTAAAGATAACATCACTTTCCTTACTATCAATGTTTGTAATTTGTTTACTGTCATTCCCCATGACATCGGATTAACATGGTTAGAACACCAACTGGCAGCAACAGGCATATTTGAGCAGGATCAAATTAATGTTTTTGTTAAATTAATGGAAGTGGTTCTGCATAACAATTTTTTATTCTTTGAAGGACATTATTTTAGGCAGTGTACTGGAGTTGCTATGGGGGCTGCATGTGCCCCTCTATATGCTAATTATATTATGGCATATTGGGAGGAACATTTTTTATTTACTAGGAAATACAGTAAGTACATTAAAGCATACACACGATATTTGGATGATATTTTTATTATTTGGGAGGGGGGATTTGTCATCCCAGATGCTTTTCTTGAATACATCAATAATACTGTATGGGTTCTTAAGTTTATGCATGAATATAACTTGGATAGTGTTTCATATCTGGATGTTAGATTAACCATTGATAGGGCACATGGTAAGATCAAATCTAACATTTACAGGAAACCTACTTTTTCGAACTCATACCTCCAGTACAACAGTTGGCATCCCAACCATCGGAAAAGGGCCATTGTTAAAGGCCAAATGGTTAGAGCAGCCAGGATGGTCAGCGATGAAAAATAATTTGTGGATTCATTAAATTTTATGATTTCCTTATTTTTGAACAGAGGTTATCCTAAAAACCTATGTCTGGAACTATTCAATGAGGTTAAAAATAAAAGGGATAGTGGCTTTTACAAGTCTATCCTTAATTCTGACAGTGACATCATATCTAGTGCAGCGCCCACTACATCACATTTATTAGGGAATACATCAATAATGTTTATTTTGACCTATAATGGGGATTCTAATTGGATTACACGGATGGTTGGTAAGAATTGAGGCATTTTACAATTGGACAAATATGTTGGACCTAAATTTGATAATATACCTAGATTTATTTACAGGAAAGATTTATCATTTAAAGACATCTTTGAAAGATGCCCCTTTTCTAAAGGTGTTTCCACCAGTAGGGTTCATGGTAATTTTAAATGTGGAAGGTGTTCCATATGTTCCCATATTTTACTGACAGGTTGTAAGTTAGCGGTTAACGATTACCACATTTCCATCATGGGACATTTTGATTGTTATACCAAGAACGTTGTCTATCTCGCTAAATGCCAAGATTGTGTGGCTTTTTATGTGGGTAAAACATGCAGGCTTTTCAGAGAAAGGATTAGGGAACATATTTTAGATATTAAACATCTTAAGCCTACCAATGCTTTAGCTAGACACATTGTTGGTCAGACTGGACACATTTTCAAATTTTGTGTCCTACAACAGATTATCTGTGACCAACAGGGTAGGATTTTAGATGTACATTTGGACTTAAGTGAATTAAAATGGCAAATGAGATTGAATGCACAAAATTATCCTGGTCTTAATGACTATTGCACTATTAAACCCGTGCTCAAGCTCAAACATATCACGGGTAAGGGATAAAACACACATGTATATATAATTAGTCAATGTATTTGGTGTTGTATATTTATTATTTACTTTGTAATACAAATATATGTTTTTGTAGAGATGTTTTTATTTTTTACTGCTCACATTATGGTTAGTATATGCTATTTTAACATGTTTGTATTGAGATTATCATATAGTAACTATTTAAACAGTTAATGGATTATTGCCCAATATTTTAATTAATTAACTAAATTGTCATGTGGCAAGTTTTTTATATAAGGAGTGGTTTTATGCAGACTATAGTATTCTGAAGAAGTCTGTGTGTAGGATGAAACCTAGGTAAATCGTTGTGGTTGGTGTTTGTTTGCAATAAATTCCTTTTTTGGCTAGGACCTCATTCTTCTTCATTTTTTGTTGGTTATTAATTACATTTGTTTGGGTTATCTTTATTTTTCCTTTATGTTCATATTTCATTTACCACAGAGTGACATGGTAGGCTGGTTCCTGGTGATCCACCTACCTTGGCTCTCACGACCTGAGGCACTGGGGCCCAGCACGTCTGGGGCACAAATTGGTGGGACTCCCTCTGTTGCCCCTGCACTACCTGCTCCATTATGTTGTTCCACCCATTAGGCTGGGGGTGGTCCCTGCTCTTGGAGTGAAGGTGGAGGGGGTGCTTTCGTCAACCAAGACCATGGTGCATAGGCTTGTGCTCCAAACTGTTGGTGCATGCCTACTCCAGAAAGAGAGCATACTGTCTGCCCTGTTGGGAAAGTTGCATCCAAGGTGGCGGCATCAACCACTGCCTCCACAGGAGAAGTGAAGGTGCAGTGCTGACAGTCCCATGGTTGAGGATGTGAGTCACACTGCTACTGTGTCTAACATCCATGGGATGGGGATTCCACAACAACATCCCCAACCAAGGTGTTCACTCCCCTGTTGTGTTCCACACCAAGCCTGTCTGCTGTATTGCCTGTCTTGTCTGTCAGCAAAAGCTTCATCACCTTCCCAACTTACCTTCCCCACACATACCTAAGTCCCTTCCCCAACATTCCACTTTCTCTTTATTAAAAAAAATGGCACCTCTCCCAAAAAAAATATTGTTCCATACATAGCTATCCATTCTGCACACATGTCCACTGCACACACTTAAGTTGGTCCAATTGGCTTGACAACACACATATGTTGGCATCACCCCTTTCTCTGGTGGGGAGGGACAGTCCAAATTCAGCTAAAAAACTGTTAAAGTGCACAGTTGTTTCCATTGAAGAAATGGATAGCTATGGTTCTTTCCTACACCCTTCCTGCACATACCTACCTGCCTTTCACTATGCTTTACCCCTGCTTGCACCTCATCTCACCACTGTCCTTTTCCCCAATTTTTCTTTTCTCTAATGAATTTTTGCACAATGCTACATGTA
Source organism: Protopterus annectens (assembly GCF_019279795.1). Lineage (NCBI taxonomy): Eukaryota > Metazoa > Chordata > Ceratodontiformes > Protopteridae > Protopterus > Protopterus annectens. The sequence goes on from NC_056729.1 coordinate 208,551,855, forward strand.
GCACAGCATTGCTAAGCTATGCTACATGGAGGTATACTGATATATTTATATGAAAGCATAGTAATCACATTCAAAAAGTACACCTGCACCCTATTTCGAACCCAATACCATTGCACATGGTGAACAGTGCATTAACCCACCAAGCCACACAGCCAGTTAATTAGCACAGGTGTTGTTAGTAAAACCTAGTAATTGTCCTTTTCTTGTCAGTAAGCATGTTTAAGTGATACTGCACACCGTGTTGCATCACAAAAATCTGCTAAAAGATTAATGGAAAAATAGTTTAACTGGGACTCTGTTAGAGAAATACATCACTATAAAGCCATATATAATAATAGATGTAAGTAAGGTATGTAACAGCAAGTAAGGGTGCAATTATATTTACAACATGTAAAAATACAGCTGGAGTAGCAGTGACACAGTAGCTCAATCTGTTAAATGCTTTTAAAAACATTATTCATGGTCCTGGGTTCAAATACGGCTGTGTCTAACATTTAAAATACATGTATGTGTACATCACCATTATAAATTCTGATATGTATGACTGTCTTATCACCTGTTTATCCAAAGAAAGTGCATAGAATGTCAGGTCATGCATTAGTATGAGGGTTTTGAAATATATAATTAAAATTAATCCCAATAACATCACAGCCCACAATGATTTGCTAGTGATATTATAGAGAACCACAGCAACACAAGTTGCATACATATATGCAGGTCATGCTAGAAGCAAGGTGTAGATCAGTATGTATGTGCTGTATCTTTCAGAAGCATATCAAGGACTGAACATGCACATATAAATAGCGGGCACCTGCTATTCCCAGTGCCATTTTGAGAGTGCAGCCAGAGAGTGAGCATGTATGATTGCAGTAGTTAGCTTGTATATAAGTTGCTTAAGTTAAAGTCAGCAAACCTCTATCATTATGTGTTTGTATATAATAAAGCTGCTTGAACAGAACCCAAAATGACTCTTCTATTATATCCAAAGTAGGAGGGCAACATGGTGTCAGAAGTGGGAAAGAGAAACGAGCATGAAAAAGAGCCAGAAAAGAATCAAAGGTAATAAGAGTTCACATGAACAGCTTATTTTATAAAAAAGATAAAATGGAGCATTACAAGGGCACAAACCACATTATTAAACAAGCAGGAGGCACAAAAGATTTATTAGCTAACAGAAATGTTTACGATTAAGATATTTGATGAAATGATTATCAGAAAAGCAAAATGAGTATGTTTAAAGCAAAACAAGCTTGTTTAAGGCAAATGGGCGTGTTTAGAGTAAAATGAGGACAAGAAAAGCACAATGGGCATGAAAAGAGATTAAACGAGCAGAACAAAAATAATAACGGCAAAAGGGTACACTAAGCATAAATAAAGCAAGGCAACTGCATGTTTTTGGCAAAATGCTGTGTTTCCATAACTATGACTTTGTATTGTATCAAGGGCATAACTAGAGTTATTCAAAGTATCTCAAAGTATATAAAAGTGCATACAGTGTGTGCTTATTACTGTGTATGTATTCTGAAGAGTTGTGTGCAAAGTGCAACTATTTCCTGAAGTACAGTCAAAGTATAGACATTTCGAAAAGTTTATTGTGCTGCGTGTCTATTTGCAAAGTGCCACCATTACAGATAATTTCTTGCACTGTAAAGAATTACCTAGCAAGGTACTGCCATTTTGGGGAAATTTCAGTGTGCTGTGTACTGTATAGTCACAAAGTGCAATTACTTCTAAATGTTTCTGATTCTGAGCTTCTCTTGCCCAGTTCATTCGAATCATGCAGTTATTTGAAATGTTTCTTAAACTGATGAGGTGATTTCTTATAATACAGTAATTTCAAGAGTATTACAGTGCCTGAGAGACTTATTTTGCAAAGTTCAGTTACACAGAGGATTGTTGTGCTATTGGGCAAAGTTACAAATACTGGCATAAATTTCTGGCATATGTGTATGTGTATATATTTGTGCTTATTTGCAAAACCCTTTACTGGTATGTGTTAATATGTCAGATGGATTTCGAAAGCCCGTACCACTTGTATTTGATCAGAATATTGCAGAGAATTGGAGAATATTTGAGCAAGAGTATGATATTTTTTACAAGCAGCATACTCAGACAAAGATGCATGCACCAGGGCATTCATTTTGCTAAAACTAGCTGGGTCAGAGGCCATTGAAAGAGAGCATTCATTTGTGTATGCACCAGCAGTACATGAGGGAGAAGGTGAAAATCATATTGTTGTACAGGCTGAATCAAGGGAAGAACCCGAGTGTTTGAAGTGAAAATTTAGAGAAATGTGTAACCCCCCAGACAAATATTACATTGGATAGGCATTTGTTTTACACGAGAGATTAGAAACCAGGGGAAGCCTTTCTAGCTTATATAATCGACCTGAGAAACAAAGCCAGAATGTGTCAGTTTGGTGACTTAAAAGATGAGTTAATAAAAGACAGGCTCATGTGTGGTATTAATAGTGCTGCTGTGAGAAAGATTTTGCTTCGCGACAGTAATTTAACCTTGAGTAAGGCCATTGTGATTTGTCAAATCTATAAAGTTACAGAGAAACACACAAGTATGCTTGCAAGTGACAAGAGCATGGTTTCAGTAGGTTCCAGAGCAAATGCAGGTAGCATGCAACACATGGAAAACAGAAGTAGGATTAGGTACATGGCAGCCACAACCCCTGCTGGCTCATCAGAGAAACCATGTAGTTTTCCAGCAAGTTATAAGACTAGTTCAGTTAAAGGAGCATACCAAGTGCAGTACAAATGCGAATCAGCAAAACCCAAGTCCATCTTTATTGTTAACTATCATAACTGTGGTGCCAATCATGAGCCTAGTAGAGAGAAATGCTTAGCATTTGGTCAGCAATGTCACAAGTGTAAAAAATGTAACCTTTTTCAAAAGTTTTGCAAATCAAGTAAACCCCACACAGTTGTAAAGAAAGATTACACAAAAAAAGGCAAATTGGTCAAGTAGAGTTGCAGCAGGCAAATTTCTATGTAGATGGTGTATCAGTGATTGGTGAAAGATTGATGCAGTGCATTTATTGGCAAGTGTTTTGTAAGTCGAGATCAATGGTAAATCCACAAAGATTAAAGTAGACACTGGTTCAAAGTGTAATTTTATATTCGCAGACACATTTGCTAAAGTGAGAACTAATGAACAACTCAGTCTCGCCAGTAATGCGAAACTTGTTGCTTATTGAGGTGAAAAAATTCAAACTGAAGGATCTGTGATGCTTTCATGTTATTTGGCTGAGAACTGTCCAAAGACCAGTACAGCCGTTACTGAGTCTCAAAGACAGTTTGAGAATGAATCTACTTTCTATTATCAAAGAAGTTCATCACATAAGTGCATATCCTAGTTTCAATTTTTCTGAAGCCATTTTTCTCAGAGCATGCTGATGTTTTCGATGACAACTTAGGCAAACTTCCAGTTATGTATTCCATGAAGTTATTCCCAGAAGTCACTCCAGTAGTCAGACCAGCAAGAAAAGTTCCGATAGCTATACAGGATAAAGTCAAAGCTCATGTGGATAAAATGATACAGCAAGGTGTAATTTGTCCAGTTACAGAACCAACTGAATAGGTGTCATCCGTGGTAGCAGCTCTCAAAAAAGGCTCAGATGAAATCAGAATATGTATTAACCCAAGAGATCTGAACAAAGCATTTGAAAAGACAGCATTGTCCAATGTGCAAAGTCAAAGAGATTGCAGTTATAATACCAGATGCCACTGTTTTTTTCTGTCTCAGATGCATAAAGTTAATTTTTGGCAAATGATGCTTGATCAGAAATCTTCATTACTAACCACTTTTGGTACCCTGTTTGGCAGATACAGATTCCTAAGGATGCCTTTTGGAATAAATTCTGCAAGTGAAGTCTTCCAGTGTGCAATGGAGCAAATTTCTTTGGGTTATCCTTCTGCCATAATAGTAGATGATTTATCGGTTGGAGTCAATGGTGAAGAAGAGCATGACAGAAACCTGAAGAGAGTTCTAGACAGAGTATGTGAAGTAAACTTGAAGCTGAATTCAGACTACAAGACGTTACATATATACTGTAGGTCATTTATTTACTAGTACTCACCTGAGACCAGACCCGACCAAGCAAGCAGCTATTCTTGAGATGTCAGCACCAGATAATATTCAAGCTCTACAGCATTTCCTAGGCATGGTCAACTATTTAAGCAAGTTTATACCAGACTTCACTAAGTTGACAGCACCTTTAAGAGAGCTGACATGCAAAAATGTTATGTGGTCATGGTTAGAACAGCACCAGAAGCCATTTGAAGACCTTAAGCAGAAAATTGCCACTCCACCTACATTAAGATTCTATGAAGTAAATAAGCCAGAAACTCTTCCCTGTGATGCTTCAAAATTTGGTCTTGCCACACTTATTCTTCAAGAGGGCAGACCAGTAGCCTATGCAGGTTAGCTGCAGTTTTAAGCTCATCTAGAGATTTTGTCCCACATACCTGTTAACATAGCAGCTACTGTAAATGTGAGATATTTGAACATATTACCCGTTATAATGTAACATGCGGTGCTGTTGCCATTACCTCTCCTTCATTTTTTTCAGGAATATCAGGAATCAGAAGAGGCCATGCTCCTGCTGCGGGTAAGCACTGAACTGTTTTGTCGGAAATGTAGATATAGTTCAAAGTATTTGCTAAAGTGTCATTCAAGGCCTGCTGGCTGGATTGATGTAATGTCTGTATGACTGCGAAATGGACAGATATTTTCTGAATGTCCACAGTGTAGAGTCATACCTCTGCCTTGTAGGTGTGACCATAATGATTGACTTGACAGTATTGTTAGGACATTACAGATTGCCATAACTGTCAATTGTGCAGAGTTTTGCAGAATGTCAGCAGTGTACATAATTTATGTTTGGCTCATGAAATGTTTGTTTAATGAAGAATTATTTTCAAATAATTAGAGATTAGAGTTAGAAAATAGTGTCCTCTTGTCCTACTATGTGAGGTTGGGAGTTATACAAGTCTGTAATAGTGATGTCTATGTATACAGCTTATCATATATTGCACCATAGTACTGCACTGCATAAAAGTGCAGGTATTAATGTATTGCTTTCCCCTTTTTTATCACAGGTGACCGGAGAGGTTGGTCTTTGTCCCCTTCACAGTCTGATGTCAATGTCTCTCCAGACTCTGATGATGATGGTGGGCAAACTGAAGCACAGCTGGGTGTTGCAGAGGCTGAATCAGACACAAAGATTGACATCCCTCTTCCACACCCATTATAATCATGCACAGCCAGTATGCCTATGTATAACCAGTTCTCTGAGGCCACTGATATTGGACAGTCAGAGGGTGGGAACATTGAACAGGGAAGTGTGGCTACTGTTGCTTCAGTGACTGTCAACACTGGCCGCAGCAAAACAGTTGGTGAGGTTCCACACAGGCAGATTGATAGAGGTGCTCATAGGAAGCCTGTTGTCCTTCCACCACCTGTCGCAGGTGTCTCATCACATGTCACTCGGTGTATGTTTAAGGCAGTCATGGAGGTACAGAAAAGAACTCTCAATGAATGCTCCAGGTTATGGATGCAGCACAGTCTGACATCCTTGACTGTCTCCATTGTGTTGTTTATACCCTGGAACAGTTGACTGACACAGTGGAAAGAGGTAGGTCTGAAACAGATCACACACTATCTGTCTTGGAACACACATTGTCTTTGATGGACTGTCTTGATGGAGTTGAGTGACAGCCTCGTGGGTGTAGGTCAGCAACTACATCTGCTGAGAGTCAATGTGGCCAGGCATAATCACGCTCCCATAGTAACAGTACATCCAGAGCTCAGGGGAGTGTGCTGTCTACACCAAGATGTAGCAGGCCATGGGCTCATGATCCTGTGCATTCTCATGGAGGACACGCTCCCAGCAGATATCAGTCACCCTCAGGCAGTAGCACGGCATCTGGCCTTGGGGATGGTGGTGCCATAGCAACTCCTGGCAATTCCTGGCAGAGGCAGTTCTCATGTTCGGGGGCAGAGATAATGAACTGTCAGCTCTATCATGCATGGCTCACAGCTGTCCAACATACAGACACATAGGGCTAGCACTGAACTTGGCTGTGTTCCTGCAGACACACACACCACTGTCACATTGAGGGCACCTACAGACAAACACGCAACATTTCCATGGTCCATCTTGCCTGCTTCCCTTTCTGACTCACACACATGCTTGCCAACCTATTGGGTCAGCCTAGGCCTCCTGCACCCCCACACAACAACCTGTGCAAGTAATGACAACTGTGCCACATCCCTATCATCTTTCTCCTGGACTCAGGGAAATAAAGCTATGTATCTGCTGTACAGGGTGACTATCTACATTAATATGAATTTGTTTCATCCATTGTTGCTGTAGACATGCTACTTGTACTGGTCATTTACACATATTGTACATTGCCATTTAGAATGTGTATAGCATTATGTGTGTACATTACGACGGATGCTGTTGTAAGGGCTGTGAAGTCACACAGTGAAATGTGTCTCATGGAAATGTTTACGTTTCACTTTCAGGATTGTATTGGAGACATTGATGGGTACACATCTACAATCAACCCATCAATGCCAGAGCACAGGACTGAATGCCAGCACAAGAGAGAAATGTCATCAGAAAGGTAATACAGTATAGGTTACTTGGCCCATAAGTTCATAGGTGTTTACTAGGCTAACAAACACAAGGTCTTCTTTAAGCTTACCCATGCATCCCAAATCTCTGACAAGATCTGATGCCCTTGATATGCGTAAGCATGGTTTTGGGAGATTAAAAACTTACAAGCAGGGGGCTGGGAGATGAAAGAGCTAACAGTTTCCCTGTGTCCATTACAGACATAGTTCCCAAAACAGGGATGGTTGTCCTGTTCCCCATCTAATTGTGTAACTTGCACTTGATTTGCATTAGGGTGGAACTCTTCTTCGCATGGTTGGGGAGCCTGTTCCATACAGGGTGGGATACATACCTTTTTCTTCATCATGTCCTATTTATACCACAGTCAAGGTGTAGGTCTGTAGAACAGCTAATTCTGGTCCTAGTTGTTTCATGGATATGCAGGTGGTCCACAGTGGGGTCTGACGATGCCCTGTATGCCAGGCATACATCTCCCATCCAAAGGATATAGGACACAGAATACAGGGAGAGGGCCTTGATGTGGTCTGCATAAGACATTTTATGTATGCCCTGTTTTGGTTTAGTGGGAAACCTGTGTAGAAGTTCCAGTTGTCAGATATGTCTGCCTAGGTACATACCAAAGGTGGCATTGCACTCAATGATAGGTCTGATAAATTCAGAAGACACTGGAACAATGACTTCCTTGGACTTACATGCCATACATTTGTTAATAAGTTGTGCAGCATAGAATGATTTCCTCAGTACTGTATGCAAATGACAGTCAAAGGCTAGACTACTATCTATGTGTGTCCCTAAGTCCCTGACTACTGGGTCAACTGTTAGAGGTGTGCTGTCAATATGATAGTTACCAGGGTGGATGACTTCCCAAAGCATAGTATTGTGCATTTCTTGGCATTTAGTGTTACTGTGTGGTTGTGACACCAGTTGTATGTCTGTATCAACATCTCCTGGAGAACATTTGTGCCAGTGTGGGATTCAATGACACCTCCTAATTTGCAATCATCTGTAAATTTAGTCAACCAGAGGCCACTGACAGTGGCATTAACTTCAGACAAGTAAATGACTAAGAAGAGTGCTCTGAGGAATGATTTGTGAGGGAGTCCACTTGTGACTGGCCTGTTTGTAGAGGTGGACTCCCCTATGCTAACTTCCTGTGTCTTGTCTGAGAGCCACTTGGCTATCCAACAGCTGACATACTAATTTGTACCTAACCTCTTGAGTTTGTCAACAATGCCTGATGGAGGTATAGTATCACATGCCTTGTCAGGCCATGGTAGGCAGTGTGAACCATTTTCCCTCATCTATTGCTATGGTTACCTTCTCAAATATGTCCACTAGGTTGGGTAGGCATGATCTGCCCTTAATGAAACCAAACTAGTCCAGTGTCTGGAGGCATGCTCCATCTCTACTGATCATTTCCATGATCATTCTTTTCATGGCTTCATATATCAGACTAGTCTGTACTCCCCAGAGTCTGTAGATGACCCACCTTTGTACAGAGGGATGACTGCTGCTGTTCTTCATTCATGAGGCATGAAGCCTGTTTTGTAGCTACTGTGAAATATTAATTCCAGAGGCCATGAAAGGTCATGTTTCATGCTATTTAGAAGGCATGCTGGGATATTGTCTGGGTTTATTGATGCATTGTACTTGTTCTTAGAGAGAGAATTAAGGTCCTGTTCCTTCATGATAGTAGGGTTACTTACATTTGATGGTATTTCCTGAGGGAAGGTTTAGGGGGAGAGGGGGGCAAAGTTGAGGGTCAGTTTATCAGCCAGGAGGTTTGCTCCTTCTTCTGCCTCATTATATGTGGTTCCATTTACAATGAGATGTGCACAGAATTGTGCCTTGCCTTTGACAATGCGGGCATACCTAAAGTATGCTTTGTGGTAGTCCTTGGCCTGGGAGCCCGAACGTATCTCAAATCTGGCTTTGGGAGACTTCATTTGTCCTCTGTTTTTTCAGTTTGATGAGAGTGCTTTTATCCTGCTGTGTGTTGCACCTCCTACGGTTTGCCATGAGTTTCTTCCTTCTGTTATACAGCCTATTGATTCTCTGATTCCACAAGTGTGGTTTCATTTTCAGTTAGTTCTGTACTTCTTTCAGGTGGATACAACTGCCTCTATGCAGCTATTAACATGCTCGTGCAGGGTTTCTGTGAACACTCCTGCATAGGGTGCAGTGTTGTCATTGTTTATGGGGGCTTGAGATTGGGCCAATTTATCACCTAACAGCTGGAAGTTAGCCTTACAGTATTTCCTGAATATTCCATGTCTAGGTAGGTTTATATCAGAACATTGAAGTATTAAAACTTCGAATGTTCTGATATCGAACACTATTCAGCGAACGCTAAGAATAGCGAAGCTGCAGAACAGTGATTTCTTTCCTTGGGAAAGAATTCAGTTGGCCGTTTCTGTGGCTTTGCTATTCTTAGCGCTGTGGTGGAAAGTTACATGCTGGGTTCAGGTAGGTGTGCGATTGTTTGTACGTTAGGGGTGGGTTAAGTGAGTTAGGGTTAGGGCGCAGGTTAGGCATGTGTGCGATAGTGACAGACTTTAGGGTTAGGGATGGTTTAAGTGAGTTAGGGTTAGGGCACAGGTTAGGTGAGTGTGCGATAGTGACGGACCATAGGGTTTGGGTTTGGGTTAAGGTAAGAGGGTAGATAGTAGTGTATGTTTAGTTTAGTGTAGTGTTAGATGTAGGAATTTAAGTGTATGTGTGTGATTGCTGTTTGTTTAATGTGCTTGTGTTGTGTGTATGTGTTTCGTGGCAGCAAATTTTTTCCATGGGAAAAATTTCTCTGTTCTGAATGTTCGATATTATCATGTTTAGATGTTTTGGGGCCGATGAAATAGCGTTCGCTATTTTCATCTTTTGATAACTTGATATAAACGCATCGAGCTGGGGGTCCATGTCGCATTTTTACTTCAAAGAAGACTAATTTGTGTTTGGACCTCACCAGGGAAGACATTACAGTACAGGGCTGTGCATGACTCACCCATATTGGTGAGGACCAGATCCAGTATGGTTGCACCCATTTAGTGTACTGGATATCAGGTCCAGGGAGTCTGTGTTTACAAAAGCCAGGAATCTGTGTGCCAGTATGTTTGCTGTCATATAGGATTCTCAGGTAAGAGAGGAATAATATAAGTCACCCATGAATATGGTCTTGGGTTGGATGGTTAGTGTTTCTAATAAGTTTATATACATGGTATGGGTGTCCTGGGTCATAGAGGGGGGCCAACAGCTTGCAAGGAAGTAGAATTGGATTTTGCCTATTGTGAATTGAACATGGAGCAGCTTAAGTGCATTGTCCCATCTGTCAAGCCCTGAAGTATCTTTAGTTTTGATGTACATAGAGACACCCCCACCTTTAGCCCCTGCCTGTGAATTAATGTCTCTAAGTGTGTGGAAGGGATATTAACCTTGCACTGTTGGTGTGCTCTTTGCACCTTTAAATCATGTGTCAGTGACTGCACAGACATCTTTTGAGAGCTCAAATAAGTAACTCTAAGTATAGTCTAGGGAGGTATGTCACAGGTCATGTACTCTCATATGGAATATGACTGAGTCATATCATAGGAAGTTACTAGGGTAATGCCCTACAGCCATTACAATTAGCAATAATTGCCCCGGTCCAAGATGAAAACAGTTTGAATCCCCAGTGTGAAATTATGGTTACACATCCAGTTATCCACACTGCGTTTGAAGAGGGCCAATGAGGTGCTCTGTTTGACATGAAGTGGGAGTCCATTCCGAAGGTGTGTTAACCTATGGGAGACAAATCTGACCCTCCAGCATGTTCTAATACTGTCACATATCACATTAAGGTCTTTAGAGTGAGTGACCCATGTACCATTTGATTTACGGATATGCAGCATTTCAAATAAAGCAAAGTCAAAGATCGCCTCATATGCAAGGTATAGATCACCTATGAGCAGTCTGTATGAAACAGAATAAAGTGACAGTGATCTCAGATGATCCACATAGGACAGATGCTGAAGACTTTGAATTATCCTTGTGAGGAACCCAATTGCTGTAGGTGCTTGGAAAGGTGCATACCAAAATGGGCACTGTATTCCATTATTGGCCTGATGAGAGGAGAGTACAGAGAGGTTATAACTCCTTTCATTTTCTGGATACAATGGCCTTACTTAGGAGATGAGCAATACAGAATGCCCTGCTTACATTGTGGAGACATGCTGATCAAAAGTAAGGTTATTGTCAACCAGTGTGCCCAGGTCTCGCACCAGTGAGTGCACACTTATTTTGTTATTGATGTGGCAGTTAGCAGGAACATAGCACATATTGAGAGGGATGATAATACATTTTTTGGCATTAAGGTTAAGCCCATGACTTTGGCATCAGTCATTTGTGTGTGTAAGACCTTCTTGTAGGATGCTGACATTTTTTGGAGATTCTATAACTGCTCCCAGTTTGCAGGCATCAGCAAACTTTGTCAGCCAAAGATCCTTTAGTTTTAGATTGTACTTTGCAGAACTAGGTTCCAAACAGTAGCAGTGCCAGGACAGATCCCTGGGGAACATCACTGGTTACAAGTGTGCTGTTAGAGGTGGATTCCCCTATTTTGACTATATGAGTTCTATCAGTGAGCCAGTTAGTCACCCATCTAATAAGGGCTGCTACCTAACTAGGTGAGTTTGCCAGTGATGCCTGAGTGGAGGATAGTGTCAAACTCCTTGGCTAAGTGTACATAGGCTGCACATACAGATTTCCCCTCATCCAGGGCCTTGGTGACTGTCTTAAAGTAGTCCACAATGTTTCACAAGCATTATCTCTCTTTGACAAATTCAAAATGAGTAGGGACAAGTGTTTGGATCTTACCTATATCTTTGCTGATAAGGTCCATGATGATTCACTCCATACCCTTGCAGTTAAGGCTAGTCAGGTTTATAGGTGTATAGTTCCTTATGTCAGTGGAAGCATTACCTTTGTGCAGATAAATAATGACGGACATTTTCCATTCATCTGGTACAAAGCCTGTGCTTAGACTATGGCTGAAAAGAGTATCCCATGTTGTTGCTAATTCTTGTTGGAGCCCATGTAGGATGCAGCCTGGGATGTCATCAGATTCCATACATGCTGTGTTTTTGGCCTTAGAAGGGGAATTTACATCTTGCTCTTTACAGATACAAGGTAGGGGACAGGTGGTAGGGATGTCATGGGGTACGTATGGCAGGGATAGGGGAGTGAAGTTTTCACTGAACCTGTCAGCTAACATGTTAGCTATGTCCACAGGCTCAGTATATGTGATATCATTAACTACCAGTTTGGCACAAATATGTGCCTGTCCTTTTAGGCAATGGATGGAACTAAAGAATGCCTTATGGTTGTCTTTAGTTGATGAATGTAATTTGGGTTCATAGTTTGCATTTGAGGACCACACAAAAAGTCTTATTGTCCTATTTAAGCTGAATAGGGAGTGTTCCCAGTTTAGGGCTTCCTCCTTCTTACTCTTAAGACAGCAATGTCTTCCTCTGATTGTAAAGCCTGTTAATGGCAGTTGTCCACCCGGCAGGTTTGCTTATTCTTGTGGAGCTTGTTTTGGTGCTATCAGGTATGAATGAGTCAATGTAGTCAAACAGTGGTTTGTATAAAGCACTGGTGTAGAACTCGTCATACTTGCCTGTTCCATCTGAGGGGGGAGGTGCAGTACCGCTATGTGTACCATCCCATAAGAGGTAATAATGTGCTTTGGAGGAGTGTTTTAGTTTCTTTGCTGTTAGGGTGATGGTGTGATAGTTACTTTGAATGAATGATGCTGTAGTGGCCCCACAGATTGGTAAGCACCAGATCAAGGATGTTGGCACCCCTTGTAGGGGTTTCAACCAGCAGGTCCAATGCCTTGGAGTTAATAAAGTCAAGGAAACTTTGGGAAAGTGAGTTAGAGCATGAGTACTTTACCCAGTCAATGGAAGGTTATTTAAAGTCACCCAAAGTCAGGGTGTTAGGATGTATCCTGGTAGACTGAAGTAGATCCAGATAGGCAGACTTGGTGTCCTGAGTCACAGATGGGGTCCTGTAGCCGGCACTGACATGAACAGGTGTCCTACTAACAGTTAAATGCACCTGAATTATTTCCAGGGAATCTTACTGTTTAACCGATCTGGAATTGTATTTATATGTAATGAATATCGATACACCGCCTCCTATAATTTTCACGCCTTCAGTTTGTGGTCTGAACGTGTGGAAGAATGTATAGCCATATATGGTTGGGGTACTCTCTACAGCTGTGAACCAGGTCTCCTTGACTGCAAAAGTGTGTAAGTCTTCCAAGGTAAGGACTGCTTCCAGTGAGTGTAGTTTCATGTTGAGATACCTATCATTTAATAATATAACCTTGAGGTTGTTTTTATATGGAGTTTTCACATGTGGACTTTTGTCCTTGAGACACCACCTAAAAAGGGCACTATGAGGGTGGCAATAGTTTTAGCCAGTAGCCAAAATCCCAAGGGTGATAGATGAAGACCATCTATGGCAATGCATCGTCTGTCGCTTATATTATCCCAGGCTAACAGATACTCTATCCCCTTAGAATGACAATAGAAACTAAGGTAATTATTGAGGTCAATCATTCTCTGTTTGTATTGAGGCATCATCCTAGGTAAAGTTAAAATCCTGCTTAAGGCTAAGGACAGACCTGCTCTGAGATACATAGTCCGAGAGTTTAGTCATGTCTCTCTTCATATAGTCCAGAGAGGTACACCTCAAGTCATTCACACAAACATGTAATACGTCAGAGTCACAAAAATACCTGATCTATGGATACATGAGTGCATGTGTGATATGGCAAATTCTGGCACCTGAAAGACAGCAGACTGTGACCTTCTCCTTATCCAGCCTGGTAAGAGGGACATCTGTGTGTGTCACACTGGAACCGCCTATGACTAATATGTTGATTTTAGTGTTTTGTCTTAAGGGCTTGACAGGTGAGACACTGGTGTCAGAACTGTTATGTGTGTTGTGTTCTTCACTGGATGTATTATGCATAGCATACTTATGTTTGTGTTTGGGAAGTATCTGGTGCTTATGTTTCTGGTGATGACCTCTACATATTTAGAAATGTATGGTGTGGGTTTGGGTGAGGTGGGAGGTGAGGTGTGCAGGGTGACAACATGCTCTTTGTCATATGTACTGACTGGTGTGCAAACAGCATGTGTTCCAGGATGATGATATAGGTGCATCTCTGACATGTTGGGTTTGTGTTACTTGTGGTCCAATGACATGAGTCCATGCATAATGTGGGAGATCCTAACCCCTGATAAACAACTGACTGTGCCTTTCTCATTACTCAGCTTGGTGAGAGGGACACCATTCTTCAATGCCTAGAATGTTGGGTTGTGTGTTTGGTTGCCTTATGGGTTTACTGGCTGAGCTTCCATGAGATATAGCTCTATCTGTTGATATGTGTGCTGTTTTAACAGTGCATTTGGGGCTGCTGAGGGTATCTGTTATCTGCACTTTGTCTATGAGGTCTTTGTGATTTATGAAGGTTACATTTCAGTGCCTCAGCATATGTCTGCTTTGAATTGTGTGTGATGGGTGCAGTGTGTGTACTACTGACTACATATTGACATTATGTGTACTGTCATGTGAGAGCTTTACCTACAGTGACATTGTGTAAATACATCTCTCACATACCATATCACTTTGAGAAAGAACTGGTTGCCAGTAAACATGAGGTGATTTCTACATTGTCTCAGGATGCCCATATCCACCAAGGTGTTAACTGTCACAGTGGGAAAGGTTGTATCCATGGTAACAGACCCTTTTTTATTGAATAAACAGTGGTATTGAAAATACTGATCAATGTCATGAGTATCTGCTTTGCAACTATGGGGACAGTGCTTATCGCTATAGGCTAGTTGTCCTGTGTGCAATCTGATATTGTAACAAGTTCCATCATGCTTCCCCAGGAGAAATGTCACTCAAGTTGTTTGAGTCTGTACACAGCAGTGCCAAACACTGGAGTGGAAACTAATATGTACAGCCTGAAAAGTTAAGGATGCTGTATTTACGCAGTTTTTATGAAGTTAGACACAAATCAAGCAGTAGTTACTGAAAACAAATATCTTGTGAAGGATGCTTAAAAGGGGGGAGTTGCATGAATGGCTAATGTCTGGCTACTACAAGTGCTGGTCTCACCTGGCTGCTGGGATGCAATGCTCCTTTTCTTTTCATCTCACAAGATGCAAACTGTTAGCACTACCCCCAAGATAAGAAGCAGGCCACAGCTTGTTTGTTGGTCCACACACTTGTCCCAGATGATGCAACGGCATGTAGGCTTGTTGTAGCCTTTTCCATGTAGATGCCTTGAGTAGAAAACAGACCAATTGGTTCTGTTTTGCATGTATTATGCCTTGGGTTCCAAGGTTCCTTGGATTTGACTAGGGTACTTACCTGATGGTTATTAGGAGCATAACTGCTGCATCACAGTATAATGTTAAATGTCAGGTGACATAGATGTCCAAGGCTGTTCTAACAAGATCCACAGTGGCAGTGATCCATGTTGGGTAACAGTTTCATAGCAATTCATGCAGCCTGCCATTCAACAACATAAAGGAGGTGATCTGAGTGACATGGATTTGAGGCCTACTGCAGAGGAGTGGTCACTTTGGGAGATGTACCTGTCCCTCCAGTATATCCTAGGTATGTTATAGTGTACATTTAGGTTCCCAGAGTACCAAATTGTAGTCCCAAATTATTTCACACAACATCCATTTGCCGTCTGGTTGTTTGACAGGTATTGTAGCCTTGCAAGGCCAAAGTACTTACTGCAAAGTTGAGCAGGATTTCTGTGCATGCACAGACATCCACAGCTTCAATGCAAAAAGTGCCTATAGAGAATGTATTTGAGTCTGTGAACCACAAGGGTTTAGCAGCATGACCATTACTTTGCTGGGGTTGTACATTGTCACATTTGTAAGTCTGCTATTGCAACCCTGCCTGGTAACAGGATTATGTCTCAGGAAAGTGCCATATGCCTGGCAAAGCAGTAAAATCAATCCACCATGTTATCCCACACTGTCAAGTACTGTTTTACCTTAGAATGACACCATAAAGGTAATAACATCTTACATTTAAGCATCTGTCAGGTGACTGCCTAACTATGGCCTGTTGGGACATATACACAAGCAATAATCTATTGCTAATAGCATTAGTAGTGCCTGTTGAAGAGATGTGTACAGCATCACCAACACTCCACTAGTCAACACAAACAGAATATGCGGGAGATGCAAGTCAATTAAGAACCATGAATCCATGCTTTCTCATACACCAGTCAGTACATATGACAATGAACAGTTTTCCAGCATGCACACCTCACCTCACCTCCTACTCCACCCAAATCCACATCACACATACCTACATATATGAAGATCATTACCAGAAACATACATAAACACCAGAAACCTCCAAAAATCAAACACAAGCACACTACACATAATACTTTGTCTTCAGAACAGATTGCATATAATAGCTCATACACCAGTGTCTCCCTGGTTAAACACCTAAGGAAATACACAAAATCAAACATATTAGTCATAGGTGACTCCATCATGAGACACACTCTGATGTCCCTCTCGCCAGATGGGAGAAAGAAAAGGCTATATTCAGCTGTCTGTCAGGTGCCACAATATGCCATACCTTACATGCACTCAACTCTCTCAACAACAGATATTGTTATGACTCCATCATAGTCCATGTTGGTGTGAATGACTTGAGATGTATGTCTCTGGACTATATGGAGAGACACGACTGAAATGTCAGACTATGTGTCTCAGGCAGGTATGTCCCTAGCCTTATGCAGAATTTTATCTTCACCTAGGATGATGCCTCAATACAAACAGAAAATGATTGCCCTCCATAATTAGTTTAGTGTCTGATATCATTCTAAGGGAATACAGTATATGTCATCCTGGGATGACATGATCGACAGAGCTCAATCCTTTGCTAGAGATGGTCTTCATCTTTCACCCCATGGATTTTGGCTATTGACCAAGGCTCTTGCTATCCCTATACTGCCCATTTTAGGTGGTGTCTCTTGGACAAAATTTCCATTGTAAAAACCACATCCAAAAACAAACCATAGTTATGCAGCTAAATGGTTGGAGTCTCATCATGAAACTGCACTCACTGGAAGCTGTCCTCTCCTGGGAAGATGCAGACATTTGCGCAGTCACAGAGACCTGAATCAAGGCTGTGGAGATCATCCCAGTCATACCAGGTTATACCTCCTTCCACACGTTCACACCTGATACTGATGGCATGAAAAATAAGTTAAATACACATCCAGATTGGTTAATCCATATGGATACCTGAAGACACTTTAGGTCCAATTAACAGTCTGTAGGGCATCGATTCAAGTCATTGCCAGCTACAGAACCCCCTCCATGAATCAGGACACCCCCTCTGCCCATTTGTATGTACTTGATTCTATCAAGATACATCAGAAAACCATGTTTTTTGCGACCTTAACTACCCATCCATTCACTAGATAGATTACTCGTGGTCATACTCACTTGCCCAAAGGTTCCTTGACTTCATTAACTGCAATGGCCTGGACCAGCTGGTTAACACCCCCACAAGGGGAGCCAACATCCTGGATATTGTACTTAACAATATGGGGGACCTCTGTAGCACCACCACTGTGAGGTCCTCCCTGGTGTGATCTGATCACAAATTGGTCTCATTCAAAGTAACTGTCACACCTGTTCCCCCTAGCAGCAACTACATGAAAAGATTCTCCAAAACAGATTATAACCTGTTATGGGATGGTATAAATAGTTTCGCTTCACCTCCTCCCTCAGATGGAACAGGCAACTATGGTGAGATATACACCAATGCTTTATACCAACACCTATATAACTGCATTGACTCTGCTCTGCCTGATTGTACCAAAACAAGCTCTTCAACCTTCTGTTGGCCGACAAGTTTTTTGAAAACTTCATTTCCCTGTCCCTGCCACACGTATCCCATGACATCCTTACCACCTGTCCCCTACCTTGTATCTCTAAAGAGCAAGCACTAAACACCCTCTGTAAGGCCAAAAACACAGCATCTATGGGACCTGATAACATCCCAGGCTGCATCCTACATGGGCTCCAATATGAATTAGCCACAACACTGTATTCTGTTTTCAATCACAGTGTAAGCACCAGCTTCATACCAGCTGAATGGAAAATAGCCACCGTTATTTCCTTGCAGAAAGGTGATTTAGCCACTGACCCTGTAACTATAGACCTATTAGCCTGAATAGCCTTATCTGCAAGCCCATGGAGCAAATCATCATGGACCTTATCAACAAAGACATCGGTAATCACCAAAAACTTCACTGTACTTGGTATGAATTTGTAAAAGGGTGATCATGCCTGTTAAACCTGGTGGACTTTTTCAAGACAGTCACAAAGGACTTGCATGTGATGAAATCTGTGCATACAGCCTACCTGGATTTAGCCAAGGTGTTTGACAGTTTCCCCCCACTAAGGCATCATAGACAAACTCACCCAAGTAGGCATCAACCATTATATTGTTAAATGGGTCGCTAACTGGCTCACTGATGGAATTCATATCGTCAAAATTGGGGAATCCTCCTCCAACAACAGACCTGAAATGAGTGGTGTTCCATGGGGTTCAGTTGTGGGACCTGTACTGTTGGGAATCTCTTTCCCCAAAGTTTAAGCAAAAACTAAAGGTCTGTGGCTACAAAGTTTGCTGATGAGTGCAAACTGGGAGTGGTCATAGAATCTCCAACTTATGTCAACGTCCTGCAAGAGGGTCTTACATAAACAAATGGTTGGTGTGAAAGTCATGATCTTAAACTCAATACAAAAAACTGTATCATTCCTTTCAGTGAAAGCGATGCCACTGCCACATCAATAGCAACACATTACGTATGCACTCAGTCGTGAGAGACCTGCGCACACAGGTTCACAGCTACCTTACCTTTGACCACCCTGTCTCCACAGTGATGATAAGGGCATTCTAACTTGCTTATGGCATAGGTAAGGGCATTGTTTCCAGAAAAAAAACATAGTTATAACCTCCCCATACTCTTCCATCATCAGGGCAATGATTGAGTACAACGGCCCTTTTGGTATGTACCTTTCCAAACACCAGCAGTGATTGGAGAGAACACAAAGGTCCCTCCCAAGTACAAATCAAGGTTTTCAGCATCTGTCTTATGTGGATCACTGGAAATGACTGTCATTTTATTCTGTTTTATAGAGGCTACTCAGAGGTGATATGTGCCTTGCATACAAGGCAATCTCTGACCCTGCTTTATTGGGAATGCCGCATATCCATAAGTCAAATAATACACAGGTTACTGACACAACAGTCCTTAACCTGGTATGTGACATTAATAAAACCTGCTAGAGGGAGAGATTTTTATACCAGAGGTTAGCACACCTTTGGAACTGACTCCCACTTCATGTCAAACAGAACGCCTCATTGGTCCTCTTCCAATGCAATCTGAACAATTGGATGGGTGACCGTAAATTCACCTCGGGGATTCAACCAGTGTCCCTGTTGGACAGGATCAGCAGGTGTTGATCATGGAAATAAGAGTAAGAACTTGGATAAGATTGTAAGGGCCCTAGGTGATTAGCCTATTAACATCCTATGATCCTATGATCCCATAGGCTGATGTAAAATGCTCTGACTAACATCCACACACACCAAGTTGGCTGCAGTGACAAGAGTACCACTACCTATCTATGTTTACAGAACACTGCACAATGCACACACACCAAGTTGGCTGCAGTTGGAATAGAACCCCTACCTAAGTTTAGAGACTACAGAACAAAGAACATATCAGACGTGCCACTGCTGAAGTCTGACATTACCTTCTCTTTAGCTAATCTTATGGTAGATGACATCAGCAGGCCTTGTGGATGACAAGAGTCTGGGGGCCTGCAGCACCTGCAAGGCCCACAACAACAGAAAGCCATGCCACCTTGGGATTCACACTTGTGTTGTAGGGAGATGCACACAAACACATGCACACACACACACACACATACACACACACACACACACACACACACACACACACACACACACACACACACACACACACACACACACACACACACACCAGCTGGGCTGGAAGGATATTAGAACCCCTACCTATCTAGTTTTACACACTACAGATCACAGTACATAATTAATGCACCACAGCTCAAGTCTGACATTAACACAGCTTTAGGTAATCTTATGATAGATGATATGTATATATCAGCAGGCCTTGTGGAGGACAAGAGTTTGGAGACTTTCAGCACCTGCAAGGCCCAAAACAGCAGAAAATCATGCCAGCTTGGGATTCACACTTGTGTTGTAGGGAGATGCACACACACACAAAGTGGGCTGGATGGTGATTAGATCCTCACCTTATCTAGTCTTACACATTACAAATCATAGTACTTAACACACACACCATGGCTGAATTCTGATATTAATATGGCTTTAGGTAATGTTATGGTAGATGACATCAGTAGGCCATGTGGAGGACAAGAGTTTGGAGACCTGCATCAACTGCAAGGGCTAAAAACTGCAAAACAATGCCAGTTTGGAAGTCACTTGGTCTTTGGGGTGATACACACACACACACACACACACACACACACACACACACACACATAATATATATATATATATATATATATATATATATATATATATATTTATATACACACACACACACACACACACACACACACACACACACACACACACACACATGGACTGGAGTGAGATTAGAACACCCTACCCCTCTAGGACTTAGTACAGATCACAGTACTTAATGCATCTGCTACTGCTCAAGTATGTTTTGTAAATGACTGCAGGTGAAGTAATCCTAGAGAAAATAAACCCCTGGGTTGAACAGCTTGGCAGGCCTGCAGAGTCACATTGATTCATATTGTCATCTGCAGCTAGTAGCCTAACAGTCAGAAAACTGTTCTGTAGCCTAACTTTGTGACAACAGTACCTGTATTGGGCATATGTGTCTGTTTGCATTTGGATGGGCAAGTCTGTGGTAAAACTAAATTATTCCTGTCAATGAGTGTGCACACAACATAATACATTAATCAACTTGCTCAGTTGTTGATGTATGTGTGGTGATATCCAGCAGACACAGGAGGCTGCAGTGAATGTGGGTGTTGTTGCTGCTGTAGATACAAACACATGGCTTCACAATATACGTACATATTCATATACAATACCATACATTTTCAAAGTTTCCATATGTTGTCTTAGGGAGACATGGTATGACTCTACACTGTCCAGATGTTTGCAACAGATACATAGATTTGACTCATATTTATGTGTGTTTCACAGTACATTGTGGTTTCCTGTCAAATGGGGTATCATTTACACATGACATGAGAGAAGATTTCCAGAACTCTGAACTTCAGATATCCCAACAGTCCTCCAATTGGAACATGTTATTCTATGCACTTCCACATTTTTGTAAGTGCATTATCTAATGTTGAGCCCTTCCTTTTGGTCTTTTGTCTAACATAAGTGTCAAAGTGCAGCTTTACTCTCCATGATCTGGGTATGTTTGGCAATGCAGAAAAATACACACACACACACACACACACACACACACATATACATACATACATATATATATATATATATATATGTATATATATATATATATATATATATATATATATATATATATTTTTAACATAATTTGTGTGAGGAGCAATGGATTTGCGCTCAGCTTAACTAATGTATGGGCATGCACAATGGCATTTTTGGATTGTTTGTGCATTGCTAATGCAGCATGGAAATGGGAGGTGCACTGCTTACATGAGAGACTTATCGTTCCATAAACTGAGTCCAGCCCACACCTAGCTGTCCTCCAGGCCGAGATTATGAAATGATTAGAAAAACTCAAAGCTGGATCTACTTATATACTCAGGTCCATAAATTAATCTACAGTTTCAATCACTGTATGCTGTATTTAATATTCACCTTTCTATTTATGTCTTCCAAATCTCATATACTTAATTTTTTATATATTTATCGGTGTATTATGCTCCTGTGCCCAAATCGTCAATTTAGTCAAGCCCCAGGATTTAATAAAATTCATGTAGGCACAGTGTAGAGCCTGCATGGAATGTATCCATGTACACAGCCATGTCCCCCCCTTGGCAGCATGCCATGTATATTAACAATGGCGCGCTGCCGAGGGACAGCAAAGGAACACAAATATTGAATCAGTGTAGGGAGAGGTGTAGCTATAGCAATGTTATGCAGTGTGTCAAATGCTGAATGTGCAAATGTTATGGTGTTCTCTAATGTCCTGTGTGTTTTTTTATTTTATTTTATTTATTTATTTTTTAAAAAAGGCATGTTTGTGAGGCACGAAGTGCAGCAATGCCAGGCTGTGCTCACATATAGACAGCTAACACCCAGCAGATATCTAAAAATAGAAACCAGATATAATTAATTATCATAATTAAATAATTTTGCTTGTATTTTGTATTTTTTTTATTTTTTCATTGACGTTTGCGTGGTGCAGAGCTCATACATACATGGCAGACACCTGCCAGACATCTAAAAATAGAAATCAGCTGTGATTAATTATTTATTTATAGGTGTGTTTAAGCATGATTACACGATGCAGTGCTCAGCACTGCTAAAAGGTAGCTCAGTGGTATATGTGAAGGTATACGGGATTTCTTAACATCCACATAGCTAAATGGGTAGAGCTATGGCTGTATCTGTAGTAGGTCCAGGTTTTGAATACATGGAGGTCAGAACTTGTCTGTATTTTTGTTGCACATGTTATGGACACATTTTCAAAATATGTCTCCACTGCAATCTCTGCAACTGTGCCCAAACTTGCTGAGCTCTTCATAAACATGGTAATGGCTGCCAATGTTTCCACTGTGCTCAGCTTCACTAAAACCATGATTGTGCATGTTTGCACACTGCTCAGTGCTGCTTGGCTAGTTTGCATGCTGCTAAGCAGTGTGACACCTTTTTGAATGTTGTTCAATAGCATGTAAGTGTGGGAAAACAGCCTATATTAAGCACAGTAGGTGGGAATTCTGCAGAGGCCATTTGAGTTCAATCATCTGCCAATACAGCTGGTGCTGTTGGAGAAGGTGTGCGCTTTCTGGCACAGTGGTGGGGCATTCAGGAGGTCAGGGTCATGGTTGGGTTCCTTATCAAAAGCCAAAGTTGGAATTAGAGCCGTAGTGCAATAAATGAATAATAGCTGTAGTTCAATAAAAACAAGAAATGCTATCAATAACAGCAAGGAAAATGGTGTACATCAGAATTGTCTTGTCATAACCATTGCAGCAGGGCTGTATGCATTGAGTCTGTAAGGTAAGGTTGCTGCAGTTATTTATAACACTGTAATAGCTTTAGAATGCAAATCTAACGGCTGCAAACTGTATTACTTAACTCATAGTACTGTTGAAGGCTTTCTCTAGGCCAGTATCACTCACATAATGCTCTGTCTTCCACAGACATCATTTAATAAAGGTATACAACTGAGGTAGACCACTTCACGGCCAGATATTGTGTTTGTGTAGACTTCACAGATATTTCAAACCAATAAAAATAATATGTGTTCACCTGTACTGATGAAAGTGAAATAAAGCTATAGTAATATATGCAATATGGTTGTATACCACGCATGTGTGTTCTATTGACACTGCAGTCTAGTAAAACACTGTAACAGTACTAGAATGCTAGAGGAAAGTCTTCTAACTTGTATTGCATAATTCATAACATGTTTCCAGGTGGCCTCCAGGCAAGTATCAGTCAACCTGTAGTCATCAGTGACTCAGTAGCTCAGTCTGTTAAATTCCTTGTACACTATACATTTTGCCACACACAGTCCTGGGTTTGAATCCAGTGCTATGTAGCACTACATTTTCAGTATCAGACTAGTAATGCTCACAATTTCTCTCTCTCCAAGAACACAAAAATGTGATGGGTGAGTTATCCCATATTATGTACAGATATTGTGTTTAGACCTCACAGAATGTTACACTCAATACCAAGAATGTGTTCATCAGCATTGTTGATTCAGAAATAAAACAGTGTAATCCCAGTATGGCTGTATCTCTTGCATGTCCATACTGTGCTGCTGCAGTCAATTATTAAAGTATTTACAGATGTCTCCTGCAGTCACAGCTAGTGGGTTCTACTCCCATGCCTGCCATCTAAACCATGACAGCTGTCTACTTTAATTACTGTACACAAATATGCTTCTCAAGTGTCATGATTTCTCAAAACGTAATTAGAACTGACTAATCTGTCACATGTTTACCAGATAAATTATTTCCTGGAATGCAATGTATTACCAAATCCATTTACAGAACACCCTGGTAGTTATATAAGTCCACATTATGTGAAACTCTTCTGAGTAGTTCTGTACCTGCATTTGTTAGTGCTTGGCCTTTATTGTCCCATGATATCAGCTTGACAGGTATGTATGTTCTACAACAGCTACTGGAGAATTGTATTCACTGTAATCACAGCTGTCAGGACACACCTACAGAAGTATGTATGACCACTGTTGTCAGGATATCATCTGCAATGTCACTAATGGAATGTTTTTCTTTCTCTCTCCTCACCCCTTATATTAATTTATTTATTATTGTAATGTATTATTATGATTTCATATTATCATAATTTGTTAAACTAACTATATTGTGGAAAATATGGTTGATCATTGTTATGTTTTATTATGATTCAATATTCACATATTTTGTTAAACTGTTTTGTTGGCCGTATGGTTTACTTCACATTGGCATGCTGTTACCATACAGACTGTTATGTTACATAATGTTGTGTTTCACATAATATACATTAACATGTATTTGGATTAATAAATATGATGTTCCATTCTGTTACTACTAACAATGGTTTGGTTGTTACTAACCATAATGTATTGCTTTACCTCATTTACCACAGCAAGTTAAGGTAGAATGGTTCTGGCTGATCCCCCTACCTTGCCTCAACCAGCCATGGCACTAGGTCCCAGTACATCTGGGACCCAGACCAGTGGTGCTCCCTCTGCTACCCCTGCACTACCTGCTGTGGTGGGTAGTTCTGCCCCAGGGGATGGGGTCCAGTCCCCCTCTGGGAATGGTGTCAGAGGGAGAGTAGTCACCCATGATGAGCAGCCGGTCCTGGTGCATAGAATACTGTGGCTATGACCAATGCCTGCACCAGATTGAGGGCATGCTGGCCAACCTGGTGGGGCAGCATCTCCCTGGTGCCCAGCCTACAGCACAGCCATCCTCGCATCAGTGAAGGAGCAGTGCCAACAGTCCTGTAGGTGGGGATGTGAGTCACGCTGCTGCCATCTGGAGGCACATGGGACTTGGATTCCATTACACTCTCCTTATCTAAGATGTTCACCCCCCTCATTTTTCACACACTGCACATGTCTGCTGTCTTGTCTGTCTAGTCTGTTTGCAAATGCATCCTCACCTACCCAACTTACCTCACCCACAGGTACCTATGTCCCTGCCCCAACATTCCACTCTCACCTTAAAAAAATGGGCACCTGCTCCCCCAAAAAATAAATAAATAAATATATATATATATATATATATATATATATATATATATATATATATATATATATATAGCTCTCCATTTTGCACACTTCTCCACTGGACACATGTAATTTGGTCCAATTGAGTTGACAACGCACTTATCTTGTCCTCACCCCTCTATCGGGGTTTGAGAGTCCAAATTCATCTACAAATTCTGTCAAAGTGCACAGCTGTTGCTATACAAAAATGGATAGCCAGGGTTCTTTCCTACACCCTTCCTGCACATGCCTACCTGCCTTTCACTATGATTTTTCCCCCTGCTTGCCCCCATTTCACCACTTACCAATCACTCATTTTTTTTCTTTATAATTTGATAGCAAGGAGCTGCACAGCACTGCGCCACGCAGCCTCTCTTAGGTCAGCTAAGTAGAGATGTAATGATTAAATGTGTTTATATCATTGTCAGACAATGTACAAAATAAACACCTCTGCTATGTTTGAACCCAAATCGATTACAACCACAGCACACAGCATTAACCCACCACACCACACAAACCTGGATAAAATTAGGTGTTTTCATCAAAACATACTGATTGCCACTTACACTTATTAGGCGTGTCTCAGCAGAGCTGCACGCTGTTCTGCATTGCACAAACTGGAATAAAAAGTAATGGGAGCAATGGAACTGTACCTTGGACTTTGGTGAAATAATACACCATTAGACAGCCAAAGACATAATAATGGATGTAAGTGAGGCCTGTGATAGCAGGTAAATATGCCCTTTTATCAGCAACATGTAGAAAGACACCTGCTAAGGCATCAATGGCAAAGTACATGTTCATCTGGAACAATGGTGCAGAAATACAGCCATATAAAGTCATACACATACTGATGGATGCAGACAATGTCACAGCCTGTATGTTTGCACTTATAACTTGCAAATGCACCTGCTGGAGCAGTGACTCAATAGCTCAGTCTGTTAAATACTTTGCATACAGTACATTTTGCCATACACAGTCATTGGTTCAAATCATGTTTTGTGGTGCAGTTCAATTAAATTATTGTGAAGACAGCAATTTATGACTGAATCATGCAATCTTTATCCACACAAGTTCTTGTTAATTAACTGCTCTCCAGTTTTGCAAGTCAGGCCTGCAGGTAGGGATACACTGCACATATTCATATAGCCTTCATTGGACTATAAAGGGTACCCTTACGCTGGCTCCGCCATAACAACAGGGCTGACACAGCTGCCACTGTTACATGTACAGCTTGTTGACCTCCAGAGCATTCACACTCCCCCCATGTGTATTAGCTGTAGCAGCAGCTGCAGCCTGTAGCACATGCAGCTGAATGTAATGGTAGCTGTTATAGACCTACCATACCGTCCAAAACCTTAGAACAAGGAATCCGGACACAGCCATACATAATGGGGACAAAAGCCCAGAGATAGGGGCATGTTTTATGGTTTGCGCTTACAAAGATAGTAAGTTGATAGAATGACAGCTATTGCATTAGCATGCATATTCTGATGGGTATGAAGTCTGACACTCAGATGTGTGTCTTTCATTATTGACTTCAACCCACAATGATTTGCCAGTGATTTGCTTGATGACCACAATGTCATGGGACACTGATCACATATATATAAGGTGAAACTCTGCACATACTGCATAAATCTCTACAGCTGACAGTTATGATATCTGCCCTTTGCAATTCTGTAGTCTCCACACCTTAGCAATGTCAATATTTAATAGCTAAGAAAGGGGCCTAGCTCTGCATGAAGGCCTTGTATATTGCACTGTGGTGGCATGTCATTGGCTAATAATAGTGCATGTCAGCTGTTTTGGTTGCAATTAGCATATCAGAGTCACAGACTGGTGCAGAAGCAATTACCTGCTAATGAACAGTGCCTTAAAAAGGCAAGAAGCTGGTTATGGGGAACAAGTTTGTATGAAACTTACCTCACAGTGAGAATGTCATTGCAAGACATTACTGGAAGCAAAGTTCAACAAAGGAGTACTGCACTCCACCAGGTATGTAATTGACTTCTACATATAACAGGATGCAGATGGGAGGATGTAGGTATGAGGAATAGGGATTAGAGCAGTAAGCTAGGGTTGCCACCTTTTCAAATGCCCAAAGTGGGACATTTTTTGTAGAAACGTACAATTTTGCAGGACAGACATACCCACGGGGAGTGCAAAGGGCAGAACTTCACTGTTATTGTCCAAATAAAAGCTTATTCTTGTAGCATATGAGTTGCTTGTGCTATTTCATATAATATTTAGGTGTTTCAGATACAAAATAACTGTTTTATGCAACTGTTAAAGAAAACTTAGTAAATTTTTTTTTGCCTTAAAATCTCAGGACATTTGCCATTTTTAGATTTTTTTCTCAGGACAAAACTGCCCAAAGTGGGACTGTCCCTCGCAAAGAGGGACAGGTGGTAACCCTACAGTAAGCCTGTGTTAGACCTATGGTATTGACATGTCATTTACACTCAGCTGTCCTACACCTACAGGCATGCCTCTCAAATGTCCCTGATTTTCACTGAAATCTTAGCTCTGTCCCACTTAATCCCTCCTACAATGGATGGCTTTTGTAGGAAAGCTAGTGAATGTACTGACTGGTGTTCAAACAACATGTGTTCCAGGATGATGATATAGTTGCATCTCTGACATGTTGTGTTTGTGTTACTTGTGGTCCAATGACATGAGTCCATGCATAATGTGGCATATCCTAACCCCTGATAAACAACTGACTGTGCCTTTCACATTACTCAACTTGGTGAGAGGGACATCAGTCTTCAATGACTAGAATGCTAGATTGTGTGTTGGGTTGCCTTATGGGTTTACTGGTTGAGCTTCCATGAGATATAGCTCTATGTGTTGATATGTGTGCTGTTTTAACAGTGCATTTGGGGCTGCTGAAGGTATCTGTTATCTGCACTTTGTCTATGACGTCTTTGTTATTTATGAAGGTTACATTTCAGTGCCTCAGCATATGTCTGCTTTGAATTGTGTGTGATGGGTGCAGTGTGTGCACTACTGACTACATATTGACATTATGTGTGCTGTCATGTGAGAGCTTTACCTACAGTGACATTGAGTAAATACATCTCACATACCATATCACTTTGAGAAAGAACTGGTTGCCAGTAAACATGAGGTGATTTCTACATTGTCTCAGGATGCCCATATCCACCAAGGTGTTAACTGTCACAGTGGGAAAGGTTGTATCCATGGTAACAGACCCTTTTTTATTGAATAAACAGTGGTATTGAGAATACTGATCAATGCCATGAGTATCTGCTTTGCAACTATGGGGATAGTGCTTGTCACTATAGGCTAGTTGTCCTGGGTTCAATTTGATATTGTAGCAAGTTCCATCATGCTTCCCCAGGAGAAATGTCACTCAAGTTGTTTGAGTCTGTACACAGCAGTGCCAAACACTGGAGGGGAGACCTGACATGTATAGCCTGAAAACTTAAGGATGCTGTATTTAGGCAGTTATTATGAAGTTAGACACAAATCAAGCAGTATTTACTGAAAACAAAGAAATATCTTGTGAAGAATGCTGAAAAGAGGGGAGTTGCATGAATGGCTAATGTCTGGCTACTACAAGTGCTGGTCTCACCTGGCTGCTGGGATGCAATGCTCCTTTTCTTTTCATCTCACAAGATGCAAACTGTTAGCACTACCCCCAAGATAAGAAGCAGGCCACAGCTTGTTTGTTGATCCACACACTTGTCCCAGATGATGCAACGGCATGTAGGCTTGTTGTAGCCTTTTCCAGGTAGATGCCTTGAGTAGCAAACAGACCAATTGGTTCTGTTTTGCATGTATTATGCCTTGGGTTCCAAGGTTCCTTGGATTTGGCTAGGGTACTTACTTGATGGTGATTAGGAGCATAACTGCTGCATCACAGTATAATGTTAAATGTCAGGTGACATAGATGTCCAAGGCTGTTCTAGCAAGGTCCACAGTGGCAATGATCCATGTTAGGTAACAGCATAAAGGAGATGATCTGAGTGACATGGATTTGAGGCCTACTGCAGAGGAGTGGTCACTTTGGGAGATTTTCCTATCCCTCCAGTATGTCCTAGGTATGTTATAGTGTACATTTTGGTTCCCAGAATACCAAACTGTAGTCCCAAATTATTTTACACAACATCCATTTGCTATCTGGTTGTTTGACAGGCATTGTAGCCTTTCAAGGCCAAAGTACTTACTGCAAAGTTGAGCAGGATTTCTGTGCATGCACAGACATCCACAGCTTCAATGCAAAAAGTGCCTATAGAGAATGTATTTGAGTCTGTGAACCACAAGGGTTTAGCAGCATGACCATTACTTTACTGGAGTTGTACATTGTCACATTTGTAAGTCTGCTATTGCAACCCTGCCTGATAACAGGATTATGTCTCAGGAAAGTGCCATATGCCTGGCAAAGCAGCATACTCAATCCACCATGTTATCCCACACTGTCAAGTACTGTTTTACCTTAGAATGACACTGTAAAGGTAATAACATCTTACATTTAAGCATCTGTCAGGCGACTGCCTAACTATGGCCTGTTGGGACATATACACAAGCAATAATCTATTGCTAATGGCATTAGTAGTGCCTGTTGAAGAAATGTGTACAGCATCACCAACACTGTACTAGTCAACACAAACAGAATATGCGGGAGATGCAAGTCTATTAAGAACCATGAATCCATGCTTTCTCATACACCAGTCAGTACATATGACAATGAACAGTTTGCCAGCATGCACACCTCACCTCACCTCCTACTCAACCCAAATCCACATCATACATACTTACATATATGTAGGTCATTACCTGAAACATACATAAACACCAGAGACCTCCAAAAATCAAACACAAGCACACCACACATAATACTTTGTCTTCAGAACATATTAGATATAATAGCTCATACACCAGTGTCTCCCCGGTTAAAAACCTAAGGAAAATACAAAATCAAACATATTAGTCATAGGTGATTCCATCATGAGACACACTCTGAAGTCTCTCTCACCAGATGGGAGAAAGAAAAGGTCAGCTGTCTGTCAGGTGCCATAATATGCCATATCTCACATGCACTCAACTCTCTCAACAATATCCAGAATTTCTAAAAAGTCTATATATGTGAGAACACCAATAAATGAAAGTAACAACTTGAAAATTTTATTAAGCTTAAAACCAAGCTTTTCGTCGGCACTCTGCACCGACTTCTTCAGAAAACAAACTTACAAACAATACATCTGTCCCATTATATAAGCATCATGGCTCCACTCAAAACACGCCCCCTTGTATACACACCAAAACTGAGCACATCAATGCACTTGAAAACTTGACTGCTAATAAGCAATGCATCACATTCAAAATGTCAACTCACCCTAACCTACCCTAGATACTTGTTGTCCCGCTGGTACGCTAAATTATAGCACCGCCAGCATTGCAAATAAATGCGATCATAAGTACCTATAAACCCTTTGACAAACACAAGTGGAAGAAACGACAAAGAACATATGTGTATAGCGCCTGTTTTTTTAAAAAAAAAACCTTTAAGTCTGCAAAAGTGCCATTCGAATAATAACACAACTAAATAAAAACTACAAGACACATAATAATATAAAATATATATACGACACATCTTTAAATCTACCTAAAAAATATACTATACGTTGGTATGTTGTTATCATTACCTTCTAATGGTACTAACTGTTAAAAAACAACCACAACTGAAGAACTATTAAGGCACAAATTATATGATGTTTAAAAATAAATAGATAAAAATATTATATATTATATATGATATGTTATGTATAGTATATGACTTACAGTGCCAAAGGGACTGCTTCCTTGAATAAATGGTATTTCAATAGTTAATCAAACTACGCATCCCCATTTAAAATAAATGGTCAATAAATATAACTATTAAATAAAAACATTACAATTAAATGCATCACAAACATATCAAGAATAACACCAATAAAAAACAGAATCACACTAAACCATATAATCAATCAAAACTAACAAAAAGGAAAACCAATCCCATACAAAATATATGACGATCCCGATGTAATAACAACAAGAGTAATCATCCCAAGGGAATTAAATCAATCTACAAGACTTCACCTTGCTAAACTCTTCAATTTCAAGAAGCAACTAATAGAAAGCATGCTATTTAGTCCAGGTGGATGGTAAGCTTCTAATTTAAGTTGCCACATCAACTCCTTACATTCAAGTCTCAAAGAATCAGAACCCCCTATATCTCCATGGCAAAGTTGGTCGATCACCAAAAATGAGAACTCGTGGCCTGGGTTGTCCAGAATGTGTTTAGCCAGGGCATTATCTACTTTCCCCTTCTTAATGGCGTATATGTGTTCATATAAATGTAGCTTCCTGTCAGTCTTGCCAATATAGAAGCCAGGACAAACAGAACACTGGGCTAAATACACCACCCGGTTACTGGCACAATTGAATCTTCCTTGTATAAGAAATTTCTTATCCCTGATGGAAAAAGCTGTACTTGCTTTGACATATCTACAGTACCTGCACATATTACATTTGTACATCCCAGATCTAGGAGAGGTGCCGGCTACTTTGGACTCCAGCATATTTTTGATGTTGGGACCCCTCCTGAAAGTGACCTTGGGGTACAATGCCAGCCCAGGTACTCCTGTTAACTCAGTGGTTAATAAACACCAATTTTTCCTAATAATGGATACAATATCGATTGCATCCAAATTGAATGTAATAATGAAATTGTGATTAAAGTTGTCGGACTCACAAGCAGGATCCATTATTATTATTATTGTACATTACAAAGGTTATCATATGTATGAGGTATGGATATGTATACACATAACAAGTTTGTGGATGTGGAATTAGAACACTCCTATCTACTGTTTGGCACTATAGCTATAGTAATTACTGCATGTGACACTGAGTTCATCTGATGTCAGACTGTCAGCCAGCACTCTTATGGTGGATGGCATCAGCAGGCCTTGTAGAGGAGGGCAATTTAGCGGCCAGCAGCTAGTTAAAGGGCCAGAAATTGCCTAAACGTTGGAGGGGGATAGCCCGTAAGGACATATCTGTAGTGCTGCAAGGGGATATATTTACACACACACAGAGTTGGCCAATATAAGTTAAGAACCCCTACCTATCTACTGTTAAACACTATAGCTTGCAGTACTTATTGCATGTGCCACAGAGTTTATATGATATCAGACTCTCCAGCCAGTGCTCCTAAGGTGGATGACATCAGCATGCCTTGTAGAGAAGGGCAATTTAGAGGCCAGTAACTAGTTACAGGGCCAAAAAGTGCCTAGATCATAAAGGCATGCCCATAGTGCTGCAAGGGGATATACTGTAGTTACACACACACACACACACACACACACACACACACACACACACACACACACACACACACACACACACACACACACAGAGCTGATGTGAGAGTAGAACCCTTACCTATCTAAAGTTGCACACTTTAGCTCACAGTACTTATCTCACATGCCACAGGCTACATCTGTTGCATATGTGATTGTAGGCACTGCACTTGTGGTGGACACAAAGTAGGCTTGCGTTGGACAGCATGTGTGGCCTGCAGAATTATATTGCTTAGTACTGTTATTGTATCTACCATCCTAGGAGTGGGATATTTGTTAATATCCCTGCTATGTGTGTACAGTTACCAGTATGGCCATATGTGGCTGGTTGCAGTTAAATATGCAAACATGTGGCCAGGGACAATTTGCCCAGTCCAAGGCATGCATTGAAAACATTATACATTACACCACCTGCTCACCTCTGTCTGTCTACATGGTGACATTCTGCAGGCACAGGGGTCTATGAGTGAGTTGAATATGTACTGTTATGGCCTTGCTTTGTTTCCTTTGTGAAACTGTATTGATGTGTGAGTATATATATATATGTGTGTGTGTGTGTGTGTGTGTGTGTGTGTGTGTGTGTGTGTGTGTGTGTGTGTATAACAGGGATGTCTCTATAAACGTTGCTGTGTTTATACGTTATGTATATGTGTTATGTAGATATGTGTGGAGAGTCTATGTATCATGATAAAATATATAGCTATATATATATCGGTATTAAATTTATTTGAGGTGCAAACTGATAGAGACACTAATCATGCAAGAAGGGAGAGAGACAGATATGTATACATAGCTGTCTGTATGTACACACATATTTCCACATAGCAGGTCTTTGTGATGAAGAATCAAGTAAAAGTTGTCGGCATGTACGGCAAGTGCAGGGCCAAACCAAATCATGGATAAGTGAACAAGCGGCCAGTACCAAGGTGTAAAAAGCACAACAAAAGAAGTAAATAATTATTTATTTGATAGTCCCAAACCGGTTTCAGAAAACATGCCTTCCTCTTTGGGAAATATAGCACACAAAATACAAAGAAAGCATGCCATTTTTATAAAACAGTCCCACCAATGAACATTCATCCTCATAAATGATGTAATTTCCCGCAGCAAATACAGACACATTAGCCCCAAAGAATCTCAAAACTAATATTCCATATTGTATCCTTATAAAATAAAACCTACAAAATATAATAAATTACATAAATTTGTAAATTTCTTAACTTTTATAAGTGATCATTGAGCCTCGGTGAAAAAAGACCCCCACCACAACTTAATAATCCAATGTTTGTCTTTCTATTTAGGATCGCATGCCAACCCTGCCTATTGCTCCTATTACCCTGAATCCTGTCTATAATCATAAAATAGAATTGTGCAGTACAGTGGGTAGTGCAATGTCTGTATAATGAATTCATCAATCGCTTATTGCGTATATCACTCCGATGCGCTGACATATGAAGATGCAAGGGACGTGACGTCTGGCCTATATAAAAAGCTGAACAAGAACATATATATATTACCCAGTCCATTCCACAGTTCCCAAAACATCTGGAATCAAAAACCTGACTTGTGTTCTTACTAGTGAATTGCTTCAACTTAAATATATATTGACACGAAGAACAATGGCCACCTAGAAAAGTGCCCAGTGATGATTATTTGATGATGAACTGAACCTCCTGTACTAATGCGTTTGAAATGAGAAAAATGTGACCCCAATGTATTTCCTCTCCTATATGAAAAGCAACAACTGGGACCAAGG
Source organism: Protopterus annectens (assembly GCF_019279795.1). Taxonomy (NCBI): domain Eukaryota; kingdom Metazoa; phylum Chordata; order Ceratodontiformes; family Protopteridae; genus Protopterus; species Protopterus annectens. Next base: position 208,586,234 of record NC_056729.1, read on the forward strand.
GTATGATGCAATTCATCATTAGCCATTGATATATTCCAATGTTTAGAAATTACCCGCCGAATCAAATTTATGTTGCACCCATATGTAGTTACAAATATAATATTATCGGACTCAACCCTCTGTGTTTTGTCTTTATAATCTAATAGTTGAATCCTGTTCAAATCTGAGGCCCAATTGTGGCAGCTATAACATCATGATGCTTATAACCCCTAACTCGAAATTTATTAATAAGATCTTGTTGGGAGGTAACATAATCCTCTGGTGTGGAACAAATTCTTTTTATACGTAAGAATTGGGACTTCAGGATGTTGCGGATGGTGTGGCTAGGATGCATACTGGTGGCAAAGAACAAATTATTATACTGGAGATACTTACGAAACACCTGAGTTCTAAGAGTGTTATCACAATTTCTGATGACTATCACATCAAAAAAATTAATTTGTTGATAATCTGAATTTAATGTGAACTCTATACCCCATTTGTTGTCGTTCAAATACTGAACAAATTCCATTAAATATTGCCTATCAGCCCACCACACCAACCAGCAATCATCCAAGTACCTCCTCCAAATATCCAATTCATTTATATAGATGTTATGAGTGTGGTCATATATCATCTGTTCCTCAAGATATGCCATGAACAGGTCTGCATAGATGGGTGCAAAAGATGCCAAAAACATTCCCCCTGGAAACAGAACACATTTTTACTAAGTCCATGCTCCACCATACATATTAATAATGTATTAAAACCTGATGGATACAGATTTGCTCAATCCAACCAGTAATGAAAGGCTTGGAGCCCAGCCCAGTGGGGAATGTTGGTGTATAAGGCTTTTACGTCCAGGGTGCATAGAAGCCATTCTGGCTCCAGTTGGGTATCTGATAACATTTTAAGAAATTTGGTCATATCCTATATTCTGGCACAAATCAAATTTAGCAGGGTCTTCAAATATTGGGTCAAAAATACAGAAAGAGGTTCTGTCAATGAACCATTGCCAGAAACTATTGGTCTACCAGGGAGTTTAGTCAGGGATTTGTGTATCTTTGGTAGTAGGTATAATATCTGTTTCTGGGGATCCAAAACAGTCAAATGTAATTTCACAGAATCTGTGATAATCCCTTCTTTGACCACCTTAGTTAGGAAAGAATCGATTTCCCTTTTGAAATTGGGTGTGGGGTCAATAGGCATATGCATATAGTGTCAAGGGTTGGACAACTGTCCATTTCCCTTCCCCAGATAATAATCCGTATTCATAATGACTACAGCCCTCTCTTATCAGCTGGTAATATCACAATATTAGGACTAGTGTCTTATTGGCATTAGAGACTGGTTAACAACGCTCGCGTTGCCAGTTTTTACTGTGATTATATCAAAACAGCACAAAGAAAAACCTAATGCTTGGACATTCATTTGGACAGTATGGTGAAATGCATTCTTTCAAGCCTTTTTGTAACATGCCATGTACTTTGATGTCACTACAACTATGAATGTGTATTAATACTGATTGCTATTGCACTGTAAGATTTTTTTGAGTATGTCTGGCAGTGCCATTTAAACGTTAGAGCTTCTAATCCTTGTTTAGTGGCTGTCAGTGTTTTGACACATTTGCAAGCTTTAAAGTGGGATATTATTGGGTGGCTGTCCTGGTTATATCTTATGTTTACTGTGGTTGTATTAAAACAGTACGTGAAAACTTAGTGCCTGGGGCATAGATTTGAAGAGTTTGGTGGTTACACGGGTACTGGTACATGACTGGACAACTTTGTACCTATTATTCCAAACTGTTGGAAGTTTTCATTACGTATGTGTATTAATACTAATTTCTATTGCAATGTATAACCTTTTTGAATATATCCTGTGGTCCTATTCAGACGTTAGAGCTTCCAGCTTTTGCTGAGTGGGTGTTAGTGTTTAGATTAGGATGCTGCAAAGTGGGATGTTATTGGGTGGATATCCCAGTCATTTTGCACTTTTAGTTTTCATTATGGTCGCATCCAATTAGCACAAAGAAATTTAGTGCTTGGGACACACAATTGGTTAGTATAGTGGTTATACATGTAACGACTATTTTGTACCCAAAATTAGTGAGTTGTTGAAAGTTTCTATGCTGGGATATAATTTGGATCTATGCATATTTTCTCAAGCTTTTTTGTAACATGCTATACACCTTCATGTTGCTATAATTACAAATGTGTATTAATATGTATTATCACTGAAATGCTCAATTTTTGTGAATATTTCTGATAGTGCCATTTAGATGTCACTGCTTAAAGCTTTAGCCCAGCAGGTGTTATTCTTTTGAAGGTTCCCAAGTGGGATATTATTGGGTGGAAACCCTGGTTATAATAGATGTATGTTCCTATGTCACATTAACTATTTTTTCAGTTTTTGAGATATTTAGCATTACATGTGGTTAACAATTGGGATGGTTTTGGATGGTATTTGATTCCAAATAGGTCTAGGTATTTCCAATACAATTTGAACAGCTAAAGAAGGGGGAGCTCCTGTATGACCCCAGCTGGGACAAATAGCTTTGCATATATCATTGTTGATTTATTGCTGTAATTTTTTGTTAATTGCTGATGGTTATACTTCTATCAAGGGTCCATTTATTAATAATTGGGGGTCTGTTAAGAGCCTTATACATTACCTACTACATCATGTTGGTTAGTTTTCCTACATTGGATTATTGGTTGTGTGTGCATATAAATATATTATGTACACTTTCTTTGGTCCCTCTTTTGTTATATTTGAACTAATTTTATTTTTTACTTTTTTGGTGATGAATGGTGGATCCCTGTTGAACATTCATATTGGATTAGGTGTATTGGATATAGGTGTAGTGATGGCTGTATTTGGTTACACCTTCACAGTTGGGTATGTGCTAACATATAATATAACTCCCTTGGGGCTATGTTTTTAGCAGACTGTTAGCCCTCTGGTGTAGCATTGGTGTATGGGTGCTCAGTAGATTTAGATTATTAAAGCAATTGTCTTGCAGGTTAACAGATTGTGAGCTTATTGTCATGGATCTTGAGGTGATTTTAAAAGGCCTTTGTGCCGATAAAAATGACATACGGGTCTTTGGTATTTCCATTGATATTGTAAATAATATGGATGAGAGGAATATTGATCCAGTTGACAGTTGCAATCTGATTTGCAATAAACTAGGAAAGAGTATGAAAACATTACAAACAAATATCTGGCACCTTAAGCTTTTCAAAGCTTACCAAAGCAAAGATATTACACCCAGAGGTCTTAGGGTTAAAATACAACCCCTTGTGGGCAAGATGGATGATGTGTTATTGCAGGACTGGAGTCTTGCTCAACAGAATGCATCCATGTCATTTGTCAGTATTCTAGGTTCATATTGTGAACGGACGATAGATGGAAATATTGAAGATGTTAAGAATTTGTGTGGGGAATTGAAAATGTATGAGGGTCAACCTCAATACTCTGCCTGCCTCAGCAAGCTCACAAGGGAGCTCTTTACTTTTGAGAAGCAAATCAAAGAAAAGAAAATACGGAAGTTCAATAGGGATGTGACTGATTATCAAAGGGGCAAACCCTTTGATGCTCCGAAAATTGTTAGGTTTTCTGAGTTCAACAAACCTATGCAGAGGACCAATAGAAAGAGACCCAGGTCTATCCTTAGGAATACAATGAATACATATAGCAGTACATCTGTTAATGAGTCATCAGCTACTGACACAGAGAGTGCCAACATACGAGATTCACCTGTCCCAAAGAAACAGCGTAACTCCAAAGACCACCCTTTAAACATGGCAGGAGGAGGGGTGGGAGAAAAAACAAAAATAAAATGGAAGTTCGGATTCAGACTCTAATGTCCCAGTAGTGAATGCTGATTATAATATTCAGATTATTTCCAATGGTGAAATTACCTTTGAACAAAAACAACTTCTTAATAAAGGCCTTAATTATGTTGTGGGCTTTTTTGTGGATGAAGCCAGTATGGTTACTGATGTACATGACTTTTGTCGTAAACTGAATCTAAGACTGTGTTTTGGTTCTAGAAAAGTTTCTCAAAGATTGACTGACTTTAAGTTTCTAAAATCTGAGTTCATGCATCCTATGAATAAGCACGTGTCCATATTCCAACAGGCATGTTGTGCTCAGGGATATTCATTTTGGATTGGATCAATATATTCCACTTGGTCATAACCTTACAGTTGGAGAACGACAGGCCTTACAGGAACTTAAGAACAATAAAAATATTGTGATATTACCAGCTGATAAGGGAGGGGTGCTAGTCATTATGAATACGTATTATTATCTGGGGGGAGGGAAATGGACAGTTGTCCAACCCTCGACACTATATGCATATGCCTATTGACCCCACACCCAATTTCTAAAGTGAAATTGATTCTTCCTAACTGTCGAAGAAGGGATTATCTCAGATTCTGTGAAATTACATTTGACTGTTTTGGATCCCCAGAAACAGATATTATACCTGCTACCAAAGATACACAAATCCCTAACTAAACCCCCTGGTAGACCAATAGTTTCCAGAAAATGGTTCATTGACGGAACCTCTTTCTATATTTTTGACCCAATATTTGAAGCCCCTGCTAAATTTGATTTGTTCCAGAATACAGGATATGACCCAATTTCTTAAAATATTATCTGATACCCAACTGGAGCCAGATTGGCTTCTATGCACCCTGGATGTAAAAGCCTTATACACCAACATTCCCCACTGGGCTGGGCTCCAGGCCTTACATTACTGGTTGGATCGAGCAAATCTGTATCCAGCAGGTTTTAATACATTATTAATATGTATGGCGGAGCATGTACTTAGTAAAAATGTTTTCTATTTCCAGGGGGAATGTTTTAGGCAAACCGAGGGAACTGCGATGGGTGCATCTTTTGCACCCATCTATGCAGACCTGTTCATGGCATATCTTGAGGAACAGATGATAGATGACCCCACTCATAACATCTAAATTAATGAATTGGATATTTGGAGGAGGTACTTGGATGACTGCTGGTTGGTGTGGTGGGCTGGTAGACAATATTTAATGGAATTTGCTCAGTATTTGAATGACAACAAATGGGGTATAGAGTTCACATTAAATTTAGATTATCAACAAATTAATTTTCTTGATGTGACAGTCATGAGAAATTGTGATAACACTCTTAGAACTCAGGTGTTTCTCAAGTATCCCTAGTATAATAATTTGCTTTTTGCCACTAGTATGCATCCTAGCCACACCATCCATAACATCCAAAAGTCCCAATTCTTACGCATAAAAAGAATGTGTTCCACACCGGAGAATTATGTCACCTCCCAACAAGATCTTATCAATAGATTTAGAGTTAAGGGTTATAAACAACATGATATTATAGCTGCCAGTAATTGGGCCTCAGATTTGAACAGGATGCAACTATTGGATTATAAAGACAAAACACAGAGGGTTGAGTCCGATAATATTAGATTTGTAACTACATATGGGACAACATAACTTTGATTTGGAGAGTAATTTCTAAACAATGGAATATATTAATGGCTAATGATGAATTGCATCATACCCTTGGTCCCAATTGTTGCTTTTCATATAGGAGAGGAAAGACATCAGGATCACATTTTTCTCATTTCAAACGCATTAGTACAGGAGGTGCAGTTCATCATCAAATAACCATCACTGGGGACAAATTGCTGAGCACTTTTCCTTGTGGCCATTGTTCTTCATGTCAATATATATTTAAGTCGAAGCAATTCACAAGTAAGAACACAAGTCAGATTTTTGATACCAGATTTTTTGGGAGCTGTGGAACGGACTGGGTAATATATTTAGTGACATGTTCTTGTTCAGCTTTTTATATAGGCCAGACATCACGTCCCTTGCGTCTTCGTATGTCAGAGCATCGGAGTGATATACGCAATAAGAGATTGACAAATGCATTATACAGACATTGTACTACCCACTGTACTGCACAATTCTATTTTATGATTATAGACAGGATTCAGGGTAATAGGAGCAATAGGCAGGGTTGGCATTCGATCCTAAATAGAAAGAGAAACATTGGATTATTAAGTTGGGGGTCTTTTTTCACTGGGGCTCAATGATCACTTATAAAATTTATGAAATTTACAAATTTATGTAATTTATTATATTTTGAAGGTTTTATTATATAAGGATACAGTATGGAATAGTAGTTTTGAGATTCTTTGGGGCTAATGTGTCTGTATATGCCGGGGGAAATGACATCATTTTTGAGGTTGAATGTTCATTGGTGGGACTGTTTTATAAAAATGGCATGATTTCTTTCTATTTTGTGTGCTATATTCCCCACTGAGGAAGGCATGTTTGCCAAAACCAGTTTGGGACTATCAAATAAATAATTATTTACTTATTTTGTTGTGCTTTTTACACCTTGGTGCTGGCCGCTTGTTCACTTTGTGATGAAGAGGCAACAGAATTGTGCTCAAGTTAGCTAAGTGTAGGAGCATGCCCAGTGGGACTGTCAGTACTTACAAGGTGACTCCAGGCCAGAGCTACCTGTACTCCAGAAGGGATTTTATGTGCTACAGACATTGGCAGCTGCACCTGTTTCCACAGTACAGCACTTCCCTGAAATTGTCCACGGCATTCCCCAGCTGTGTGCTGTAGTTAATATCCCACTGGGGTATATAATGTAACACCACACACAGGGTGGCAGTCTGCATACATGTCACTGTACATGTTTTTGCAGAATGTCCAGCATTCCACCGCATATGTCTGGTCTGGTCCTCATACATTTGTGGTATTCCGGTAAATAATTGTATAAAGCAGTCACTGAATAGTACCAACTACAGACACATTTGAGTGATGGACTTTACACCCTGCAGATATTCTGGTGTGATGCAACCCGCTGTTATACTAGTTGTCTTCTAGGTTAATCAGAACATGTTTAATGTCTGTCTGTAGTTTTGGCCCTTTGTACCCCCATTCTGTCCAGATTTCTTGCAGTAATAAATTGAGAAGTATGACTATTCTGTGGGACTACCACCATATGACTACCTCACATGCAGAAGGTGAGGATGTTGCCAGATTCAAACCATCAATGCCATTACATATGCTAACATTCCTAGCTCACTGAACCACACAAGCTGCCAGACAGAGATGTGTCATTCATCACACAGTCAACAGCATACAGACATACATTGTCATCCCTGCATTATGTGTGACATACATGAGCTCATGTTCTATGTCACAGCGCTGAGATTGACTTGTCTGCTGATTTATCATTGCTGACTTACTGTTACAGCAGTTGTATATGAACACTGATGTGTTGGGGGTGGGGGAAAAGCAGCCCATGACCTGCTGGCATAGGCAGTTGTGCAACTGTCCTGTTACCCCACTGTTTGCCATCTCCCTTGAATAATTTTGTGGATTTTTTATGTGGTGTATAGGGGATTGACTTTCCTTGTGAATGCAGTAATTGACAGACCTGTAGTTCTGGGCTGACTCTGTCTGATGCAAGCAGTACAAGGCCAATACATGGTTAGTACAGATTGTGTAGGCTAGTTGGCAGCATTTTTACTATATGTATATGAGTCGGAGTAAGGTGTCAGTCCCTAGGGCCCTATGTTGTCAGTGCATGTGCTATGCATTGTCTCTTGGGCAAGACCAGGGCATACTGGGCATGCCTACTTCTGCCTACAGGGTCATCCTCAGGGGGGTCTTCACCTGAGTCCTCCTGTGGGTGTGGCTGTGGGGACCTAGGCACTAGTGGGGGGGAGCTGTGTATCCCTTCTCTTTGCTGATCCTGCTGCAGCTGTTTCCACAGGATCACATTGTGTAGCATGGCACATACTGTGAACATCTGTGCACATGTGGCTGGGCAGTATTGCAGGGCTCCGGTAGATATATCAAGGAACTATGACTTCAGCAGCCCAAACACGCACTCTATGATGTTCCTAGTTTGTGCGTGTGCATCATTATGGTGTTCTTCCATGGGTGTGTGTGCATTTCTGATGGGTGCCATTATCCATGGTTCCAGTGCATAGCCAGCATCCCCCAGTAAATGGTTGTGTGGGATGTCACCCCTAGCAAACATCTGGTACAGCTGTGATGCATGCCAGATATGGGAGTCATGATAACTGCCAGGGTTGCCAGCACACACATTCAAGAGGATGGCCTGGACATTGCACATGACCTGGCAATTGATGGAGTGATACCCCTTGTGATTGACGTAGATTCTACCCTCCTCACCAGGTGGTGTCTTGATGTGTACATGAGTACAATCTATGGCACCCAGTACCTCAGGGTAGTGTGCTACATGGTAGGAGTGTTGCATATTGCTGGCCCTCACCTCAGGGTTGTGGAGAAAAGATATGTGCTCACTGGCATGTGGGAGCATGGCATCCAGGAACTGGTGGAATGCCTTGGATGCTGACACCTGCAAGACCCCCATCATGTCCCCATTTGGTCTTTGGAAAGTACCTGTGGCTAGTATCCTAAGAGCTACAAATACCTTTATGTCCACTGGGATGGATTCTCCTCTGTTGGCTCTGGGTCTGAGTTGAGAACGGCAGAACTCAGTGAGCTCTTGTAGTATATCCCTGTCCACCCTGTAGCACTCTACAATCTCTAGCTCATGTAGGTCCTGGACGGTTACCCTGGGCCTGAATGCTCTTCTCCTCCTTGGCCTAGGCCTATTGTCAGTAGCACCAGCAGCAGTGATGTCAGCATCTAGCACATGCAGATGTAGAATAGTTGCAGCAGCCCATAGCATTATCTCAGTTCATATTTTCAAGTCTGTAGTCCAATGTTTCAGAATATTGAGGGAAAAATCAGAGTGTAGGGTGTAGAAAGAAGGTTGGATGATGTGGGAATAGTGAATCAGGAAGTGCAATGGATTAACAAGGAAGAAGTAAGGACAGATATGAAGAGGATGAAGAATGGAAAGGCTGTTGGTCCAGATGACATAACTGGAAGCATGGAGATGGTTAGGAGAGATGGCAGTGGAGTTTTTAACAAGATTGTTTAATGAAATCTTGGAAAGTGAGAGGTTGCCTGAGGAGTGGAGATGTGTTTTGGTACTAGTTTTTAAGAATAAGTTTGATGTACAGTGTTGTAGTAACTACAGAGGGATTAAACTGATCAGTCACAGCATGAAGTTATGGGAGAGAGTAGTGGAAGCTAGGTTAAGAAGGGAGGTGAAGATTAGTGATCAGCAGTATGGTTTCATGCTGGAAAAGGGCACTGCAGATGCGATGTGTCTTTGTAGACTCAGAGAAAGCATATGACAGGGTGCCTAGAGAGGAGTTGTGGTATTGCATGAGGAAGTCGGGAGTGTCAGAGAAGTATGTAAGAGTGGTACAGGATATGTACAAGGGTAGTGTGGCAGTGGTGAGATCTGCAGTAGGAGTGATGGATGCGTTTAAGGTGGAGGTGGGCTTACATCAAGGATCAGCTCTGAGCCCTTTCTTATTTGCAATGGTGATGGACAGGTTGACAGACAAGATCAGACAGGAGTCCCCGTGGACTATGATGTTTGTGGATGACATTGTGATCTGTACTGAGAGTAGGGGACAGGTTGAGGAGACCCTGGAGAGGTGGAGATATGCTCTAGAGAGGAGAGGAATGAAGGTCAGCAGGGCTAAGACAGAATATATGTGTGTGAATGAGAGGGAGGATAGAGGAATAGTGAGGATGCAGGGAGTAGAGTTGGTGAAGGTGGATGAGTTTAAATACTTGGAATCAACACTTCAGAGTAATGGTGAGTATGGAAGAGAGGTGAAGAAGAGAGTACAATCAGGATGGAGTGGGTGGAGAAGAGTGTCAGGAGTGATTTGTGACAGACAGATACCAGTAAGAGTGAAAGGGAGGGTCTACAAGAGGACAGTGAGACCTGCTATGTTATATGTTTTGGAGACAGTGGCATTGACAAAAAAGCAGGAGTCAGAGTTAGAGGTGGCAGAGTTAAAGATGCTAAGATTTGCATTTTGGTATGACGAGGGTGAATAGGATTAGGAATCAGTATATTAAGAGGGTCAGCTCAGGTTGGACAGTTTGGAGACATAGCCAGAGAGGCGAGATTGCTTTGCTTTGGACATCTGCTGAGGAGCGATGCTGGGTATATTGGAAAAAGGATGCTAAGGATGGAGCTGCCAGGTAAGAGGAAAAGAGGAAGGCCTAAGATAAGGTTTATGGATGTGGTGAGAGAGGACATGCAGGTGGTTGGTGTTTCAGAGCAAGATGTGGAGTACAGGAAGAAATGGAAACAGCTGATCTGCTGTGGCGACCCCTAATGAGAACAGCCAAAAGAAGAAGAAGGGTGTATGCATACTTTATATACACACTTGTAGTGTAGGTCCACCATGTGGGATTGGCTAATTATGATGCAGGTAACCTGCTTAAGATATAATTGACATGATTTAAAAGCCCTACTTTACTGCTCAACATGATGCTATGTGCAGTGTCTCACAGCATAGCTCATACAGTACTATATAATAGTATTTGAATATATCCTGTTTTCATTCATAGCAGGCTATGTCATAAGGGTTGTGTGGGTGGTCTGGTCATAGGAACATGCTAAGCTATTCCCAATTTGTTTGCAGCAAGCGGCTTGCTGTGCAAACATATGCATTGGGCATGAAAAATCCAGTGGGAATGTAAGCATCGTGTAGAAGCCTACACGATGTGGATATGCGGACATGTTTACTCCCTTTCGTGATTCAACAAATGCACAGCATTTACCCATCATTTGCATAAATATTCATGCTGACAACATGATAACTACCCAGTTCATAGCTGTGTAAGATGGGTGACAGCACTAAAGCACCATTGTACAGACCCAACACAAGGAACTAAAGTGCATTTATGTAAAATACAAGTGTTATTTTTACTTTTTTTTTTATTTTTCTGTTAAGCATCTTTGCACACTGCAGCACATAGCACAAATATGTAGAAATTAATTTTAAAAATTATTAATTTTACATATTCCCTGCCTTTTTCAGACATCCACAATGTATGTTTTGCACATTTAATTCTGTGATCTGACCTTTTCCATGTAGACTCCTGTACGGGGAAAATTTCCTTGCACATTATTAACACGGCAACGGAGTCTACACAGATGTCTTCCCGCTTGTTGGATCACTCCATCTAGCTAATTTGCATGACATTCACCTGCTTAAGGCAAAATTTGCATTGCACGGAAGTTTCCCTATTAGCATGTTTGCCCGCTGCTAAGTGGGCTTTACTGAATCTAAAACTGTTCACGCTCATGTATGCATTGCACTGCGATGCACACATGAAAAAAAAGTTTGCGTCAGCTTTATTATAAAGAATTCCCCTTAAAGTGTTCTAAAGCCAATCATATCTAACAAGTTTTTGGAAGATTGGAGAAAATCAGACTACATAGCAAAGACCCTGTCAGTCACAGACAACTCAACCACAGATTCTGAAACTGTGTGGAACAAACCTTATCCTCTTAACCACAGTGCTGCCTACTTCACATCTTCCATTTGCTCTGCAGAAGGACTTTCAGCTGCTGCATTTTGGTGTCAGGGAAAATGCTGCAAAACTCCCAGGGTCTCACTGTCATAATAGCCTAAACAGGAAATACAATCTGGTAAATAATTTGCCCTTTACTCCTACATCCCCACTTTTGTACTTACCTTTCCTTCTTAGATGACTTAAAACTTCTGGAATACAAGCAGAAAAGACACACTTTGAGCAGATGTTGAAGAACTGTGTTCAGACTATGAATGGTGCATTGGTGAGAGGGCTGTGTGACAGTCGTCGGGGATCACTTTATGGGAAATACTCATGTGGGCACCAAAACTGAGTAGGATCATTCCTCGTTCTCCCACTTCAAAGCTTGCAGGGATAAAGCACTTACAATTTGTCAATTAATGACTAATGCATCACTGAATGACACCTTCAGCAAGACATACCTTAATGAGAATCTGAACGAGCCATGCAACATAAACACAACCGCAATCCTTGAAAATATGTTGTAGAAAGTTTATTATAAGTATAAATGTTAGAGCGGTTATTCAGTTTTAGTTTATAAATCACAGCATTATATGATATACACAGAATGATATAATGATTTTAATAAATCTGTTACAAATTTTACCTGACAAAAATATCTATAACAGTCTCTTTTATTCCTTCATACAAAAAATAACACTGTTTTAGTTTAATAAAATGGCAGTTAACACTGACTTCAGTATTTAGCCTCAGGCTAAACATTTCAGCAAACATTAGCAATATAAAGAGTTCAATTCTGTACATGTATTTAACCTTCATAACATTATGTACAGATGTATGCTCCTGATTCCTAGAGACTGTAGTAACAAGTAACGTTATTTCTTGAACTGAAGACTATGAAGACAGGCCCATTTTTACAGTAGTTTGTAAGGTGTAACTGAGTGCGTTTTAAGTGCAAAATGCATTTACATGTGCTGGTATTGTCTTTGACTTCTTATAGACTGACAGCAGAGTTAAAGACTGACAGTACTGAACAAAGTAAATATTAAAGGGCAAACTCACAGCTGAAGTAACTGATCTAAACAAATACAAAGAACTGATGCTATGCAAAATAAAATATTACTCAACTGAAAATGCAGAAAAGTACCACTGTCTGTGTACATGTGTAATAGAGTATATATGCTTTAGAAAAGCTAAATTACAGGCATAGTGGTAAAATGTTTGACAATGTCTGTTACCTGGATTATACTGGTCATCTGGATCTAGAGGACTGACCATAAGTATACAAAACTGAGTGGTCAGACAAGGTGTCTCATCCTAGTAGGATGAAGATTTTGATCCTGGAGTACTGTCCCATAGTGATGGCAGAGCAGTCCACACCAATAACTGGTACTGATGGCAGGTAACCACAGAGATGGCAACACAGAAAGATGTATGTTTGATGTCACTGCACATAAGGAATGGCAGGAAAAGGGCACATTAGGTAAAATAAATCAAAAACATCCCTGCCTCATTCAGCAGTATTTGATATTTCTACTGTTCCAACACCTCTTTAGTGCTGGGTAAATGGCCAAGGGGACACAGAGGGTGGTACAGAACAGGATAAGTTACATGAGAAACAAAACAGTACACCTTGGGAGTCTGGGGTGGCAAAACAGCCACACACACACACACACACACACGCACGCACGCACGCACACACGCACACACACACACACACACACACACACACACACACACACACACACACACACACACACACACACACACACACACTCACACTTACATAGATACATGTGCTCTACCCATACATATCGTTGCTCATGTAAATTCTTATTCTTACTGTGCTGCAAATGACACCACAGTTGTTAACATGCCCTCTTCTTTATACTTTCTGATATCTGGTGCACCTCCTGTGGACCAGAAATACTGCACCTGCATTATAGACATATTCCTTTTACATTTCAAGATGCAGTTTTTCCTTAGCTTTTATCCTTGCTTCCCTGTAAATTGTCAATTTCACCTATTTTGAGATTGCTGATCCTCACAAGATGACATCAAGCATGCAGAGTGTGAAGTTTCAAGACTGGCAATCTGTGTCACATAAAGTAATAGAATCCAGGTACCAAATGTGTCATCTGAATGATAAGTGCAGTGGTTCACTTAAAGCAGCAAACATTGATCATTATGGCACAGCAGCTCAGCTGGAATGGAATAGTATGATTTGCTTCAGTAGGCATGCATTATTCTCAGAAACATTGGCTAATACCTGCCTGTGATTTTTGATTCCTGGACACATGACAATGCACACAGTCACAGTTTATTACTACAATATGAATGAGTGAACATCACATGATACAGTGGGAGAGAAAAAGCATGCATTACAAAATGATACTTCCCATTTGTCTCTCATGTGAAGAATAATAAATAAGCTAATTGGAAAAATGAAAACAAGGCAGAAAGCTAGAGTTTGCCTGCTCAAATTCTACATCTAATATATCCAATGCAGTTCTTATTTGCTCTAATTCTTCAATAACTAAACACATATTAAATTAGGTTAGAAACAGGATCTAGCATATATTTTCAAAAGCCAACATTGCAGAAACCACGCTCTGTAAGCTGTCTTATTTATTTATGTATTAATTGGTGGCAGTTATTATCTACTTTATTTATAAAGCAGGTAAACCCACTAGGCACACATGCTATATTTTAGGAGGTGCATGTACATTCATTACAAAGGACAGTTTCATGTCATCTCCTTAGATGATATGGATTTGCACAGGAGATGCGAGGGTTTAAAAAAGAAAACCCTGAACTCTACAGCAAGGATGATGATTCCCACACCCAGCTAACTTGACTTTCAACCCATGGGAATAAATAGGTTTGCTAAAGCAAACAAATAGGTCTGTAAAGTGGATGGCAAGGCAGAGTTCATGGGTCAACAGGGAATGAGGCAAAACAAAAAATTTGTATTTTTTGGAAGGGCTGTATTTCATGCGACCCCTTCTTTAAATAACATGCAAGACTATGGCATCTCAGAGAAAAAAAAAAACATTATCTGTTCTGTCAAGGGTTTACAGCCTGTTCCCTGACAAAAAAAAGATTTTATTGGAAGGGGTGTGTTGAGGCAGGTTTTATGTATTTTGCCACAGGGAGGCTTTGACTGCCAGCTTAATTGCTGGGACAGTTCTTTATCAGTAAGGATCAGTCTTCCTTTGTTAAAATTAATGCCTTAAAATGAATGCCAGATATTACTTTTGTCATCTAAGTTGTTCTTTAAATAGGGACAAAAAGGCTAAGGGAAAGCTATAATGTTTATTATGCATGGTTTTCAGAATACCGATTTAAAAATTTATTTTAGTTGCATCGGTTATCTGTCATTTATGAAAATCTTACTTTATTTTAATCAATTTATATTTTCATCACATAAACATGATCACAGAATGTGCTTGGTCTGCCCACATATTAGCATAAATATTCACACACCTATTTACCATCAAAAACAACATGCACAAACACACTTGTTTGCACACACTGATGTACATATGTGCATGCATGCACACACGCACGCACACACACACACATGCACGCACACTCGCACACACACACACACACACACACACACACACACACACACACACACACACACACACACACACACACACACACACACAGACTCCTATACATTTCCACAAACATTAGTGATTGTCTGTACCTTTGGCATCTCAGCAGCTGAGTTGCCAATATATCACATTACTATCTTCAAAGACAGTGACTGTTACAATCTAGTGTTGTAGGCTATTGTGATTCCTATGCAGTCATTATTTAGAACATAACACAAATAAGTATGCATACAGAAAGTGAAGCAAGGATTCATGTACATTATGGGAAAACACTACATCTATCTCATCCTTGCTTTTAACTATTGTAGAAAATCAAAGCTTTATAAATTATAGTAAATTTGCTTGATTACATTGGTCTGGATTCTTTAGCACAACACAAGCTCATTCATTTATGGTAATGCAGTGCTGAAGCTTACCAGCAAACTGCTAGGCAATCAAATGCACTTAAGAATGAACACTTGAAGCAATCTTGCTAAAAGACAGGACTTCTGTTTCTGGCTAAAAGATATTATGAAGGCTGACTTTCAAACTTTGCCCTTAAAGACATGCATAAAAAAGATGCACAAAACCAGACGAAGACACACAATCTGTTTTGTTATGCAGGTCTAGCAGAATTTTCTTTAGCCCTCTGCTTGTATTTTAAAAATGCAGCCAGTTATTTTGATCCGCTACTCCACCGATGCCATTTTGCATGTTTCAACCATCAACAGATACCTAAGCACATAAAGATGTTCATCAAGTGCTAAAAATTAATAAATTATGGTTTTCTGCTTTCTTGAATAGCAGTTGATACAGTTATACAGATCTTTCATGACTTCATTTTCCCCTTGAGTTTCTTGAAAAAAAATTGCTGATAAAGATGCATTTTTTGCATATAAAATATTTGTCTATGCATGATGAATGCATTCATGGCAATTAAACATTTTGTTCTGCATATTGTTTGGCAAAAAAAACAAAAAAACCTCTAAGTGAGGCATCAGATGTGTGAAGTTGAATGACATTTCCCTCAGCATGATGATGCCAAAACTTTCACAGCTACCTCTGATTCAGACCTTGCAACAAGAAGTCGTAGTTTGTCTCCAGCAGACCTTATTATTTCTCTCCCACTTAAAAAAAACACAAAAATTGTTAGTGCACATTATTTACTTCCTTTGATTGTCAGTCATTATTCAAAATAGCTATCAACTCAGCATCACAAAATTAAAGTGAATTATTTCAAATTTGATGCAAATGTACAGGTTTATTTCTATGACAAAAGTGGTGAACTCTATGCTAGATGATAAAACATCTGTCATTAAACACTAGCAACACTATGAAGGAAATATCATATAGCAGCAGATCAGTATTCACTCACAAATCAAAGTAATACATAAAGACATGATTCCATGCTTCACTTTAAAATAAGTGATTTGTTCTGTAGCCTCCATATAGGTTCATAGGTTCATAGGTGTTTACTAGTCTAACAACCACAAGAGCCTTTGTAAGCCTAGCCATGCATCCCACATCTCTGACAAGTTCTGATACCCTTGATAAGTCTAAGCATGGGCCTGGGAGATGAACCATTTACAGGTTACCTGTTTGCATCAGAGACATAGGTGTCAAACCAGGGATGAATTTCTGATTTCCCATTCAGTTGTCCAAGTTGCACTTGAATTGGGTTAGGCATAAAAATCATGGGCAAAGCCAAAAATAATGGGAGGACAAAGGCCCAAAATTAGTAATAGATTTTAAATCTTGCATGTACGTACTTTGAAAGTTAATAGTAAAATCCTCGACCAGTAGTCCACACTCAGTGTCAGGATATGTAATTCACATTAAGATAAATAACAGTTAACAAAACAGTTAACACATATGGTTAAGTGCTTTTGTCAAACAGACATCTTTAGAACCATCGAATACAAATGCTAAATCTCACATCCAATAAAAAAAGTAGTAAATCACTCCCCCCCCAAAAAAATAAACCAATCATAAATACTGAAAATCGCTCATTGACCAATCCTGAACTATATAAATCAACCAATAAAAAAGTAGGTCATAAGAACATCTTCAAAAACATTGAATAATAGGACTAAACCCCGTGTCCAATAAGAACAGTAAATCACACACACCCCTAAAAGATAAACCAATCAAGTGTAGTAAAAAGTTTTCATAAACCAATTAGAGACTGTGAAATTAAGCCAGCCTGAATGTTTTCCTGTCTTAGCCACCTTGTAAACTAAGCTAATCCAGGACCATAAAAATTTTCAGTAACCAATCATAATCACAGCAAATGTCATAGACGAAAACTAACCAATTCACTACTGATAGAAATCCCATCATTTAAGCCTGGATGTTTCATAGCATACAAGTCTATTTGATAAATCATCTCTAGTTGAAGCAGATGATTTTTCCAGTCACCCATTTGATTTAACTGAACCTGTTCTAATATGCAAAATAAAAACTTGTCAAAATAAATACATGATTCAGAATGTATTCCCAGGGTCTTTTTTGTTATACTTGTTGATACTATATAAATGTTGATACACGCTTTTGTTAAGAGAATTGTTAGTCTTACCTATGTATTAAGCTGGGAAGGATGCATATTAGGCCAGGTAAACTACTCTGCTGGTATAACAAAATTTACCCAGTCCAGACCATTTAGATGTTGCCTGTAATAAAGGACATCAGAATCACTGTAAGAACATTGTGGACAACAGCCCCATTTCATTGTAATCAGAAAACTGAGTGGTTTCCTATCTGGGTTCCTATCAGCATTTCGAATGTTGAAAACTCCGAATTTAATTTAATTGAACTGAAACGTTCAAAATCTCAGAAGAGCAAACTGATGGAATATCGATTTCTTTCCCAGGGAAAGAAATCAGTGGGCCATCATTGGAGTTTGCTATTTCCTCCACTGTGATGTGGTCTCGGAGTTGGTATATTTAAGTAGGGGGGGTGTGGGGGTGAAGCTGCCCACTTCTGTCAATGTTTAAAGTATTGAAAATTTTTTTTTTTTTTGCACAGAACACAGATTTCATTCCCAGGGAAAGAAATCGGTGTTCCGTCAGTTAGCTCTTTTAAGATTTCAAACGTTTCAGTTCGATTAAATTGCATTCTGCATTTTCAGCATTCAACATGCTGATATAGACCCTCCTATCTAAATTCAACTCCAAAATCTTTTTGATGTTGAGTTCTTAAATGTAGAACTAGGTCCATTCTCAAAATGTGGTTTCAAGGAATCTTTGCATTGTAATATGTGCCACTTATTTAGGAGGATCTGTCTGATGTCCGCTGTTCCACTGAATAATGTAACACCATGTTGTTATTATAATTGGCAGGTGGTGTTGAAATATTCTCAAGAACAGGTTTGCCATTGCTTTTTTGATTGGCAACTTTAATGATCAGACCATAGCTATTTTTCTTCCTATCACAACAAAAAAAGGGGATGGAGGGAGGGAGTGGCTACTGCAGCAGTGATTAATCGAACATCTACTGTTATGATAAGTTTTACTTCTAAAACTGTACTATGTTCATCATATTGATGACTGCTGCAGTAGCCTTAGCTATGTGGACAGATTACCTAGCTTTCTACATTTGGGAGGTAGAAGGAGAACAGTCCAGGAGCCCCTGGTGAGTGGTCCTAGCAATGCTTGATCTAGACCTAGAGAAGGAATCAAACTTATGGTGCTTTGTAATAGTATGTACAGGAGACTAAGGTTGTTGTGTCTTTCGGCTTTTCCCGGTTAGGGGTCACCACAGCGGAACTTCAGCCCACTAAAGATTGGCAGTAGAGTTTTACGTGCCGTGTTGCCAGCCCTGACGCACAACCTTCAACTAAGGTACGCCCATTCACGCATGTCTCCACAAAGAAGACGCTCTAGCTGAGAATCGAACAGGACGTCTTACTGTGAGGTGACAACGCTACCACAGCACCACCACTGCAGTTGTATAGGAGACTAAGGTGCAGCTTCTAAAAACCTTCTAAGTATCCAACGTTTTCCAAAAAGCCAGACATGAAGCCAAAGCCCTGGTAGTGTGGGTCTTGTCTCTGACTGCAATAGTTTTGTTCTGGTGAGTATAACAAAAGGTAATAAGACAGACATTTGGAGACAGTCTGTTTTGACACATGTTATCTCTTCTTACCTTCACAAAATGTGAACAGTTGATCTAAAATCTGTCAAGATAGTACCTGAGCTGTATGTGGCCATTCAATGTATGGAGTATACTTTCTCCCTCATTTTCAAGTTCAGGAAAGAAAATAGAGAGTGGATAGTTTGGCTTTAAGTAAACACAGATACCACTTTAGGCATAAAAGAAGGATTAGTTTTCAAGGAACCCCTGTCTCTATAGAAATTGAGATAGGGTTAACTTACCATAAGAACTTGCAATTCATATACCATTCTTTCAGAGGTCAGAGCAATCAGTAAAACTGTTTCCATGTTAAGAAACTCAAGACAGCCAGGTTAGCTTGTTCAAAGAAAGCAAGTGGTAACTTCTCTAACACAAAATTAAGATCCCAAGGAGGGGCCACCACGTTTCTTGGAGGTCTCTTATGCAAAACTCATTTAAAAAAAAACATTTTGATTTGAAAGAAGAGGAACCATGTACAGACATGCTGAAATGAATGATAAATTAAACTTGGGAGGAGTAAAGAAGGCCAAAGGATAGTAACTCAAATAAATACTGTAAAACCAGAGGACAGCTAGCCCTGAATGGGTACTGGTTATACTGTTGGGACCAACTAGAAAACCTTTACATTTTCTAATATATGATTTTCTAGTAGCATGCTTTCTTGCCTCTATTACTACCTGCTGCACATCCTCAGTAAACAGGTGCCTAAAGGGGATTAAGACCTTATCATCCAGGCAGTCAGTTGAAGTTGATTGGAGTCAGGATATATCAAACATGCCTGTTCTTTTACGAGTAGATCAAGTCTTTGAAGAGGCCTGTAGTAATTTCCCCAGGTCATTTTTAAAAGCAGGGAGAACCATGGTTGCCTGGGCCAGAAGGTAGTTACCAGAATGATCTGATTCTTCAGAAATACCCTAGATATATGTGTAAAGGGTGGAAAACATATAGGAACATCTCTCTTCCAGGCCTTCTTGTGTGGAGTCCTGGAGCAGAGTCCTGCCAGCTGATTGTTCAGACAGGAGGCTAATAGTTTTACATGAAGAACTCCCCACAGATGCATCAAATCTTTGAAGACCATATGACCTAGTTTCCATTTGTAAGGGTCTGCTCTTGCCCTGCTCAGCTTGTCTGCCACACAGTTTTGCTCTGATGAAAAGTAGTTTGCCTGTAGAATGTGACTGTGCTGTGAGCTATACCCCAAGCTGACATGGCTAGTCTGCAAAGGGAGTATTTCCTGGCTTCCTCTTGTTTGTTGATGTACCACTTCACTATGGTATTGCATGTAACAACTTGAAGAGGTCCTGGGAACCAGCAATAATTCAATGTTGAGTGCCTTGATCAGGGCATGTATGTCTTTTATATTTATTTGCTTGCATCTGTCCTTGATGTCCCATACAACTTGCACATTTATTCCTCCTTAAACTGCTACCAAAGCAATGTCTGAGGTGTCTGTTTCGACTGACTTCTTTGGGACAAGAAGGGAGAAGAGGAGACCCAGATTTAAGGATATTTGCTGTCTCAACCAAATGTTTACTCTTCTGACAAAGCCAAACACAGGGATTTGAAAAAAACAAAGTATGTTAGTGCTGGGAGCAAAGAAAATTGTGATAACATCATATATTTCTCATGTAGAGTCTTGCTTGGGGGTATTATTAGTGTCATAGATGCCAAGAGATCCAAAATCCAGAGGTATTTCCTTGCAGCTACCAAAGTCTGAGTGGAAGCCCTTAGAAACGAATCTAAATATAGATCTATTTTTTCCTGTGGAAGAAAAGCTGTTTGAACTGAGGTGTCTAGCTGACATCCCAGGAACACAATTGTGTGTGAAGGAGTCAAAAAATACTTGTGCATGTTCTTTTAGAATTCCAGCTTGTGTAAGGGATCTCTCACTCAACTGAGGGATTCCTTGCACTCTGAAAAAGACTCTGCAAAGATAAGCAAGTCATCTACTTATGGAAAAATGTGGATACCCTGTAGTCTGTTATGAGCTATAACTGTGGCTAGGCACTTTCTGAACACTCTTGGTACAGTGGATAGTCCAAAGGGTAAGGCAGATAACTGATAATGTGATTCAGACACACAAAACCTTAAGAAACACCTGAAGTCTGTATGAATAGGGATGGGATGACAAGCATCTTTTAAATCTGGAAACTTGAATGAAGAAGTAGAGGTAACAGATTATGAAGTGACATCATTTGAATTTGGACAATCACAAACAGGTTTTAGAGTAGTTGATCCAAAACTGCTCTCCAAGCATGTTCTTTCTTTGGAACTAAAAGAATCCTTGAATAAAAACCTTTCCCCTACCTGGGAAGGAGGAAATGGTTCTATCAAACTCTGAAACAGCATGTGATGAAGAACAGGTGGAAATAACAGTCTGGTCTGCTGGATGAAGGATTACCTCCTGAAAAACAGGAATTTCCTTCCACTGCCATCTGTATCCTTGATGAATGATTTCAGAAACTATTTGTCTGGAACTGTCCATTGCCAAAGAGAAAAGTGGAGATTCAGATATTCTGGAAGGGAAATGGGGCTGTTGGGGGTGGAAATGGGGGTTAAGGTCCCTTAAAATGTCATGCTGACTTGTTTGACTGCCCTTGCTTTTTATGAGGTTCCACAATTATTTTTGGAAGTCCCTTGCCATTTCTTCTTAAATGTCTGATTACCTGTATTTTGTTGAGACTATTTATTTTGTTTTTTATCAAAATTGGATGAGGGGTTAAAAGATACCTTAGAAAATTTGAAAAGGAGAGCTGAACAATCTTAGAGATTCCCTGTATCAACTTACCCCTTTCAACACTTTTTAATCACCTCTGCAGCAGAGTGGCCACAGGATAATTTTAAATCTTATTTCTAACATCATCTCAGAGGTTCTGAAAATGCAGCCAGATAGACCTCCTCAGAACACTACTAGCGGCAAAGCCATGGAAGAAGTATCAATTGAGCTTTTCACACATTGTAAACAATGAATAGTGACTTCTACAAGAGAGGTAAATAAATTATTTAAAGCAGATTTTCTTCACAAGAAGAAAATGCAGACAAAACATCTGTCATATTTTACCTCAATCTCCAGACCATAACTTAAACCACTGAAAAAAATCTTCACAGCAACTGATAAAATCCAAAATAGCTTTAATGTCATAACACACACTGGTTGAGTGCTTTCTTCCCCACTGGAGGGACTTCTTCAGAATCTCTCATATTTTCACAATTAGTTAGAACAAACTTTAATATATGAGCCTGTTAATTCAAAATGAAAGTTGTAGAATCATAAACGTTTTCCTGTACTTATCAATAATTTTCCCATCCTTTTAGAAAGAGTAGGATTAGAATTAACTAAATTTTTAGCAGCAGTAGGCTAGCTAAAGCTATAGCTGCTGGGTCAGGTCTGGGGATAGTGTATAAAAACTTAAGAGACTAAGGAACTTTATACATCCTATCTGCCTTTTTAGGGACAGATGGCTGACTGTCAGGAAAATTGCAGACAGCAGCCTGTGCGTTCCCCAAAGCTACCAGAACTGGGGGAATGGGTGAACATTCTAGAGATTCTTTCTGTAACAGCTCATATTATTTTTGTGGGCCTGGGAGCCCTCAGTATTCTCCCATTGAAAATACTGGTACATTCTAGATACAGTCACATTGAAAGAGAAACCCCAACAGGGAGATTCAGAAACAGAACTCTTCCCTTAGTCTGAATTAGAAGTTGGAGGAGAAAATCCTGTATCTGTCCCATCATCTTCTTGTCCAGATTCAGAATCTTGAATCTCTTTTTTACCAGAAACTAAGCCCAGAGTCAGATCCAGTAAACGACCTCTTTCTAAATAAATTTGAGAAGGAGTCGATACATATTTAGTTTTCTGTTTCTTTCTGACAGGAAAATGGGGCTGTCAGTGTTATTAATGACAACAGCAGCTACTCCAGGGATGGGCACAACATTCTGACAAAACAGGGAAGCCTTCCCTGTTTCCTCTCCCAGAATTGACAAGAGTGGTACTCCACTACCCACTGAGGAGACCCCAACAGCAGCAAAGGGCATGGCTAACCCCCGGTCCATAGCAGCTGTAGGTTCTACACATGCAAGCCTGCTGTGATGGCAAAAGCTGTTTGCTTAACGTTTTCTTTTTGCGGGTGGAAGAAAAACTGACTATAGGACAGATAGTTTGATTCATAGTCCAGCCAAAAATGTGCCTCTTTCCTAGGGAAAACAAGCAGCAAAGGCTAGTAAAACTTGAAAGTCTTTAAAAGTTACTTGTTTCACATAAAGACACACTAAAAAGCACAATTTAAACACTTTGCCAGTACCATAAAGTAAAATAAACACAATTTCTGTACAAGAAATATGGTTTTCCATTACTTTAAAAAATGTTAAAACTGACAGGAAAAGAGAGCTCTCTCATTTAAAAATACAATATAGTCTTGTGACAGTCCATTAAACCACAAATTCCTAGCTTTAAAATAACTTTCCTGAAAAGGTAAGTGTTATTAAATAAACATTTTTAATGGAAGGGTTTTCCCCAAAGGAACCTTATCTGTCAAGCAAAGGAACAGCACAAGCTGACCATCGATCCTCGAAAGCATCGGAGAAGCATACTCTTCGGCGACAGGAAAGCATTTAAGGTCGTGGTACCCAAACCTGTTTTTTTCATCGGCTTGTCTTGAGCTGACTAATGGTTTGGGTGTGTGGAAAATGCCCTGAAGCTTTGAAATCTGTCTGGCTGGTTGTTACATCCTATGCAGGACGTAACCCATATAGCTAAGGCTACTGCAGTAGTGATCAATATGATGATCATCAACTGTTTTGTAGTGATGCTGTGTAAACAAATCTGTGATGTTCTTTGTTGCTAAAGAACACCTAAACTAGATGGCATATACTGACACCTATTCAGATTACTTCCTAACTAATATTCATGGTATATTAACTTGATGGACTAAGAGCTGTGCAGATCAAGCAACACTGAATGACAGCCTATTACAGCTCCAAACACAGCAACATGTAACAGCATGACAGCCTATCAACATTTGTCACTAAGGCACAACCCTCTTAAAAGCTGTAACATGCTATAGTTAATAATTACATATGTTATGAAGTATCTAACAAGTAATGTGCATTCCTCTGCAATATGATAAAAAATAAGCATTACATTTTAGAAACATAGTTTAAATTGAATAGGGGAGGACATGCAGTGCATTATATTAGTTTACAAACAGTTTACAAACAGGACAATGCCTCTTTTAAGATGGGAAAATAAGTTTCCTGTTGCCACATTCTGTGCTCCTCTGCCCTGTCGTCTCAACTGCAGGAAAGCAAGCTTCATGAGGGCTTCTTAAATGCAGTTTTATGTTAAATATATAATGAACAAAGGCAGACAGAAGATCACTAAATAACTTTTTTCTTGGGAGGTTAAAAGAGGAATGAGAACAGTGGGTGATTTCATGCAACACTACAAAAGGTAGTTACCCATCAAAACATTTATGCCACACTGTAAAGACTACACATATAGAAACTGTGTAAAAAGGAGATTATTATGCTATTATGGAGATGATATGCCGTCAGCTAACTATTAAAAAAGGTGTGGGAAAACGGGCACCTGCATTCACCAGGTCTGACACTGACTCACTGACTAAACAAAATGCATTAGAAATCCTGTGAGGTATGTACTTTTCCTCTACTGTGACTAGATTTCACTTCTTATGTTATGGGATATTAATCTTAACATTTGTAATCTGTTAATGTTACACAGATTTATACTTACTTATGATAATCCAGTCCAACAAGACTCGTTCCATTGACTGCCAAAATACGATCTCCTGAACTTAATCTGTTACACCTCGCAGCTGGAGAATCAGGTATCAATAATTTAATATAAATGCCGCTCATGTTTAATGGCGTTTTCTGAAAGAGATGCAACACAGTAACTGGTGGTTTGCTTTATCGTCAGGACTATTTTAATTTGACCTTGTGATTCATTTGATTCTCACCTACAATATTTGCAAAAGTATAACAAATGTATTTACTTTTTTATGTGTTAACAGGAAGACAGAGTGGTACAAGAACCCTTTACAGCCACAGCCTGGACCAAAGTTGCACAGTTTGCTGAACTGCATACATATTACCTGACAGTGAAAAACAATTTTCAAGTAAAAGCAGAGGGCAGTGACTATAGCAAGGAAAGTAAGAATAAAACACTGTGAAAAAGAAGACAAACAAAAATTCATGGCTTGGTACAAATAGCAGACATGCTGCAATATTAACAAAAGAATAACATTAAGAAGTCAAGGATGACAAAAGTTACAGAAATCTTGATGAAGAGCTGATGTTATAAAGCTGTTGTGTGAAAAAATCTTATTCGAGTTTTCAAGACAATAGTTACTGCTAGTCTTGAAAGCTCAAATTTTGAAGATAGTATTTTGTTCGCCAGTGTTGATGCCAATCTGCCTATTTTAGTCAATAATAATAATAATACATTTACACCCCCCAAAATAAATAAATAAAATGTAGTTTTGATAGCTCACGAGTTTCTGCTGATTTAATAAAGGTGTGCATGTTCTCGGTACAGGATTTTCAGAATAAAAAATAACTCTCTAGTATTAATGACATAATTTCAAAAAATTGGGAACATCTGCTTTGTATATAATTGCACTATTTCTATGGGAGAACCTAGCTATTTTTTTTTGTTGTTGTTGCTGTTTGAGGGCCAAGCGTTCTTTGCAAATGCCAAGTATTAACTAATTTTCATTTTGTATACCTGTGAAGGAATGTGTGATTACAATACTGGCACCTCTGCCTATGGGATATAATTCCCACATTAGCATCTTCCATCAACAAATCTTAAGTTAAATGACAGTTACATAGCTACAACAAAACATTCCTCTACTGATATGTTCAGAGCCTGAGTTTATATCTATGGTAAACCAGTTCTGGCATCTATTGCAGCTCCTGATTTATGACAAATGAACTCCTTTATGTGCTGTCTTACTCTTTTAGGTTGGTAATTACTACACAAATAGGCAGTACTGAGCATTGCCATCAGAGAATGAGCAGTTTTGGGATATCCCCACCTCACAGGCTGATTCTAAACAGCACACATACCAAACACTAAGCTACTTAATGTGACAAAATACAGATATGTCTATATTTTGTATCCATCAGATGGCCAAGCGTGAAATATGAGTGGTATGCTTAGTAAAGAAAGACATGTCTGGAACTTTGGAGATGAAGTAAATTTACTAGCTATTGCAAAGAATCATTCAGTGACACATTTTTCACTAGAAATATAAATCAAGAGGGAGAAAAATGCAGGTAAAAAAATAGGAAAAGAGAGAAAGTGGGATGTAAATGTGAAAGGAGAGACAAAAAGAAAGAAGAAGACACATTTCTCTCATGCCAGCAATCAATTGGGCTGCTATTTACAATCCAACCCCCTTTGACTTAAACCAAAGCACCCCCTCCCCCTGAAAAGTTGACTATTGGTGATGCCATTTGATTTTTAGATTTTCATGCTATGGGAAAATCTGTCCCCTAACTTTTAAATCTGCCCTGGTTCTCTGGGAGCTGTAGACTCTTCTCTCTTAGCACGGCACATATATGGAGGCATGCTAAAACTGCAGCATGGGCTTGTTTATTTGTAATGTTCCTCCTCCCTGTACAATAATTGGTAATTACAGAACCAACTGCTGACCATTATTTCAGGCAAAGATTACCAGCAGCTAACCAAACTCTTTGTCAATGCTGTTCAGTTAGGGTGGCAACTCCAGCCTTAAGACTTGGTCAGCCAGCATAGACTACACCACTCTCTGTGGTCTAACCACACATTCCATGTCCACTACTTAAATCTATTTGCCTACATGCACCATATCACCATTTTAAGTTTTGTGGTTCAGCATCTAAATGCATAGCATTCACCTTGATTAGACATACATAAACCAGTATGGTTCAGTTATTTTATTACAATGGATTAAGCACTCATTACAACCTTGCAGAAGCATTTGAGTGAAACATAAGGTAAAGCATCATCCATACTGTGGACTGCCATATGCATAATACCTATAAGTTTGTACATCTACTAATCTATAAAGACATAACAGCAACAGGCATCAACCTGCTCATGTCTAAACTAGAATTAATTTCCCATAACTTCTCTCAAATCAGGTTACAATACTTCAGTCTTAGACCATCATCAGTAAAATATGCCATTTCTTTACTTTGTCCAAGTCTAGGAATAAAGACTGTATTACATTACAGAAGGTAAACTGAGTGGAAATCACTGCTAGGGAAATACTGCAACTTTACCTGCTTTCTTTCAAATTTCTTTTTAACAAATACTACCCACTTCTGCCCTTTAAACTACAATTCAGATGTACTTTTTTTTACTCTGTAAGGCCTACAGCAGACAGTGCCCACCTATTAGTTACTTACACTCTCTTTCAAAAACAGCATTTGATGGTAAGTTATTCATTAAAATCAGTCTTGCATCTTGTAACCCAATAGCATAACATCACAGTCTTCTCTGCATTCAGAAAAAATGTTAAATTACCTAAAAGGAAATAGAGATGTAACTGTCTTCATAAACTAGGCTAATCCTTTTCTACTTGGTAGATTATGGAGCAGTTTCTAAACTGTGACATACAAACATTGATAACATTGATGCATCAATATATGCCTCTATGAGACAAATGACTGCAGAGCTACAACATGATCACTTTGTATGTTTCTTTCTCTATTTTTGCATGAAATAACTAGTACAAACGTACAATGAATTACAAATATTAAATAATTTATTAAACACTCTTTTTTATGTATGTTTTATAATAAATAGTAGAATCTTTTTACGTGTGGAAACTCAAAGACTATTTGTACAACACTTATTGCACCATGTCTATTATCTGTACTGGTGCATATGCCAAAAGGCTTGGGTCATAGTTGAATGGGGGTCCATTGGTCAGTCCACCAACCTGATTAGCAAAGTCTAAAAAGTAATCCAGCTACATAATAATCAGGTCAGTTTGTTTTCCCAAGAAGAAAGAATGTTGTACTTTATCCCAAGTGTCCCAATTAGAGGCATAAAGTTAGCAGAAGTGCTGGATATCCCCAGAGTCACAGAAAACATATTTCAATACTTTTACACACACTCTATATAAGAATAATGAAGAAAAATGAGCCACAGGCACTCTGTGATCATCCAGCATGTACACCAAAATGATTTGAAAAGACTTGCTCTCACTGTAAGTGACCTCCTCCAGTGGAAACCTACTTTAGAGATAGGTCTTACGGGACAGTAAATCATTTACAATGAGTGTCCTTAAAGTCAGCCCAGTACCAGACCCCTGATAAAGCTACCTCTTTACTTTAACTGGTATTCATTGTACTCCTTGTTTTCAACAATGCTTTAGGTTTGTTCCATGGCACCTTGAAAACGCCCAATGATTGCCAAATCCACTACCTCCTCTGAACCGGCTTTCTAGATTCACAGCTTTCTCAGGTGAAAACATACTTCAGCACATGTCCTCTGAGTAATTCTCTGCTAGTTTTTATATTGACTATACTTGTTCATATATAAGTCCCTCTCTGAATGCAGTATATGCGACTGACAGTGTTTGTAGCATGTCCAGTGTTAACTGAGGTAATCCACTCCATCCAAATGCTGCAGGAGAAATTCCCATTTCTTGGAGATGAGTCAATGTCAGAGTAAAAAATATCATGGAAGTGGAAAGGTGATGGGAGCTTTGTCCAGCAAAGGCAAAAAAAGGGATTCAAATTCTACTGTGAAGTGCCGGTATTCAGTTTCATGTGGATCACAAACTCCACTGGTTCAGGTTTGTAACATTGATCCCTTCCCTGAAAGATGTTAACCTGCTTGACTCCCGTAACATATTTTGAAAACATCTCATCTCCTCCAGTGGGAATCTTGACTAAAGCAGGACATCATATGTTGATAATGGAAGGCATATAAGAAATGGAAAAATGTGAGTTGTAAGACAGAAATAAAAAAAATATACAGGAAAAAAAGGTTTTCTGTGGCCGAAGTGGTTCAGCGATTAGCGTTGTCGCCTCACAGTAAGAGATTCTCATGTTCGATTCTTGGCTGGAGCACCTTCTGTGTGGAGTCTGCATGTCCTCCCCACAGTTGAGTGATGTTTAAAAACATGCAGGTAGGTTTGTGCATGAATGGATGTGCCTTCTTTGAAGGCTGGGTGTTGGGCTGGCAACTTGGCACCATCAAAATCCACTGCCAATCATTAGCGAACCGGAGTTCCGCTGTGGCACCCCCTAACCGGGAAAAGTTGGAAGACTAAGAAAGGAAAAAGGTTTTCTGATTTTTTTTTTTACCACAGTTTCTTTGTGAAAATGAGGGCCCTGGGAAGATGACAATTTCTTACTTACTCCAAAGCAGAGTTTACATGAAAGGCATATTAACATTTTTTGACGTGGTTGTAATTTTGTGTAACATATTATGAAAAAAGGTAAGAAGTCTGTAGTGAGATTGTTGTCTGCTTTCAGAATCTCAGAAGCAGCTATCAGAAACCCAACAGCAATATCTATGGAGAATACTGTTTCTGCAAAGTCACACGACCTTTCTGCCCTCTTATTTCACAGGAAGTGCTAGGCCGGACAAATACCGTAAACTTGAACAAATTCAACACTATAATCATGTTGTTGTTTTTTTTACATTTCTCAAGCTAGTTTTGTAAGTCATTGATCTCCTTTTAATGCTTAAATATTTCTCTATTTGAAGAAATGCATTCCTTTCATAATTTCACTCAATTTAAAGTTATTTTTAGTGAGAGCAATGATGGGGATGTACATGATAAAAATACATTTGTTTATTATGGTTTTGTGTGGGAAAAACAGTAAGACTCAATGCTCTATGGTGCTAGCACAGTACTCTGTCCCTGTTATGCTGCTTTAATCTGAAACAGTCATTGTGACTCTTTCTGTTTGGAATCTGAGGAAACAGGCTGTACAAAAGGGTATGTGACCAAGTTGAAACACTACAGACCAATATTTTATCAGTTATATGAGTTTCATTTTTTTCATTATAAAACACAGTTGAAGACTTTTCTCCATTTTCAGATAAGGCACCCCATGATACTATTCACCTCCTTCTTACCCTAAAATTCCATGTAATCTCTCCATGTCTGCCTTCTTTTCATCAAGCTTTTACTGCCAGGTCTCTTTAAACATCCTCATAAATACTGATTTTTGGGCAACCTAGTTTCTGGCTTCTCCCATCCCTGCCTTTTATCATTTCCACCTCCTCTCTCACTCTGAACTACATCCTGTTTCCCTGCATCCACTGTTGTTACTCAAACCGCTTGTACAATAACAAATGTTTGTATGTTTTACAGCAGGATGAAGGCCCACTTGGGTTAAGTTGAAATATGAAATATGAAGTAAAGCTGGCACCTACTAACACTGGAAAAGGTGGGATAATTTGGACACTTTAACATGTAGTCCAGACTGCTGTTCTGTAGTCAGGATATGGTTCACTTTTATGAGACTAAATATATTTCATGATAATCATGGGGACACCATTGAATTGGGACTGGCTACCCTACTAGTCGATGAAGCTTGATTTCCAAAGCACCAATTGCCCAAGGCAAAAGATGCTGACAGAGCAGTTCCATAATAAATCACAGTTGGACAGATATGCTAGCTCTGATGCCATTTTTAGGGTAATTTCTCTTTTCTTTGAGTTGGTATATATAACTTGGGGGTATGTGTGGCTTGCCCCCACATCAGGGGGTAGAAGCTGGCTTGCCCTGCACATAAAACACTTAAAATATGTTTGTGACAGGATTTTGGGAAGGATTAGAGTTTGGGGTGTCTGAACATCAGGAGTTTCAGCTTTGATGATTCATAGTGAAAGCACTGGGATTACAGCATGGGTGGAAGCTGTTGATGGCTGCTTGAAAAAAACCAGCATGCTTTCATTTCATCACTGGTATCCACTTTTGATCAAAATCTTTATAACGGTACAGTTTCCTGTTTTTCTTCATTGTTGCAATTGTTTAAATATTATGTTATACTGGGAATCAAACTGGGAATGGTTGCTTACAAAGCATACAGTCTAACCATTACACTATTGAAATCCTTACCAAAGTACCAAATCTTACTAAATGTTTACACCTAAACATAGTCTTGCTATTATAACTGTCACTTGTTTGCAATATTTTTACATATTTACTTCTTTTGTTATAATTTTGTAAATTCTTATACTTTTTGTAAATTTTTACATATTTTTGCCAGTCCTGGTTAGTTGGAGCTTTTCTACTCGGGCCTCCTCTGAAAATGGGCCATTAGTCAAGCTGGACACTCCCTGTAAACAAATGTAAAATAAATAAAGCACCTCCACTAACTAAAGAAAATGGATCTATATTAAATCAGGAAAAACCCACTTCACTGAACAGCATTTCATCGGAAATGCCCCGCTAATTATATATACCAAGTCTGACATCACACTACAGTGAGGAAAGGGCACATTTTCATATCTTCACTGTACCATGACCTCAGCATGAACAGTTCGATGAACAGCATGTTCAATGTAAGTGCACCAACAATGCTAGTCACTGAACTGAATTTCTGATGATCTAATATAGACCCAAAGAAAACAGGATGCCATGTCACTGGAATGGCCTAGGAGGTGTAGGGTGAGGAACAGTGAGCACCTACTCAGATTCAGTGACAACTAGAAGTGCTCCCCGAGGTTCAGTTTTGGGTGTGAAACTGCTTATTCTTTTCATGTCCTCAATGCCAGTAAGTACTAACATCTGTCTGAGCAAGCTCACAGATGACGCCAAAGTGGCCTCATTCAACAACAAGCTTTGCTACAGCACTAACCGGATTCCTTAAATGACTGCTCAGTACTTAACATAGATTTATTAATGCTGGAAAATGTACCATTCCAAACTTTGAAAAAAGAAATCAGTAATATTCTTAAACAACAGATAATCAATTGTTACCAAAAAAAAAAAGATCAATGGGTAGTAATCAATAATGTACTTAATATGATCATCAAACCAATACAATTATAAGAAAGTGCTCTGGAATTATGAGCAACAGAGCAACCATCATTATTCAGAATCAGAATGTCCTGCTCGCACTACATAAGGCTTGTATAAGACCAGTTATTGAATACTTACAGCTCAGCATGCCCCTACTCCTGAAGGTAGGCTAAAAGGTTAGAAAGAATTCAAAAATAGTTCACTAGGAGCATATCCGCTACGATAACAGATAAAAAATATTAAATCTCTTTACTATTACTTACCAAATATTAACAAGTGATCTTCTGAAGATGTTTAAGAGTATAACAAATGAAAACTTAGTAACATCTCTGAGTATCGCCTTTACATCACATGACAAGATCACAACAAATTACTTTCATGCTTATTGAAAATGAACCCAATAGATTCTATCTGTGAGGGGTGGAAATACTTAGCAAACTGACAGGCATTCCTTTCTTGATTTAAAGCAAGCAATAAGCATCACTTCAGTACACCCCACCTATACAAATGCAACATCCTCCAAATGTCAAGAGATAAATGCCATATGCTAATGCAATTAAAATGTTTTTAGCCAAGCCTACTAGAATTCTTAAAATTAGGTATCAGTGTAACTACCCAGGTGCTCCACTCCATACACCCCTACTTCAACAAGTCACCTACAACAAACCACTCCTATATTCAGTAAACAAACTAACTTCTGATAAGAACGTTTTAGTAACTGGTGACTCTCTACTTAGATATACAGAGTCCACACTCACCACGCTGAACAATGACAGGGTTACAGTCAGCTATCTTTCAGAAGCAAGGACTACTGACATAGCAAGAGCCATCAATGCCCTTTCCCCTAGCAAATGTGACTACAACATGATACTTGTCCATGTGACAGTAAATGCCCTGGTACACGACACCTTGAGGAATGTGCTAAAGGACATGTTGGAATTTGCTACGCAAATGTCAGATAAGAGAAAATCTCTGGTTCTGAGTGGAATCTACCCTTCACTGAAAATGATGCCTAAATATAAGGGGAAGATAACTGGGTTTAACAACTGTCTAGAAAGCTGGTGTTATAACAAAGTGATCTAGTATGTATCAGTTTGGGACATGATGACTGACAGCCCAAATTGCTTTGCAAAGTATGGCTTGCATGTCTCACTCAAGGGTTTTCAAATGCTAGCTAATTCCTGTGTTGGCCCTACAGATTTTTTAGCATGAGTTCATATAATGAACATCACAACTTGAAAAATGCATCAAATTCCAAACTAGACAACATCAAGGTGGCTTTTCTCAATGCCCAGAGTCTTAATGACAAACTTTCGATCTTAAGGCACTTCTGCATCTGGCACATATCCCTGTATGTGTAGTTGCTGTGATGCTGTTCAAATGTAAGGAAAGGACCCCCTCTGTACTTAGGTTTTGTGCCTACCATGCCTTTAGGCCCAAAGGAAACTGTGATGGAGTCTTTGTTTTTGTCATTGACTGTATTCCTTCAAGAATGGTACTTAGAGACTCGAACAGGAAATTCTTAGAACTCCAGCTCATCTCAGGAAAATGAAATTTCCAACTCATGGCCTGTTACAGATCCCCTCCATGACCCTCAATCATACTGCAAAATTCCTAGTATTTCTTCAAGATATCCCTACAAGCAACAACTCTGTAGTCCGTAATAACTTCAACTTCCCCTCCACAGATTGGAGCACCTACACCTCTAAAGTAGGGTATGTACACTGATTTTTGGATTGGGTAAAAGTAAAACTCCCTGGATAAAATTGTCCTCAGAACCATCTGGGGTAGAAAAACTCTTGGCCTGTTTCCCACTAATACAGCCTCTGTCTGTTCTATTCCCCTGGTCTGCTCCTCACTGGTTAAGTCAGACCACCATCTTATGACCTATAGTCTCAGAATTTCCATTCCCCAGCAACCAGCTCCACCATTTTTGGAGACTTCAAAAAGGTGAACATTAAACAACTGCAAAAATAAATCTCTAAATCTACCCATGACATTGCCAGCAGTGACCATCAATATGTAGCCAGTGCCTCTAAGTCTTTTATGTCCATTTAGATAAATACATCAATTTAGCAGTCCCTTCTAGAGATAAATACATTGGAAAATTAAAAAAAAAAGCCATCCTAGTAGACAGCTGGCATAAACAAACTTAGTAACAAAAGGGGAACAATCCCTAAAATACCTAGTATTACTAGAGCTCCCCCCTCCCAGTTTAAGAATATTATAAAAACCTTCAGCAGGAAATTGAAGGCAATACAAAGATCAGCAAAGCATTCCATAAATTGAGGTTAGCACCTGAGGCAAGGGATAGCTACAAGTATTTCTTTATCTAAATTATATTGTTTTAAACTGTTCCACAATGGGACACCCCACTAAAACCTACATGATATCGCAAATATACTAGTAAATACATTTGCTGCCACTTTCTCCCCTGAAATTCCCATCCCAACTTCCATCATTCCTAAGTCACTCCAGCCCCTTACCATTACAAGGGCAATTATCCAAAAGGTACTTTCAAAGACCAAAAATGCTTCCTGTAAAGGGTCTGATAAACAGTGTCAAACATGCACTTTCAGATTTCCTTCCTTAAACCGTTTTAATTAAGCCTATCTACAGGTCTTGTTCAAGAATCCTTGCAGACTGCTGCAGTAATACACCTCCACAACGTATACCCAGCTTTTACCTAAGAAATTCCATACCCATTAGCCTTGTGTGTCAGTCTGTAGCTATGCAGCCCATCATTAACAATCTCATTAATCATGATAAAAAAATTTAATTGGGCTCAACCTACAATAAACTGGCTACATGAAAACTAGATCAGGCCTGGTAAATCTTGTCATCTTCTTTGTGGTAGACAGTGACCATACTGTTCATGCTACTTATTTTGGTCTGCTAAGACATTCATCACCACACCACAGGACAGAGTTGAGAATAAGCTATTGGCCTTAAATTGTGCTTGCTATCTGGTAAAACGGATAGTCAACTGTCCTTAAGGCTAGAATGCACATTGTTCATGTATCAGATGCTTCTTCTAACGGTGAGAAGGGTATCTGTGTTGGTCCCTTCTTCTTTGCCATTTATTTCTCTGACGTCAAAACTGATAACTATCTGTTTTGAACCAAATTTGCTGATGATTGCAAATTGAGCCTAATTGTCAAATCACCTAAAGATGCATTTACTCTTCAGAATAAGGTAGCAAATACCTGGTGCACAACAAAAAGGGGCGAAACTAAACATCAAGAAATGAAGCATTATCCCCTTTGGAAAACAAAACAAAAAAATCACTGCAGCCTACAGCATTGGCAACATATCCCATTAGCAAACAAAACAGTGATTAGAGATCAGGGCACTTGGGTAGACAGTACCCCCTCCTTTAACCACCATGTGGCTACTGTACTCAGCAATTCCTCTATATTTTGAAACTAATTGCCAAAGACATCTCTTCCAAATGAAAGGATGGGATCAGAGACACTGAAGGCCTTGTCCCTGTACTCTGTCTGCTACAGACTCGAGGGAGATTTGTCCTTTACTTACCACACCCATAGGGATCCTGTTATCCTTAACCTCCTTTTTCTTAGGAAGTCGAATAGTGCAGCAAGCATTAGAATCCAGAGATCTTAACCATCACCAGGAAATAAATGAAACAAAATGGAGGTATAAGTCTATCATCCAGTGTCTCCCACTGCTGTGGAAAAGGATTCCTCTGTAAGTCAAGTGATGTGACTTTGTCTTCCTTCAGACATAACTTGGATAACTAGATGTCTATCCATAAATTTGCACTGGAACATAAAGGCTTCACGCTTCTAGAAAAAGATGGTAAAGCCTGTCCATGCTTATTTGGTAAATTAAAGGCTTCACCCTCCTTGAAAAAGATGGTAAAGCCTGACCGTGGTTATTTGGTAAATTGTACATGGCCACTGGATTGATTGCCTTATATATTCTATCTTATGATCCTAGGAGGTGAAGACGTGTCATTGTATAAGCTATACAGGGGGCTTTTAAGGTATTTCTCCCTGCTGTTTAGCATAAGGTATATAAAGCATACTTCACTGGCATCTGGCATATGACAAAGTATACCTTTAACAGAATACTGCAAAACATTTGTACTTCATCTAGAACAAAAAATCTTATCTAGTACAGAACTTAAGCCTATACAATTTTTTTACTCCAAATACTTTTGAAAAGGTTTTGTGATTTCTGTGTATGGAGACAATAAATGGCATGACCAAAGTCAGGACAAATGTTTTTTGTGTTGGGGTAAGCATGTTTTGTTACTGAAGAAGTTGTTTTACTTAAAGTGAAAAGTATACAGCTTCACATATTGCAACAATGTATTTCATGTTTATAGTTTTAGTGTGTTGAATTTTTATTTCAGGCTTTATATATTAAAAACTTTCTACTACAGGATATATTACATTGATTTTCCTACAAGTACATCTTGTCAGAGACAGTTACATAAACCCCTAGAGTCATTCTAAAATAATAGAAGCAGCTGTGTCACTCCTGAAACAGGCTAAGGAAAAACAGCTGTACATTCAACAGAGTTGTACACTGAGAAAATCCCTTATGTTTTACCCTCAACTACTTTAAAGGTAGAGCTGTAAGTAAATGTAGTAAGAGGTCTGTGAAAAACAAATTCAGTGTTGACCTCAAAAGAGACATTACGATACAGCATTGTAAGGCTTTGAGCTGGAAGCCTAACAACCTGAGTTTGAATCTCAGGGCCTGTCCCTGAACTGTACAGTCCTAAGTAAGCCACTTTAATACCCTTGTGCTTTCAGTCATAATTGCAAGTAAAATGTTGTCTTTTCTACTACTCCCGCAAGGACTTACTTAGCCGGGACACCAGGAGCAAAATGAATCCATATGAATCACTGTCTCAGGAAAACAGCTAAGCATACCAGACTATTCTAGCTTTTGCAATCTTTTATCATGCCAAGGAACAAGTCTGGCTTGTTTACTACAGGTGGAACCTGTTAATTTTTTGACTTTCTTCCAACAGTACAACTGCACCACATATAATTCATCTGTAGCAAAATACCAGTAAGAGCTAAGCGATCATAAAAGAAGATCAAAGATGTGTAAAACAGTACTTTTCATTTACTGCAGCCCTGCTGACAACCAACATCTGACATCAAGTAGGATTTGCTTCTGACACAGTTTGCTTTGATCCTCATCAACTAACATATAGACAGCTTCTTACCACCTATAAAATTACCCAGCATCCATCTGCCTGTCCAGCACTAAAAAACATTCCACACAACTATGTTTAGTTTCTAGTCAGTCATTGCTATCCAGTGAGCAAAAACTCTTTTCTGTCTACAAACCTAGCAAATCTCCTGGGCATTGTTTGTACTCGTACAAGGCTGCTAAGGTTTGAAACTCCTTACCTGTATCCATCAGGTCAATACTCTCCCTCCCATCTTTTAAAATCACTCTGAAAGGCTTCCTAGTTAAAATCTGGCTCAGTTCTTGCTCAAAACCAAGATAATCAATATCAGAAAATGTGAACAAGTACCTTTTCATTCCTTATACCTCATTATTCTCCCTTCTTCACTTACTTCCTTACTGCTATCAAATTGTCTTCTCTGACTTTCTCTCTAAATATACCATAAGCCCGTGTTTCCTTCACTTCATACTGCAATTCCTGTTTGTATTAGACTAACTTACTCTGCTGAAAACAAGCTCCTACCCAGTCAGACTTTCCCGGTAATCAAATGTTAGTAAATAAATACATAAGGCAATGTGCTGACATGCAGTGCTGTCCAGCCCAGCCATGTGGAGAAACAGATGCAGAGCAAATACATTGAAGTATGCTTCTCTGACTTTTCCTCTAGTATAAATGTGCACCTTATCCTACTGCACCTGCTGGAATATTGTACTCTGAATCACAGCAAAGATATTACTACTGAACTAGTGATAAGCCACTGAGCTGCTAATGAATTGCATCCTGTAGTCAAGTGTGCAGATATGAGTTCTTTTACAGCCATGTAGCTACTGCATGACGCTGAGCATGTCATTTCACAAGACAGTGTTCCTTGGTCACCCCTGAAGAAGGCTAACCAGTTAAAAAAGTGTATAAAAAATCCTACTGACTTGTGTGCAGTGGGTTTACCCAGCTAACAAATTTAACAAATCTATATTAAAAAATCAGTTTTACATACTGGTCAGTGTTTGGTACTAGAATACAATGCAAGCATCTGAACAGCAATGACCACAGTCTTGTCTATAGTCTATAGATCATGAAGAGGAATACTGTACTGTTGAACTTTCCATGGATGTTGCAAGATGCTTCACAAAGAAGACATCTAGGAAGGACAGCACTTAACCTGATAGAAACATAACTTTTGGTATTTTTTGCCCATTCCCATGATGCTAATGATCTGACATCCTGCAACATTTTCTTCTAATGCTGGCTCCACCGGCAGTTCTCTGGAAGGAAGGGAGGGTATTAATGTAGCCTAGTGTGGCCTGGGAAAATAACAGTGTATGTGAGGGAAGGAATCAGATTTGACACCAGAATAAGAAGAAAGTAGGGGAAGAAAACTGTCCACATCTAGCTACAAGATGGATAGACAGAGAGGAGAGAGCTGGAGAGGGTAACTATTTACTCAGCATGAATTCAAGCACAAAGGAAGAGCAGCTGAATAAAGACAGAAAAAGGAGACAAATCAGCTGGAAATGGTAATATTAATTAAACAGGAGGATAGTGAGGCATCAGGGAAGAGAGAGAAACATGAGACAGTAATTAGGAGAGTTTTACTCAGCAAGTATCGCAAAGCAGCAGAGGAAAAGTATGCTATAGATTGTGCTGAGCAAATTATCGGAAGTTGAGGAAACTGAGGTGAAGGCTAGCAGAAAATGACTATGCCAAAGTATAGTTCATTATAAGATCAGAAGTGGTAGATTTAAAAACAAAAAAAGTGGCATGGGGATCAAAAGGTGACAGACAAAAAAACAGCAGGCACAGTGACTATGAGTATTGGTAAATTATGTGAGAAGGCTAAAGGGGTGAATGAACAGCCATGTACCATGAAAGGAGGAGTATGAAAGAGGGTGAAAGAATGGCTTTGTGGGAGTGGCTATAAGGCCAATGCGGTAGAAGCATGATGATATAAAGAAGACAGCAATGTGACGGCTAAAGTGGAATGAAAACTTGAAAGAATAAAGGATTCACGGTCCCTTGGATACGTGAGGAAGAAGAAAAGATGAGACATAAATTAACAAAAAATTAAAGAGTGCAAAGAAATAAGATAATAGTAGACAATCCAAACAATTTCTCTGAATCTGTTTTCACAAGGGTGAACAATGGAGGTGTATCTGCATGGGAAGGATAAACTGGGATGGAAGGGAACAAGTGGACAAACAGAGGAACAGGCCAGGAAAAGATGAGGAAAATGCAAGCACCAAGGAAAGACAATGTGCAAGTGGAAGATGGCTGCATGCAGGTCATTTTATTTAAGACTGATAGAGTGAGGTGCAGTGTGGGATTCACAGCATGTAGATCCTGTCAGACTAAACTGAGACATCTCATTTAGTGAGTGGGAGAGCCTGAGTCAGCATAACACCCGAGGGGGACAGGGTGGTAATATTTCAGTCAGCATAACACCCAAAGGGGACAGGGTGGTAATATTTCAGTCAGTATAACACCTAAGGGGGACAGTATGGTAATATCTCAGCCAGCATAACACCCGAGGGGGACAGGGTGGTAATATTTCAGTCAGTATAACACCTGGGGGGGACAGGGTGGCAATATTTCAGTCAGTATAACAACCGAGGGGGACAGGGTGGTAATATTTCAGTCAGTATAACACCCGAGGGGGACAGGGTAGTAATATTTCAGTCAGTATAACAACCGATGGGGACAAGGTGGTAATATTTCAGTCAGTATAACACCCGAGGGGGACAGGGTGGTAATATTTCAGTCAGTATAACAACTGAGGGGGACAGGGTGGTAATATTTCAGTCAGTTTAACACCCCGAGGGGGACAGGGTGGTAATATTTCAGTCAGTATAACACCCCGAGGGGGACAGGGTGGTAATATTTCAGTCAGTATAACACCCGAGGGGGACAGGGTGGTAATATTTCAGTCAGTATAACACCGAAGAGGGACAGTTTTGTAATATCTCAGTCAGCATAACACCTGAGGGGGACAGGGTGGTAATATCTTAGTCAGTATAACACCTGAGGGGCCCCAGCTGGAGTAATTTATCCGATTCTAGAGGCTAAATAATGTAAACAATACTAAGCTGCCAGAACACAATAAGAATAAAGGAAACCTGGAATGTTTACCAGTTTAAATTATTTTCTTTCTTCACTGGATAATTGAACAGGTCCAGTTACCATTTACTACGGTGATCTGGGCAGGAGACAGGGTATACAGACCATGCACGAGAATTAAAAAGATAAGCAAAACAGAAAATGCATCATTGCAGACAAACAATTCAAGATGGGTGCAGTTTGACCTTTCAGTGCCTAATGTATCATGCCAGTATAAGGAATTAATTCTGTCCAGTAGACCATCTTGACAAAGAAAAATAAGCTGAATTTACTGTAACTGTTTCAACAGGGGAGACTCTACTCCCATTATGGGGATCTGCTCTCCTCTCTAAATATACTAGATTTAGGGATGCAATCACTTTGGAGGAGTAAATCTATGCTATTTTGTTTTGAGCTGCTGCCATCTTGGAGGTAGTACATCTACAGAGCAGGGGTG
Organism: Protopterus annectens; assembly: GCF_019279795.1. Classification (NCBI taxonomy): domain Eukaryota; kingdom Metazoa; phylum Chordata; order Ceratodontiformes; family Protopteridae; genus Protopterus; species Protopterus annectens. Next base: position 208,627,133 of record NC_056729.1, read on the forward strand.
TTAAAAAGAGCCCCCAAATTTGAGGGGGGTACAGGGAGGGCAGTTCCCTTTATAATAACTTAAACAGTATTTTATTGTTGACTTATCACAGTGGTCAGAAGGGAAAGGAGAATAGTGTGGCCAATAGGGCGGCTTTGCTGACTTCATATTCAAAACCATCCAGTAAACCCGAGTTAAGCAATGGAAAATTCCATTAGTAATCAATTACAAAGTGTACAGAATTAACAGCTGAATTAACCCAATAAGCTAAGCAAGCCATATACACGACAATAGGCTTTGTATTAGAACACTACCCCACCGGCATTTCTGTGCAGAAATGGGTGTGGCAAAAGTGATTGGTATGGCAAGAGCATGTGATGTGTATGTTAATCATGCATGATTGACAAGCCATGCAGATTTGCCTGTGTCATCATGAATATTCATGTTGAATACTCCTTGTGTGTTCATACTGTGCCTTTCTCATCAATGTTCATTCTGGCAGAGTTATACAAAGCCAAACTTTAAATACGAAATTGTTTTTTCCACTTTGCAATGTGGTCAGTGAGTGATAGTGCTATCTACCATTAAAGGTTGTTCTCTGGTTTGTTGGAATTATCTACTACATGACTTTGAAAATTCTGAGTGCTACTGAAGTTCTGCATTTACTTGGCATTGGGAATAAGGGTGCGATTATTTGTTGATGAGTAGAGGCCTGACGGCCCTTTTTCCATTACGACCAGGGCTCAAAGAGCAGAAGACATAACAGATTGTAACATATTTTTAGTAGAGAATGTTATATTAGGGAGTCTGATGAAAGTGCTGTTACTTATGATGGCAAAGAATATATTGCTGAAATTCTGTACTCATTTGAAACTATTGTAAGTAACATGTGAAGTACAAACAAACAAAAAGTTTTGTAATATAGTCCAGATTGCTTTTTCACACTTAGTACTTGGCTTCCCAGCTTGCTTTTACAAATTGTAGCTACTCCTGTGATGTCTAGATAATGTAACTGAATTAAGCTGTGTGTTCGAGGGTCAGAAGGCCTAAGAATTCTTTGGTTTCTATATGCGTCGGTGCATATCTTGCAGCTATTTTTTGCAATCCTATGATTTACTGATGTCCTGGTGAAAAATGCATTGGTAAGGACCAGCACTGGGATGAAGTGGGGTAAAGTGTTAACTTTGGACCAGACAACCTAGGTTTAATGGCTGTAACATCTGATGTGCTGGCGGGGAGGAGTGTGCTCATTTCTCGGGGTTCGTGCGTGTGTGTTTGTTTTAAGTACTCCTTGCAGCGAGGTATACTCTGTAGAGAAGAGAAGCCCTCAGACCTACCAAGGAGAATATAAGTGGGAGGTGATGGTGGGTAGTTTTTTTTTAATCTCTTGTGACATGCAGCACAACTGGTATGTTCTGATCTCCTTGGCAGCCCTATCCAGTATATGAGTAACTCCTTTGGGGACAGGCAGACCTGGTAAATGAGGAAGGCCACTTGACTTCCTTAATGGTCAGCTGCAGCAAGGGGGAAAAAGTCATAAGGAAAGACAGATGTTAAAAAGACAGTTATATTCTGCGTACCCCTCTGATGTTCAGTTGAGATGACAGTAAAAATACAAACTGCCAAAGCCATATGTTATGTAGTTTACCATCTGGGAGAAGAAAACAAAGCACATGGATAAAACCCACACACAGAAAGAAGCAATAGGTGGGCACAATGCTACTAAAACAAAATTTATTTCACCAAAATCACTTTCTGTTGTATAGTAGAGTATAGTAATTGTTCCAGCCCCCTTGCATCCCCCACATCACCCCACTACTTATATATACCCACTCCAAGATTGCACTGCTTTGAGATAAAAGGGTAAACTATGCTTAGATGCAGTGGCAGCATGCACATTCCACTAATTTTGACTGAAGATGAACAATTCACTGTTTTGAATATTCATAGGGCGGGTGCAGATTTTCTGTTTATTCAAACGTACAGAAACACTTGACATCATGTGCAGGGCATTGGGCGAGGTTTGGGCGGTCCTTGCTACTGTGCATCTGGTGGGGTAGTGTTCTAATACAAAGCCCAACAATATATAACTAATGCATCAAAACAGAAGTCTAAAGTGGTTTTAGGACCAATTAAAAGTAAAGTATGCAGTTCAAACTAGAGCAGTTGGAACAGTCATCTCATAGTGTGCGTAATTTCATGTTCTTCCTGGGTCTGCCTGAATCTTCTGTAGTTACCCTGTTTAATGCCCATCCCTCAAAATACAGTAATTAACTGGCTACTGTAAACTCTTGATATGAATTGTATTTACCACTGCTGTTGTACTGAAATGCATACATATTAGGACACATCACTTCAACAGGTAACAAGTGAATAAGTGAAATAAAAATAAAAAATAAATATTACTCATCATATCCTGTACCTCTCCTTTACTTACCTTCTTAGCAGTTTTTTGTTTTTCATCCTTAGCAGCATACCTCTCACTTTTGTACTAGGTAATGTGAATAAAGTAGTTCTTTCTCCCTGAATTACTAGATGTACTTTACTGTACAATTATGCAATATGTAGATGACCCTACTGTAATGAATGAGATGAAGGCCATATAGGAAGGATTATTTGTATTTCAGTATATTCTCTATTACATTTTTATAAAAAAGGTTCGAAAATGCAGACATTAAGTAATCTGATGTCTCTATTCATGTCTTATAGACCGGGAGTACTGAGTAATACCTAAAGTCTTCAACTCTTGCTCAATGGCTTGAGGTGACAGAACTCTCTGAGGATTCTCAGTATGAATGCTGGATAAATTTAAGACTTAATTTCTTCCTTTAACCAAAGCTGTCTTCTAACCAGGCAATTTTTCAACCTTCTTTCACTTGAAGCAGATCAACATGTCCCGGTCCTCTTCAATAAACACATCCCAGCGAATGAGGTTTGACAACCTTTATTAAACTTCCATAAACATAATTTTGTTAACCAATATTTATTAATTACAACTGACACATGGTATAGTTGAGCATAGCATACTCACTCATCCTGACCCAGTAAGCAGCATCCATACCTCCACTCACTTACTTATGAAGCAGCATCCTGTCACTCACTTCATTTACCATTTATTGAATTACACATCCAACCAAATAAGCAGATTACCTCCGCTCACTTATTTACTTATCAAGCAGCGTCCAACTGCTCACTTTCCTTTCCCAACTCATTGAATTGAACATCCAACACCAGAGGGTGAAAGGAAGAAGCCAAGCCTCCCCTCTTTTCTGCCCTACCCAGACTGATAAAATAACCATAATCCACACTATTCCAACACAAAAAGGGGAGGGAGGACGGGTAGCAAGTTCACACCAAAATGTGATTCTTTCCCCAGTTACATTTGCCTAAATCCTTTAAGTCCCTCCCTATCCTTACCTCATTTCCTCCCACCTGAAGATGCCCTTGGACAAATTGGTTCATTACCAAACCTCATTTCCTCCCAATCATCCCTCATTCCTCTTTAACCCTTTCAACCCCCCACCCTCTTAATTCTTACTACTATTTATTTGACCCCACCTGAAGATGTCCCTGGACAAATTGGTTACCAAACCTCATTTGCCCTGGTCCCCGTCAATAAACACATTACACCGAATGACATTTGATGACCTTTATTAAACTACCATAAACATAATTTTGTTAACCAATATTTATTAATTACAACTGACACATGGTATAGTTGAGCATAACATTCATGTAATGTTGACTATGACAGTGTGACCCCACTCATCCTGACCCAGTAAGCAGCATCCATACCTCCACTCGCTTACTTATGAAGCAGCGTACCACCACTCACTTTGTTTACCATTTACTGAATTACACATCCAACCAAATATGCAGATTACCTCCACTCACTTATTTACTTATCAAGCAGAGTCCAACTGCTCACTTTCCTTTCCCAACTCATTGAATTGCACATCCAACACCAGAGGGGGAACAGAAAAGGGCAAGCCTGCCCCTCATCTCTGCCATACCCAGACTGATAAAATAACCACAATCCCCACTATTCCACCACAGAAAGGGGAGGGAGGGGTAGCAAGTTCATGCCAAAATGCGATTCCTTCTCCAGTTGCACTTGCCTAAACCCATTAAGCCCCTCCCTACCCTTACCTCATTTCTTCCCAATCATCCCCTCATTCACCATTAACCCTTTCAACCCCTCCAACCTCTTAATTCCTACTACTATTTATCTGACCCCACCTGAAGATGTCCTTGGACAAATTGGTTCATTACCAAACCTCATTAGTCCCAGTCCTCTTCAATAAGCACATCACACAGAATGGCATTTGATGGCCTTTACTACACTTCCATAAATATAATTTTGTTAAACAATATTTAATAATTTCAACTGACACGTTATAGTTGAGCATAACATCCATGTAACGCTGACTAGGACAGCATGACCCAGCTCATCCTGACCCAGTAAGCAGTGTCCATACTTCCACTTGCCTTCTTATGAAGTAGCATACCACCACTCTTTTTATTTACCATTTATTAAATTACACATCCACCCAAATAAAAAGCTTACCTCTGCTCACTTATTTACTTATCAAGCAGCATCCAACCACACACTTTCCTTTCTCAACCCATTGAATTGAACATCCAACACCACAGGGGGAACAGAAGTGCCCCTATTCTCTGGCCACCAACCTGACCAGGCTGTTCCCCCTCTTTCCAACCAAACTTCCAACAACCTAACCACTATTAAAAGGCATTAAGCCAAACATCATTCAGTGTACCTCACCCTCTCTAACCAAACTGGATCCGTGTCATCACCTGCCAAAGACCTATCACATAACTAACAAAAATAGCGAGTTGCCTAAACAGCTGAAAGCAAACCACTGATCGCCCCAGTGCTAAAGTAACAACCATAACCTCATAAACTATCATACCCACTGTGTATGAGCTGAATAGTCACTTACCAAACTACCAATAGAAGCTTCGTAATGATTCCCAGGTCATTACCAACCAACTGGGCTACCAAACACTAAGCCCACTGTCACTTGAAACCACTTAGAGACAATTGCATACCATCATGTCAAATTGCAGCCCCATTTTACCATCCAGTGAATATAATAACCAAATGAGAACTCTCTTCAAAATTCAATTTAACAGCAATCCAGCCATCACACCAAATATCCCTTATAATCAGTAAGACATTTAAATGACCATCATGGCATTTTAGTAGCACGACCATCACAAGCCATACCTTTTCCATATTAAACAAATATTTCCTCCTTCTCACTGGACTGACCAGGTGTTGCACCAATGGAAGAACTAAATGGGTAACAGTAAATTAACAGCAAAGGTTCCACCCATGTCCCTCTTGGGCAAGAATAGTAAGTACTGCATGTGGAAATAAGGTTGATTTGGCTAGTCTATAAGGGTTCTAGAGCCCTAATCCTAATAACTGGCTATGACCACATGATTGTTGTGACTCCACCCCACCTACCCCAAACCCCCACCAGCACTGGCATGCCTTAATGAGCACTAAATAAATAAAATTACCTGTAACCTCATTGTGCTCCACTCCAACAACCGGAACTTCCACCCCAGCAGAATCCATTACCTTTGAAATCAACTTCCTTCAAGACAGTAGCTGTTGACCACTTTGCTCTCCCCCATGTATGACCTCATTGCTCATCACTGTAGCAACCGATACATCTGCTGCAAAAACCTACTTCCACCATCTGTGACTTTACTGAGTAACATTACAGCAACTGGAATGCCCATCACAATACCAACATCTCCAAAAAGAAAGAGAAAGTAAATATTCTAAAATGCATTAGCAAGTGTTCCACCTCATACCCATTTGTTACACATTATAGCGGTATCATTTCTCATCTTGGTAATAGAGAGAGAAACAGTAAGTGCAATGAAAAATTTAAACAATTCCATACCTTTGGTAGTACAGGAGGTTATGGACCCTGCAGCAGCATCCGTGATAAAGGAGCTTTAAATAACATAACACCCCACAACATCACCAGACCTCCACCAGGTTTCAGAATATACCACACTATAATTATTCTTGCCTAACTTAAAAGTGAAACAAAATACTCATTTATCCATGAAACAGTGCTGTCCTATTCCACCAAACTGGTGTTGCATCAACAGAAATCCTCTAAAGGATAACAGTTCAGAACCAGCTGCCTGTCATCTCAAATAAGGGCTCTGCACCAACCCAGCTCTTCTGACGGGCATGCAGCCTGTACAGTGAACATCTATTTGAGCACTCCAGTGCTTTGGCAAAAGCCAAAATGGTATACAGAAGAGGTGGCAGGATGACCAAAAACCCGGACACCCTGCAAACTCTTGGGAAGCCAAGAGGCACGCTACTGTAAAACATTGCAGCTGAACAACCACCAGCTACTGCTCTTGTAAACTATGGAATGCTCTCATAGATGTAAAAACTGCTGGAATATAAGGCCCTGATTTACCAAGCCTTCCAAAGGAAATGGAGTCGCTGCTATACCTTATCCCTACCACATCACCCAACACACATGAAAATCAATATAATGCCACCAGCACAAAAGTTCAAGGACACCCCATATTAGGAATTCCAACCCCATCCATATCAACCCTAAAGCCAAAGACATTCTGTGAAAAATCTGTATAGTGGAGAGATATGGGTTTTAGAAGAGTGTGAAGTGTGAACAGATGCCTATAATTATTTTCCAACTTCAATCTACCACAATTTGCCAGAAGCCTGTAACTGCATTCAAAGAGACCAAAACTGTATCGTATAACAACAAACTGGAGATCGACCACCACATAAAAACAAATTCTTTATTGAAGTAAAAGAATGAGCGCTTTCGCGTGCATCCAAAGGCACGCTTCTTCAGATTGAATGAAAATCCAGCTCTTACGTAGTCCCCCCCCCCCCGAGTAGTGCAAACAACTCGCCCATGCTCCCAAGCCATCCCCACCCCCATATTGGATAGCACCATACTACACTTGCTCAAAATCTGGACAGAACCATAACTAAATGTGAGACCACGAACAAAAACCTAAGGACAATTTTCAAAATGATGCGTTTCCAAGATCAGCAAGTTGACAGAATTAACAGTTTTACCTTATCATGAATCCTGAATGGCAAGAAGTCTGAAACGGAAACATCCAGTACAATTTTAACTCAATCTTTAATGATTTGCCAGTAATTTGCCAGATCCCACAGTTATCTACAACAGACCAATTGGGGACTGACTTATTGAAATAAATGCTGTAAGGTAGTCCCTGACTCATAACATGCCTAAACTGCATATTGAACAGAATTTGTAAAGAATCTGTTCTGCAATCTCATTAAGGGACACTAAGTTAGATCATCATTAATATAATAATATAAATAAAGTTTCTTTACCCAGTGATGAAGGCTTGATAGCCGAAACCAGTTTGGAGATATTTACAACAAGAATATGAAATAAATACTATCTTTAACTTCATTCAAGATTTCAGTGTCCTAGTATTGCTTTTTGCTGGCCGCTAGTGTTTGCAAGTTAAGAAACTAGCCAGTGAGAAGCAGAAAATGAGCAGCTGAACAAGCAATCTTCTCAGAATTGACAACAAAGTTAGTAAGAGGAAGTTCCAGGCAATAGTACAGGGGCAAAATGTTGAGCAAACAATGAAGCTGAACGGTTGCACGCAGTGTAGATTTGTTGCATAACTGGAACGCTGCAAGGCATTACACTGAAGGACAGATGCCTCACATTCCATAGGTGAATGGAAAGAGCTAGTTCTTGTGACTCTCACAATGTTTTTTTGCATTTGTAAAAGGGGCACCAGTACATGTTATATCATTCAGAACTTAAGTAGCTTGTGATAGCAACATATATTTGCCTTTGTTTTTTTTTATCAGCAATAATCACTCTGCAGAATGTGAAACACCTGTGCTGTACTAAGAGGCTAATTAAAGTCTAGATTTTGCTTATGACCTTTACTGCATTTTAACTGTTACCCAGAGAATCCAGACAAAAAGTTCCTTGTAGATCTGGATAAAGGCTTACAAACCAAAAAAATATAGAATATATCAACAACAAAGAAGTGGGATGCAAGTTCAACCAATGGCTTCGTCAGAGATACTATTTATTCGACAAAGAACAGAAAATAAAATGTAAGTGCTTTTGCAGTGTGTCCCACTGCTTCCTCAGAGGTATACATATTTGAAATGAAGCTTCCACTTACATGCTATTACCTTCAGTCACTAACTGAAATCACCTGCTCCATGCACTATCTTCTTAAAGTCATATACTGCATGATCAAAAACAGCATGTTGGATCCCACATATGCTGATAAAAATACCTCTAATGTACTAAAAGCACTTCAGTATTCTAAAAATATTAATCAAAAATATATAACACAGAGCAATACATATATCCACATAAAATATATGCAATGTACATGAAAAATGTATATATATATATATATATATATATATATATATATATATATATATATATACATATATATTACAACTCTAAAAACTATAATACATGTAAAAAAAGAGTGTATCTCACACTCCCCCACCCCTTTTTTTACATATATAAAAACATAACAATACCAGAAGTATACTGAATATATGTTAGTACTTCAGGGGTCTACTCTTTAATATTGGCTTAATAAGGACCTTATCATTTAGACCCTTCCCAGAGTCAGCCCTAAGCCTAACTATCCATTGTTACCCATTGAAACTGACATTTAATCAGTTTGACATCAAAATCTATGCAACTGGGAAACCTATGCAGTTTTATGCATAGTTGTTGAGTAGGACCAGGTCAAACTATACTGATGACCATTTGAGGCGAATTGTCAACTAGTGAAGATGATGGCATCCTTTAAAAAAAATATATGATAACATAATTTAATGCAGTGGGAGTTTAAATCTCCCATATCATTCCCTTTCACAAAGGTGGCAACTCAAATGACTACTCAAACTATCGATCAATAGCACTCTTATCACCCTTAGCAAAAATCATGGAAAAATGCATTCATCGTCAACTTTTAAACCATTTTAAACCATTTAACACAAAATAACATAATAGCTAAATGTCAGCATGGTTTTAGGCCATCTCATAGTACCACAACCGCTCTGTTATCCTTTACAGATGTTATAAATAGAAATCGTAATAACAACAACCTCTCATCTGCACTCTTTATTGACCTCTCCAAAGCTTTCAACATGGTTAACCATGCACTTCTGATCAACATTCCTGAATCCTTCTCTCTTGATTCTTTAGCTATTAAATGGTTCAGGTCCTACCTAACCAATAGACAACAAGCAGTTCTCTGGGCAAATAATATATCATCCCTTCTACCTGTTACACTGGGAGTCCCTCAGGGCTCCATTCTAGGCCCACTTCTTTTTTCTCTTTTTATTAATGACCTGCATGTAGCAATCCCACAGGCCACCTGCATTCAATATGCAGATGATTCAACATTAATTTGCTCAGCAACCTCACCATCTGCACTACATTCCCTAACTTAGAATGTATTTAACACAGTAGAAACATGGTTCACAAAACGTCTCTTTCTTAATGCGAAAAAAAACAAGCTCCTTCTCTTTACACCCTATAATAAGTCTACCCCAATTGATTTCTCTGTCATTTCCAGTAATAGCACAATCATACACCCTGACTCTACAACTAAACTGTTAGGAATTACCATTGATAACAACCTTACATTTGATAGTCACATAAAAAACACCATTAAAAATGTCAACAGGAAAATTGTCTCCTTATATCAAATCAAAACTTTCTTAACTCCAACAGCTAAAACCAAAATTGCTCATTCCCATTTAATTTCCACTCTTCTCTATGCCTCTCCCATATACACCAACCTCAAAAAGAATAACCTTGTCAAACTACAGCATGCCTATAACAGCATTGCCAGATTTGCCACTGGTAACCCCTTTCAAACTCACCACTGTCTAAATCTAAAGCAGCTTGGCTGGCTTGAACTTCAAAACCTTCTGAAAATCTCCCAACTAACCATGACCCACAAGATATTTTATCAACCTAATAGCACTCCCATACTATCCAATCTCATAATCCCTTATACAAACCTAAACTCACTGCGCTCCTCTAACAAGCTTCTAGCTAGTATAACCAAAACTAATAACTTGGCTGGAGATTCCCTGTTTTCTAACACAGTGGGAAAAGACTGGAACCTCCTTCCAAATGAACTAACAACACTTTCATCTTTGCCTCTCTTTAAACAAAGACTAAAAACATACTTTAAAACTCACTGGTTATGTCCATGTTGTAAACCTGACTAACCTTTTCCTCTACTAATGTTACTTCTACACCCTACCAATTTTTCACATATATTTCTTAATTTCTATGATGAAGAACTGAACAGCTGACCACAATGAAGCAATTTCGTACATTCATCCTGCTTATTATTAGTACAACCTAGTACATAATAACACTATGTCACTTTTATTGTGTAATAGAATTCATCTCACCATTCTTAATGATTTCTATACTAGTGTAAATATCTTTTTTTGATCACTTTTTTAATATTATTACTGATTTTTGTATACTTATGTGAACTACTTTCATTTACGATGTTTAAACTATGTTTACCATCCTTGTTGCTGTATTTTAAGTAATGATCTAACTATTAATGTTTGGAGCTTTTCTCCCCGGGCCTCTACTGAAAATGGAAATATATCCAGCTAGACTAGCCCGGTCAACAAATGTAAAATAAAATAAATAAATAAATAAATAAATATACAGTTCAGGACACTATACTTAATACACACAAAAAATGCAGTACAATAATGAATTTATGGACATGTACTGGAATTGTCATCTTCAATCCCCTTTTTCCCCATTTTTCTACAGAAGTTTAGGGTGTCATGCCAACAACCGCAACATTGCTTAATTCAGTGATGACACTCTCCTACCTTCTTCGACAGTCATGCCCGACTGTTGCAAGTCTTCTCTCACAGAGTCTATCCATCTTTGCAATGGACGTCCTAGTTTCTCTTGCCTTCTTCCTGTTTCTCCCAAGTCTTCTTCACCAAATTGCCTTTTGCTTTCCAGAGCATGTGCCCAGGCTACTGTAATCTGGTCTCTTTGACTTTCTCTGCAAGTGGAGCTACTTTGGCTTCTGCTCTGATGTCCTCATTTCTTCATCTGTCCCACAGTGTGCATCCTACCACCCACCTCAGGCACTTCATCTCCATCACCTCTAGCTTCCTCACCTGTTCTGCCTTCATTCCTCAGTTTTCTGTACCATACAGAAGTTCTGGTCATACACCAGTTTTGTGTAGCTTACTTTTACCTTCTTTGACATTTTTTGCCACACATGTCAATAAATCTGTGTGCCAGTTGGCTGCAGCTCCTCTGATTCTAGCTTTGACCTCTTCATTCATTCCTTCTCTTCAACCACCCCTTCCAGATACCTGAAGCTGCTAACATGTTCCACTACATTCCACTGCTAACATGTTCCACTACATTCCACTGCTAACATGTTCCACTACATTCCACTGCTAACATGTTCCACTACATTCCACTGCTAACATGTTCCACTACATTCCACTGCTAACATGTTCCACTACATTCTCTTCTATATCACTGTTGAGCTAATTCTGACTCCCCCATTTGCAGACACAACTGTCTTGTCTGTACTTTGGTTTATCCCATGTGCCTTCAGTTTTGCATTCCATTCCATCACTTGATGAAGTTCCAGTTCAGACTGTGGTTGCAGTGCTACATTATCTGTATACAGCTGCAGCTTTGCTCTTTTCACCTCTGACCTGTTTGCTAATACAGTCCACACCAGTATGAATTAGAGTGAGCTCAGACATGAACCCTAATGCACACTGACTCCCACTCAGATCCCCTCTGAAAGTCCAAACACAGTTGGTACTAGTGTCATTCGCCCTTGTATATAGTGTGCACCAGTTCTACCAAAGTTTTTGGGAATTAAGATCATCAGAGGTCTGAATCAACTTTCTTGGGTCTTTGTCATATGCTTTCCAAGTCTAAGAATGCCCATTTGGACTCATTCCTCATCTCCAGCTTCTTCATCACTATCTGTCTCACTGCAAACACTGAGACAGTTATGTTGCATCCTGATCTAAATCTGAGCTGCTCATCTTACTTTCTGCTATTTTGCAAATGTATTCCTTTGTCACAATTTCTAGCTCTTTCATGCAATGTGACATGGGTTTATACCTCAGTTGTGAATATCATCTTTGTTCTTAAAACACCTATGGATAATACACAATCTGGGAGGTATCAAACTCTACTGAGCTACTTATTTTAACTAGCTTTCAAAAGCATGTCTACCACTAAAGAAAGTTTCTGGCTCTACAGAATGATTTGGCAAATTCAGGGGGATATTCAGTGGGAAGGGGTTATGGAAGAGGTGGAATAAGATGGAGAACTTTCGATAATTTTCTATTACATTAAAAATTTATGTAGATACATTTTTGTATTAGATGCTTAATATTTATAAATTAATTATGCATAATTGTAATTCTGCAGAGAAATTACAGAGGAAGATTAGATACCCTCAGATGTTTATTTAAAAAAAAGACTGTGTATTTGTGCTAGCTAAGTCTGCTGCTGGCAGCCATGTACTTCACAAATACTCTGAAATTCCTCTGGTTTTCACAGTATGTCATTGCGCAGTAAATCTAACATTATATTTCATATTTGTGACAGCAGAAAAACGCACGTGTCTGTCCGGTGTGCCCTTTTTGTGGCTAATGCTCCCTGTATGCCTGTGTCATTACTTTGCTCCTAGTCTGCAAGCGCTCAACTCCTACAATAAATCCTTTGGTGTCACCATTACTGCTGCTTGAAGTTGCTCTACATGCACTGCAGCAGGTGTTGTTTTGTTCCTAGTCCTCCATATACCTCATTTACTCTTGAAAGAATCTGTGATGTCACACTTCATGATTCTTTCTGGTACTCTGTTCCACCTATCCCCTACTCAACATCTACAGTAAAGGGCATGACCTCACTCTGAAAGTTGTGCCCATCCCTTTTTCTCACCTGTCTTCTCCCAGCTTTATTCCAGCACACTGCCCTCCTATTACTGATGTTGTGTTCCCTCTTTATCCTCACTTAATCCAGTTTAGAAAGTTTTAACTCTGCTGGTCACTTTGTGTATCTGTCATCACTCCCCCCTCTCTTTTTTTTACCAGTGTAGTCTTTCTCTGGACCAAATGATTTATTTCCATTTGTTAGGGGCACCAGATTTCTGTAATGTGCACCATCTGTGGTCTGATAATAGCCTACAGCTCTACAGTAGGGTAGTAGGAATACTTTGCATCTTATTGGTTTGGGAACAACTTTCTCATTTTGTACCTTGTGGCTCATTTTCTGCAGTCACTATCGCTATATCCTTTTCTTGCGCTGTACTCTTTATCGTGATGCCATTCAACTAGTATGTTTTGCCAAAATAATTGCAATCCATGCAAAATACCTCAACCTTTTCACATTAAACCTCACTAGGCATGTCTCTACATTACTAGTTTTCTTAGACTCTTCTGTGACTACCTCTAAGTGTCCCAGCTATCTTTCAATCATAGGCACATAGGAAAACTGTGATTATAGTGTTCCATGCAATGTCTGATGATTTAAAGTTTCTGTACACCACTGGATCGAGGACTGACTCCTGTGGTACACCACCCAAAAATGAGATCCATTTTGAAAGTTTCCCCTAGCCTTCAATCTTAGCTTCTTAACACTCAGTCAGTCTTTCATCCATTTTGTTAGCTTCCCCCCACTCCAATGCCTTTCAATGTGTCAGTCTCCTTTGTGGGACAGAGTTAAAGACTTTAATTAAATGCAAGTATCCCATTGCAACAAAATCAGCTTGGATAGTAATATGACCCGTTAGCCACAGACCACATGTTTTTGTTATCCTTTGGATTGTATGCCTATGATTCCTACTAGCCTTTTCCTCAGTATCTTCTCCAGAGCCTTTCATACTACTAAGGCTTATAGGTCTACAGTTTATGTAGTTTGTTCTTCTGCCCCACTTGAGGAGTAACTGCTATCACTGAGTATCACTGTAGTTCTGTTTAGGACTTTACAACCATAGTTGCCATGCTGCTCAGAATGATCTGACATATATCACCTGGACTTTGTGGCGTGGTTTAAGTTACTTAATCTCCTGTACTATAACTACTTCCATAGGAGACCATCTGTTATGTTACCTCACTTTCTACTTATCAGCTTTTTGCTAGAACACTATGGCACTCCGGCATTACCTTCTCAGCACCCGCAGTCCACTCTTTACCCTCTTCCCAGTCTCTGAATGTATGTTTTCACAGATTCATGTATGTATGTAGGGCCACTAAGTTTTATGATCATTTACTACTTGCCAGTACTCTTCCTCAGGCCATACCTCATTTCTCCAGGTAGGCCATATCAGTCAATCCCAGAGTAAATTTGAAAATACCTATCCAACCATCTTGGTTACATTTAAAGGAAAATAGTGAGTTGCACTACATAGCACGCAGGGGAAGTTCATTCCAGAGCACTGGGTTATAAACCTGTCCTTTCACTGTGATTATTTGTCTGTTCGTTTAACCTCCCTTCATTGACTTATGTACTTAAAAGAACCCCTCTTCCCCTTTAACTTCAGCTGTTCATTCCATTTACAGCTTTGGCCATGTCTTTCACATCCTCTTTCATGTCCTTTTCCTAACTTTTTTATACACCTGTCTGCACTACCTGTCTTTCTTTTGCTTGATAGTTTTGCTCACCTTCCAAGCTACATTGGTGACTCCTTTCTGCACACTTTGTTTTACCTAGTTTCTTGTTCATGGCTGTGATGAAAGGAGATACTGCCAGCACAGCTAGCTGGAATTTTGTAAATAATTATATGTCATTGGTGAATATCAAAACGATTTATACAAGATGCTTGTGTTACAAATCTAGAAGATGCCTGTGTTACAAATGTATTAGAACTCTATGTCATGTATATCAAACTGCTTGTACAGACGTGTTGAAAATATATTTCCAAGGTGGTGTTTGAAATGTAACCACAGTGTGCCCTACTGGAAAAGAACAGAAATGTATACGCACTATTGTAACTGTTCAAATGTATACATTTTAAGAGTGGAAACTGGAACACAGGAAGTTAACCTTAGTCCAACAAATTTTAGAAAAATATCTGAAATTAAATTATCTGACAGGTTTCAAGGCAGTTAGAGACAGAAAGTCTGTACTAAGAAGCTTTCTGTATTGTCCTTTGAGGAAACTAATTGCTATTTTTGAAGCATGAAGGAATACAATTGTTTTATGACTTCCAGCATCTGCCAAATATCTGAGGAAAAGCCCTCATCTGTATATTGTTACAGGTAGATGCTAAATGCTGCCAGCATCTACCAATGGGGTTTTGGCCTAGGAAGCGGAAGTCAGATAATAGGAAATGATGTAATTCTGCAAGCTATCCCAGCAGTACTATTTTAGATATTAATTTAAGAAGTCTCTTAGTGAGACAGAGCATTCTGGATTATGTCTTGGACCTGACAACAACAAGATCCATTCACCACACATCTGCCTTGCTCTAATGAAGTAACTTTCTAGGAACAGTATAACTCTTTTAGATAGAGTCAGGAATATAGTAAAGCTTAATTTAGATGTTTTTTCTTTATTTATTTGAGACTGTCCTGCAATGTTGTTTTAATTATTTCCTGTGGTTTTGAACTCATGTCACTGTGAATATATATTCAGTATTGTCTTGTTCTTTTATTATTTATTATTAAATATATTTAAACCTTTTATTGTGGCTGATCTGTGTAGAAATAAAGTAGCTAATAAGGAGTGACTGGTGGCTGTAAAAACAATCTTATAGTCTGGGCAGAAGGTGTTATAGCTAATAAACCTGTGACAGCCTTTCCCAGGTGTGTGTGTGTGTGTGTGTGTGTGTGTGTGTGTGTGTGTGTGTGTGTGTGTGTGTGTGTGTGTGTGTGTGTGTGTGTGTGTGTGTGTACAAGCTACTGGGGCATGGACATGAAGCACTGGTTGGACAGAGAGGGTGCTGGAGGTCTTGGCTAGGTCACTCAGCTGAGATTTCAACTCCATAGCTGTGCCAGTGGGGAGTCTTACTGGGGATCTGGAGAAAGAGGTAGAAACCAGCCCTTGAAAGTCTGTGATCTCTGTTTGCTCTTAAGGGAAATTGCACTTGATACAGAGAGCTGCATTTGGAAATACTGTGCGTGCACTTGTCATCCTCTCAGTGAACTTCCCCCACTGTTGCCAGTGGTGATGATTGTGGCTCCTTGATTACTGGTCCAAAGGAGGGTCATCACATTTGGTTGGCAGTGGTTGGATATCCACATCACAATGGCCAATAATAAGCTTTGTTTAATATCATTCTGCAGTCCAAAATAATGAAGACAAAGTATGAATGTAACATAATCCTATGTTTAAATAATTTTCTATAAGGTATGAAAGTTAAAGGCATATTAAAAATTATGGCCACTCAAAGAAAAAGAAAGACTGTTTTATTTTTTTCTGTACTCTGGTATAGATAGTGTTTGCATGTGTGTGTGTGTGTGTGTGTGTGTGTGTGTGTGTGTGTGTGTGTGTGTGTGTGTGTGTGTGTGTGTGTGTGTGTGTGTGTGTGTGTGTGTGTGTGTGTGTGTGTGTGTGTGTGTGTGTGTGTGTGTGCACATTAGGTATGGGAAGGGGGGGTGAGTTATGTGGTTTATAATAATGATATCTGACTCAGACAGCCAGCTTTTCTTTAATATTCTTTAGTCAGAAGTTTAACAAGATCCTTATAGTTACTAGATTGCTCGAGTACTTTAAGTTCAAGTCCAGAAGTTATTTCTTCTTGCAACTTCAGTTGGTGATGATGAGCAACGTACTTCTGGAACCCGTAATTTTAGTTTTCCATGTTTTTTTATTCTGGTGCCCCAAATTACACAGTAGTGATATCTGCACATCTGCCTGCAGTAAATTTAATTCAGCTGTGAATTTAATTTCTGTTTAAGGCAGTGAACCAAACTGCTCATTCACTCAGTGTTAATGTACAAAAATTACATGCTTTATTAACAATCTGTTTATTGCCAGGTATTCAAGCCTTTGCTAAAGTGACAGATATGAAGGGCTCATGAGTCATCTTGGTGGGCTGTGGAGGTACAGACCTTTAACCTGAAGACTAGCTGCATTCACAGTGCAGAAAACTGGTTGCATACACATCACTGTACGTTTCACAACACAGATGGGAATGCAGCATTTACTCCGAACAGCAGTCACAGATTGCTCAATCACAAACTGAGCTCACTTGCATAGTAACAGAGCAAAAAGTGGCTACACATTCCTTTATTGCACAGACCTTAGTTTTTTCTTTGCAAACAACTGCATTAAGACTGAAATTCTAAAATGTCAAGAAGTCATTGTTTACTTTACTTTACAGAACAACCTTTGCTATTAGTAATTCTTCCAAAGTTTTATAATTAATGTCATTGTTTTAAGTAGAATTCATTAAGTGGTGGTGAGGATCTGAAAATATTTCTCAGTTTTGTTATAATCAAACTAAACATTATTGCAGAGAATGTTCTCAAACAAACATAAAGGCCTTCAACATTTGAAGAGTGACAAAGCATTGGCAGGACCTGCTTACTTTGTGTTTCCCAGATAGCATTAATAAGAGTGCCATGGAAACAAACAGCAGGGTACTTAGCTTATCACTTGTCCTTCCATTGTCATTTGATAAGACAGGTCTGCTTGAGGCTGCTTTGCCACATGCCTTGGCACTTTTCAAAGCTGCACACTTGGCACTATTTCTGGAAACAACTCAAACAGAATAGAAATAGCAAGGTCATTGCCAGCAGCCTGAGTTAAGACAGCTGTTCTAAATAACTAGCTCCCTTCTGTGCACAGGTTAGGCCAATAAGTTCTAATGGTTACAGTATGAAGCACTACCAGTATCTTTGCAATCTGGCAGTTAGGCCGGAGAACTAAAGCTCGGACATTTGTTAATTAGCTGCTTCCTGTATCAAGGGTAGCATGGTTTTAATCTTTTTACCTTGTTCACTGTGTGACCATGAGCAAGTCATTTAACCAGACAGTACTTTTGGGGTAACTGAGATGTTAGGCTAGGATACTTAATGGTATCCTGCATGCTTAGTAACGAGTATGAACCTATGTTATCATATACCTCTGTTATGCATTTTAACTTCCCCTGAAAGCAGTCCAATCAAAAACTGTAGAAGCTGGATACTGCACTGTTGTCTATGATAAATAGATCATTACTAGATTTTTTTGCTTCTATAAAGGTGCTGTTATACTTGCATTTCTTCTGTCACATTTACAAAAATTCACAAACATTAGTAATACGTGTTTCCTCCTAGATGTATTGCACCATAAGAAAAGCAAAAATGGCTGTAAATGACATCCGAAATGGCACTCTGAACTTGTTCTAATTTTAGCTGCTGTGAAATGCCATAGTCCAGCAGTGTACCTTAAATAGGTATCTATACATCCACTTCAAATCCTTCACTAATAGTTGTTGAGTGATGTCACTGCCTTCACCAATAGTTGTTGAGTGATGTCATATGCAGTGAGCCAGCATGGGGAAAAGTTTTGGATATGCAGTGAGCCAGCATGGGGAAAAGTGTCGGTGAGCACTTGTGCTGCACAGGTTCTAGCCATGAATGCAGTGCCTGTAACGTGGGTTTGACAAGCAAATCTAAACCTCTGAGGCAGCAGCTGCAGATTCAGTTACTGAATGGACAAAGCCAGCTCAAACAGCTATGGGAATGGAGTGAGAAGGCCTGCTGGTGGACACTAAGGAGATATATAATCCAAATAGAGATCAGAGTATGCAGGGATTTCCACACTACCGCCTCCTCTTTATCTACTTCTAATTCCTTCTGTCCTTTCACTAATAAGCTTTGGATATCTTCCCACTCCCTCACCACCATATTCTCTCTTGTTTTAACTTTTCTCCTCTCCATGACTACTCTCTATCTCTCCCTCCCCTATACTTCATCTCTACAATATTTCTGCATACTTTCCTCTCACTATTAATATTATTACTCCTCATTGATACCGTCATCGCTTGATATTTAACAACTTAACTAACATCATTTGATATTTAACAACTTAACTAACATCGTTTGATATTTAACAACTTAACTAACATTGTTTGATATTCAACAACTTAACTGCTATCACTTGATAACAACCTATTCTTCCAAATTTTTACCATATTTCATTACTATTATTGCTTAATGTCTATCAATTAAATTCCTCCATTTTTTTACTTTATTTCTGTAGCTTACTGTATGTATCTATGGTTTTAACCAAGCTGGTTAACTATGCTTTTCAGCCAAACTCTTTGACCTTCATATTCTTATTTTATTTTGTGCTCCATTCTTCTACTACTGTCTTTTACTCACCTTTCTTAAAATTGTACTGATGATTTAACAACTTCTGAATTTATATTTTTGAGTTATTCTGTATTTGCATGCATTTATTTTAATTTATTCTGTATACTCTGGTATATTTGTGAAAAAAAAAAGTTTTATCTTATATCCAAGAAATGAAGAGATATTCCCTTTTGCTGTGGTGAACTGTCCAATAAATAATCCACAAACCAAAAGACAGCTAGTTCACCCAGGCTAACACTGTGCTGAAAAGCAAATAAACTGTCTGTGCAATCCAGTAATAAAAGTTCTGTTAAAATCCAGAATTTAATGAAAAGAATGAAATAAAACAAAATAAGAGCAAAAATAATAAAAATTAAGTCCCTTGTCCAATGATAAGCGCTTTCAAATAGTTCTTCTTCAGATCGTATAATCAAATGGGACATTCATCTATACATATAAGCCAGTCAGAATTATTCGCCCAATGAGAATATCAGCACCAAGGTTCCAGCCAATCCATGTTTGGATTTCTCCATCTGATTTGCAAAAACTGGGTTAACAATCCCATTTTCTAAATGGATGCCTCATACAACTCGCTAATGTTCAGTACTCATGAAATATGCAAAGTAGGTGATGTTAGTAACCAATAGCACTTCCAAAAGAAGTAACAGGTGAAGCAGCTAGCTTTCATTCATACTTAGAAGCATGCCTCATACCAATGTATTGGAGTCAGAATATGCAAAATAGATTAACTAAACAGCTAGTAGTGGTTTCCAGGAAACAGCAAAACAGAAATCCTCTTTGTGGTGTATGAAATGATGGATACCTTAAAATGTCCTGCCCCTGCAGAAAAAGAACATTTTGGTTTCTCCACCAAAATGAGAAAGTATGTGAAAGCATGCAGTAACAGATAAATGGTCCAACAACTGTTTATGAAAAGATTTATGCCAGCATGTGTATATAGTGATCGTCAGTCCATGTTACTGGCACAAATACCTAAAAAGTATAAATGAAATACAGAAAACTAAAGACAACTCTAATGTGCAAAACCATGTAGTACCCTTTTGATGTCATCGATGACATGTGATCTACAGTACAAATTGCTTCTTTTTCTGCTTTCAGGGTTTACCACCTAAAAGAAATATAATAAATCTGATTGTCAAACATTTCACTTAAGCACATTCAACTACAACCAACAGATAAAAGGTTGCTTTCATATTTTTTGGTTCCTGTGGAGTCTCTCTAACCTCCACTATAACCTTCAAATGACCTGGAGATTATAGAGAACTGTTTGGCAACTGAGACCTAATGCTAAGCAACAACCAGGGATTAATGATTGTATTTCAATTGCAGAGGTTTTAAAGTTGTAGTTTAACCCATTTATCAAATATTTTCTTTTGCACCAATTATTTATTTATTCATTTATTTATTGATATGAGTAATTACGTATTTTAGGGGGGGTCATTAATATTTTTTTCTTAAGTATTTAAAAAGGCTTTTTAAATGTTCCTAAATGTTTTAAAGACTTCTTTTAAATGTGTTTTATGCTGCTGAACAGTTCTATAGTCCACTTTTAATATTTTAATATGTTAATACATTAATACTTGAATTAACAATTTTTCAAGAAATAATATTGTTTATTTAGGTATTTGTATATGTAATTAGTCATGTGATGTCTTAAGGCTGTTTAAATGCAATGGTATTTTAATTGTCACTCTGATTATGCCTGTTAATTATTAGGGCAAAAGCATTAAGTCTGTTGTCTGTTGCACATTTTTTTTTGGATTAAAGTGGATTGAGTGTTCCTACATTACCACTGGTGTGGTACTTTTTATTTTTATAAAGTGCCATACATACTTTTTCTTCATTGAAAAATTATCTCCTGTTGTGCCATCATATTGACATCTTACCTCCAATATATAATCATCATTCTCTTCTTTTCCTTATCTTTTTTTCTCTTTTTTCTTACCTTTTCTATTCTTCCCACATGCCTCCTTCTCTTTTCTTAATATGCGCTACACAGTCTAGCTTTGAACTCTACTAGATATACTCAGTTGATAACCACCATTTATTTGTCTAACTTTTATATCGTAGTGCCTTCCGTATTCTCATTATGCCACTTGGGGCTAAATTGTTGTCATTGCTTAGCTGTACAAGACATGACCAAACAAATACACCTAACTAAACATTATTTTCTAGGTACTATATAGCTGACCTATGTGCATTTATCACTCTAGTTTCTGATAGATTTTATATTTGATCATAACTTTGTTGGTTTCTGCTCATAACTGCATATTTCTCAAATCAAAGTTTCAAACTAAACTCTAATACCCGCAAGCTAGAAATGCAGATTATCACCCCTACAAAGCAAATATTTAAATATATGCACTTTTTTTGTTTTTATTTATTTGCTCATCAAGTAAGCCCTGTGGACACAAGTGGTTCAGTTAGGGGTGACCTTTGAACACTGTCCGATTAAGTCACTTGATGAAAATCACATCATAAAAGTAGAAAGAATCAAACCCAGGACTACAGGATGAAGTAAGCTAGCAGCCCATAGCCTAACCCTTCTAATCAATACTAATATACACAGTTATACATATAGATTAGACAGAACATAAGCTGCTTGGTTCCCTCAGTTACAGAACATAGTTTCATAGTTTCATAGTAGTGTACTAGGCTATCTGCCCTGGGCATTTTTATAGCTAGCCAACAGTGATGTGGGCTTACGCCATACTATATAGTATAGTTCTCTAGCTAGTAGTGACACATGGACCCCATTATTTAGTAAATAATATACCTGTCTAGTAGTGACACTGAGGTGACTCCCCGGGGGTAATCTGCGTTCATCTCCCATCCATGACTTTTTTTGAGAAGGTGCCAATGAGGGCTCTGTCTCTCTGTGAACTGGGATTTTGTTCCAGGTGGTAACCTCTGTGTTGTGTGTGTGTCCTATCCATCCTGTCCTATTCATCATATTTGTGCAGGGTTGTGGGTTCTAGCTCATTTCTGTTCTGTGGGGATGGATTTGATTTTGAGCATGTCCATCAATTCCCATGGTTTGACATGGTTTGACATGGCCCATATGTTAGGCACAAATCACTCTGAGCAGGCGGTATGCTACTGAATAGAGCTTTCTTTAATCTAGCTGGATGGATAAGGTATATGTTTGAGACCTATGGGTCTTCTTGGTGAGGCAATCTTGGGTCTTTTGCAGTTGTTGCATGAGATACATCCCAAAGCATGCATAATGGAGCATTATATTCATGGGCCTGACAAGGGAGGAATACAGAGAGACAATGACCTCCCCTTGATCTTCATGAGAGATGATTCATGATTGATGATGGATGGTTCCTGGTACATGTTCTTCACAGTTGGAAACAACTTGAGTCAAGGGGAGGGTCCCACTTCCGTCTGATCCCCAGGTCTCTGATTACTTACTTTCAGTGTATTCAGTTTGTGATAATTTGTGTGATAATTGTTTTTTTTTTTTTGATTTTGAGCCATGACTTGTTTTTTTTGGTTTTTGATGTGAGTACACCAGTTGTCCGTGTCTGAGTGAGACCTTCTGTTCTGTTGTGTGTGTCAGGTGTGTCAGCAACTGAATCAACTATATTACCAGTTTCTGCAAACTTTGTCACTGTAACCCATAATCCTCCAATAGCAAAGGAAGTAAAATTGAAGAAACAATGTTCATTTGACATTCCCCTGGACTTGAGTCCTGAGAGTTTTACCTGATGAGTTCTGATTTTAGCTTTTTAATGACTGGTTTTGTAACCTTTATGGTTTTTGCTTTTAGCTGTTTTATACATCATGTATTACATCTATTTGCACGTGTCAGCTGCTGGCCAAGTCCATGATGCCAGAGTGTGCCTTTGTCCAAAAAGTAGTGAGTGTGTCAAGTAAAGAAGTCAAAAGCAGATGAGAGGGCTGTGACTGCCAGTGTGAAGAGGACAAGAAGTCAACCAGGGGATCTGCCTTGCATCTGCCTTGAGTTTATGACAAGGCAGACCATGGTTCTTATGCCTATCCAATGTCAATGTCATTTATTGTAGAGTTCCATGATGCACGCCATTTATGAGTCAGGCATGGATTTGGCGGGAGTGTAGTCAACCAGGGTTCAGTCTTGTTTTGGGTCCGGCTGTGACCTTTGTCAGGGTGGGTTGTTTTTGTGGTGTGCCCCACAGTGTGGCAAGGCTTGAATTGTCCAGTGTGTTTTAGATTGCTGGCTGTTGAGTTGGTGTGTCACTAGGTCACACTGAGTCCATCGTGGAGTGTCCATAACCATGGATGTGCTGTTTTCCTTTAGATGCTGAGGAGCTGAGGGTTGTTACTGTGAGTGCAGATTTTACACATTAATTGCTTGGGGGGTACTAGGGAGGGAGGGGGGGGGTGAGGATCTAGAATATATCTGAACATTAACCCAAGCTGTGAACCATATTTTTTGAAGTCAGTGAATTTTTGTCATTGTGTAGATGAGAATTTCTTTTCTGAGAATTTCCTATTGAGAATATCTGAGATGATGAAGAAGGTTGTGTTCCTTTGCCTTTTTTTCCAAAGTTTTTTGGTTCTTTTTTAAATTTTTGTCCTTTTTTAGTGTTGTTTTTTTGTTGAGCCTTCCCTTTACTTTGTGCTTATTTCCTTTGCTTTTTTCCCAGTTTTGAAGATACTTCGTTCCCTCATTTGCCTCCCAGCTGATGTCAGCTCCTCAAACAGTGATGTCATATTATTACCTGTAGTCCTATAATCCCAGGCCTTGTTTTTATATCTTATACCTACATATACTTCCCACAAAGATCTGTAGATCTGTCATCCTTCCATCCTTGGAGAGTATAGTATTGAGGGGGTCTTTCTGATAAAAAAAATGCTGTTAATCTAAAAACACAGACATACATGATCAGAGAAATAAAAGTTATGGATGAACTGACTGAATGGCAGTAGAACAGTTTCTCTGGCAACACAAACACCAGAAGATGGGGAAGAAGAAGACATATGACCTTTGTAAACATCAACATGACAGACTTCAAAGGACGTTAATAGAAAATCACTGCATGTGTTGAACACTGGAACATAACTGAAGAAATGAAAGAATGGCACAGATGTCTGGGAAATTCTATGCAAAGCTGAATAAAAACATAAAATTAACTACTGAGACTTTGAAATTTGAAAGAGATAAAGCAGGAGAGATGACAAAGCAAGGTATAAACAAGAACAAGAATTTACAATAATAGAGATGGATACGGTAATCAGAAAGTTATGAAATTTGGTATTTTCTCGACTAGACAGAACAGGAAATTAGTTTTATAAATGCCTTAAAAAGTATTTGAGTCATTAAAATGAAATCTTCCATGCCATGAAATAAGATTGAATTAGTCCCATTTATCTCTGAAGGGATTATAAACTGATGTATAAGAAAATGAAAACAAAATAGACTTTGAAGGTTGAAGCACATCTATATTTCTTATATAGATATACAGATTCGGGAAAATAATTGATAGTAAGTAGAATTAGAGAACTGCTAGGCAAACAATACAAAGACAGACAAACAGAAAGATGAAAACAGAAAATGAGAGACATTATGTATGAAAAGTACAAATAACTAAAAATAAATAAGTATATACATACATGCAAATATCAATGAATGGTACCTCCTGAAATTCTGAGGACAATATCTAAGACTCCCAGAATAGTAGTATTGCTGGAGCAAATGCAGGAAATAGTTGTTAATCATAGACTGTGACATTTCAGTATATCATTAATTTTAGTATATATAGGTGGTAAGGCTGAGGGGAAAGATTCACTATGTCAAAGAAAGTGATGGGGGCTTTGCTCCTTGCAGAAATGCTTTATTTATTTATTTATTTATTTATTTATTTTATTTTACATTTGTTGACCGGGCTAGTCTAGCTGGATATATGTCCACTTTCAGTAGAGGCCCGGGGAGAAAAGCTCCATGTGCAAAACAATATGAATAATACAATAGACAACATATGATAGACCAAAAATAGAATAGAAACAATATATAATAAAAAACATTTAAGTATGGTCATAAAAAAGTCTACAGAATAATAGAAAAAAACACATTTAAAATATGGTCATGAAAAAGTCTACAGAAGAATATATGCAATGTATACGATGGTAAAGCAGTTAAACAATGATGATAATAAAGACGTAATTATGAAGAATTCAGTCACAGAATTCATAGTAAGCAGCTTTAGAAGGGAAGGGTAGCTGATGCAGGTGGTTGTAGTGAGAAGAAGCAGCAGTTAGTCAGGGATAATACAGGAACATAACCAGTGTTTCTTGAGATGATGCTTGAGCTTCTTTTTGAAAAGTTTATGAGAGCAGAGAGTAGTAAGTTCAGTGGGTAGAAGATTCCATAGCTTACCAACGGTGTTACAGAAGAGGGAGTCGCCTGCTACATTGTTAGCTCTGCAGGTGTTAAACAGTAGTTTATTAGCAGAGTGTAAGTTTTTAGGATTATGGTAGAGGGTGAGTAGGCTTGAGCGTATAGGAGTATTAGAGGGTTGATACATTCTTTTATGGGCAATAGTAAGCTGTGAAAAATGAAGATGCTGCAAAAATTCTAACCAATCGAGTTGTATAAGATTTAGACAGTGGTGAGTTCGGAAAGGAGAGGCAGCAGCAAATCTGGCAATATTATTATAGGATACAGTCAGCTTGTGTATGTTGGTTTTAGAAAGGTTTGTATAGATGGGTGAGGCATAGAGTAGAGTAGAAATGAGATTAGTTCTTTAAATGTAAAACAGCATGTTTCAGAATTAGTATGACACAGCATAGACCCTGCTACATTTTAAATATTAGTATCTTGTAAACATTCTCCTAATTGCTAAGTAAGACTCTGCACAACTAAATGATTCAAAGACAATTCTGCTTATGCAGTTTTATTTATATACTGTCAGGGTAGTGGGAATGTGTTTTACCATGCCAAAAGTACACACTTGTGTATCCCTAGTAAAGTTAGTATAATATCCTTCTAAACTAGGTAAGGTGAGTACTAGGTAAGGTGAGTACTAGGTAAGGTGAGTACTGTTTATCATTGCACAAAGGCTTTGACGTGACAGTGCAAGGCATCTTCCAGCATATCCTGTTCATTGTGTCTGGCCCTTGATTTAGTTTGCTGCAGAGGGCAGATATGCCTATTTTACTCCAGAATATTCTGGAATATTGCACACTTTCATGTAGTGCACTGATGATAATCAGCAAAATGTGTGGGGTGGGGGGGTTGTACACTCTTTGCTGATCAGGCCCAGATTAGCTGAATGCGGTGGAAGGCTGCTATAGTACTAAGATCAGCAGAGATGTCATTTCTCTGGCTCACAATCAGCCATCTAATAGCTTTTTATAGTGCAAACAAATTAATTACCTTTTAAATAGTATTGATACACACTCAGGAAGAAGAAATTACTGATAAAGTAATGAATACTGACAAATCTGATTTTAAATCATTCCAATCTGCTGGGCATTGCCTATACTTGTACTATGTTGTTAAGGCCTAGAACCCCTTACCCCTATCCTTCAGGTCAGTACCCTCCCTCCTATCTTTCGAAACTACTCTGAAAGACTTCCTAGCCAAAAGCTGGCTCTGTTCTTGCTCAACACCAGATAAAACATATCCCTAAATATGAACCTATTCATATATTACATCTCCTTACTCTCCCTTCTTCACTCCCTTCCTTACTTCTATCAATTTCTCTTAATTGACTTTCTTTCTAAATATCCCACAAGCGTCCTACTTTTCTTTCAATTCATATTGCAATTCCTGCTTGTATTATACTAATTTACCTTTACTTTCTCTATAAACCCGCTAAAATGTCTCTAATATTAAATCATTGTCAAATAACTTTTATCTATTCTTAAACAATGTTTTTATATTATGTCTAATTTGGTATAATTATTTAAAGAATAGATGTTTTGAAAATGGGCTCCTACCTAGTAAGACTTTCCCAGTAATCAAATGTCAATAAATGAATCAATAATTAAGTAAGTGGCATACCTTAGTAAGGATACGGAATAATTAAGGCTGAATGAAGTTCTACAAACCAGAAGAGATGACTTGAACATGCAATTAGAAACAGTGCTTTTAAATTGTATAGACATTTGAGAAATGATACAGTATTACATAGCATGCTGAGAAAACATTAATACTTGTCAAAAGAAGCATGCTATTCAGAATTATTAAAGACAGGGTACAGTATCAAGATACCAACAAATTTATTAACAAAACATTTCAAAGTACAGCGGTTACCGTTTAACTACCCCAGTCATATGAGAGATTTTGCAAGGAGGTGGGTTTTATTAAGCCCAACAACTGCCCCACAATGGTGCTTCTTTCCTGGCACAACCTATCCAAGCATTCAATATTGCCATGGAAATGTTCCATTGTAACATAATTATCCTACATGGCTGGATCACTTACTAGTTGTGGAAAATTAGTATGGACAAGGCAATGCATTATTTGTACTGTTAATAAGTACTGTAATGTGATTGTTTGATCATGAAAAGGCTTAAAACTAGAACCTTCCTGCAATTTCAGCATGTATGCTGTTCTGGACATCAGCTAAAGAGATGCAGCTGACAAAGAAACATGCTGCTTGAAAAGTGATCACCTACATTACGTTTGTCATTTAAAATATGTTCTTTAAATGCAGATATGCAATGACCTTTCTTCTTTATAATAAAGAAACATTCAATGTGCCAGGGAGTACTGTTAACCACACTGCTTGTGCCTTTTTGTTGTCAGTTCAAATTAGTGACAGTATATTATGACTCCAAAGGTATCCTTATATCCAAACATGAGATCACAATAAAACTGGGGTAAGGGTGACACTCATGCAGGAAAGTGTAATGAGGATAAAGCCAAAAGAGAAAGTTTCAGTAAAATTCCTAAGAAGAATATTCCTTTTATTTTATTTTAAGCTGAATCTGTATGCTCCAGTTGAATGGCTGAATAAACTTCAAGCAAGTACAGCAAACACATATCAACATTTTAAAAGGAAATCGTTTGATTTAAGCTCATAAGAATGTCATTTGCCAGAGTGGTAAAAAAATAGTTTTAAGTGTCCTGTAAATTCAGCTGTAAAAATTAAGATCCAGGTTCAAAGCCTAACTCTGTGTGACCTAGACAAAGGGCTACACTGCTAGGACCTCAGTGCAAACATGATTGGTTAGCTTTAGCAAATTTTAAACAAAACAGTGTAAGAAGCTTCTCTGTGCGGAAGATTTTCAGTCCATATATCTCTAGTTAATCACTGTATATTAATCAGATCAGACAATAGTAGTAGAAGTAGCAAACTTAAACTCGTCTTAAGTAGAAAAAAATAATAAAAAACATATAATTGTACTGAATTACTAAGTATTCAAAAGTAATCCAAGCAAGGCAGACAGTCTATTTCCAGTCAAAATCCTTAGTAATTCAGTACAATTATATATTTTTATTTTTTTTTTACTTAAGACGAGTTTAAGTTCATTAATTCTACTACTATTGTCTGATCTGATTAATATACCGTGATTAACTAGAGACATATGGACTGAAAATCTTCCACACAGAGAAGTTTCTTACACTGTTTTGTTTTTCGACTCACTATACTTGTTTAGTGGGTTGTTTTGAGACTTAGGGGATACCACGGAGATTACTTGGTTCCTTAGCAAATTTTAACTACACTAACTATTATAACAGAGATCATCAATAAACAAAAACACTATTACATGTGGCTGGAGAAAAGTTTATAGAATATATAAAACAAAAATCAGGCAAATACAATAAAGTGAGTTAAACAGAAGCTAACAAAATAGTTTCAACCCTCTCAGAATGTTCGATTCAACATATTCATTCATTCATTCATTTGCCCAGTCTCCTGTACCTGGTTTATTCTGTTCAGGGGCATGGAGAGTCTCAGCCAATCCCAACAAGCAAAGAGTGCAATGAAGAGAATTAGTCCTGGATGGGATGGTGGTCCATCTCAAGATGCAGACACATGTGACATGCTGCTTACATACCCATTGGCAGTTTAAGATGATCACCAATTTCATAATCATATGTCTTTACGGGGTCTGTATTACTTCATAGAAGTTTTATTTCCATGGATACCTAATCAACGACTCCTTTACATTAAACATCCATTCATAGAATGTTCACATCAGTGAATGGTTTTCATTCTAATTTCTAATTTGAACTGGCACAATGTATGTTTCTTTATTACAAAGAAGAAAGATCATTGCATATCTGCATTTAAAGAACATATTTTAAATGACAAACGTAATGTAGGTGATCACTTTTCAAGCAGCATGTTTCTTTGTCAGCTGCGTCTCTTTAGCTGATGTCCAGAACAGCATAAATGCTAAAATTACAGGAAGGTTCTAGTTGTAAGCCATTTTCATGATCAAACAATCACATTACAGTACTTATTAACAGTACAAATAATGCATTGCTTTGTGCATACTAATTTTCCACAGCTAGTAAGTGATCCAGCCAAGTAAGATCACTATGTTACAACAGGGCATTTCCATGGCAATAGTGAATGCTTGGATAGGCTGTGCCAGGAAAGAAGCACCACTGATGGGCAGTTGTTGGGCTTAATAAAATCCGCCTCCTTGCAAAACCTCTCATATGTCTGACGTAGTTAAACGGCAAATGTAGATGAGAAAAATTCCCAAAGTAGATGTTCTGGCAAAGAAATACAACCTTTATGACTGAGATATTAAAATTAGAACACAGATCATACAAAACCATTTGTAAGGGGAAATTACAAGAAAGGCTTTAGATGACTAGGACATAATTCTTCAAAGCATATTAATTTATACCAGATCATTAGAGATCTCTGAATTACAGACAAAGAAACTGAGTATGGGAAACAAAGGCATACTCACCAGCCCATTGACCAGAGCCAGTCCAAGACCATGATCTCCCTTCTCTAGCTCAACTGTGAATACTTCATCTTCTTCTGCAACACCTTCTGAAGACTCTTGAAAGGGTTCAGCATGTGTCTCAACTGAAAAATAAAATTAACTGATGTTGGTGACATTAAGACCTTCAGAATGTTTAGGAAGAAACAGCACTGTTCTTCCAATTTTACAAATATTATGAATTGTTTATACATCTGGTCTTACTGCAGAACATCACAAATGAAAATGGAGGTGACATCTTTCCACCTGATCCAGCAGACACGTACAGACAGCTGTCACAGAGTGACTCAAGGCATGTTACCTCAGACACATACAGAGAGCTGCCACAGACTGACTTGAGGCATGTTACCTCAGACACATACAGAGAGATGTCACAGACTGACTCAAGGCATGTTACCTCAGACGCGTACAGACAGCTGTCACAGAATGACTCAAGGCATGTTACCTCAGACACATACAGACAGCTGTCACAGAATGACTCAAGGCATGTTGCCTCAGACACATACAGAGAGTTGCCACAGACTGACTCAAGGCATGTTACCTCAGACACATACAGAGTGCTGCCACAGACTGGCTCGAGGCATGTTACCTCAGACACATACAGAGAGCTGCCACAGACTGACTCGAGGCATGTTACCTCAGACACATACAGAGAGCTGCCACAGACTGACTCAAGGCATGTTACCTCAGACACATACAGAGAGCTGTCACAGACTGACTCGAGGCATGTTACCTCAGACACATACAGAGAGCTGTCACAGACTGACTCGAGGCATGTTACATCAGACACATACAGAGAGCTGTCATAGACTGACTTGAGGCATGTTACATCAGACACATACAGAGAGATGTCACAGCCTAACTCAAGGCATGTTACCTCAGACACATACTGAGAGCTGTCACAGACTGACTCAAGGCATGTTCCTCAGACACATACAGAGCTGTCACAGACTGACTCAAGGCATGTTACCTCAGACACTTACAGAGAGCTGTCACACACTGACTCGAGGCATGTTACCTCAGATACATACAGAGAGCTGTCACAGACTGACTTAAGGCATGTTACCTCAGACACATACAGAGAGCTGTCACAGACTGACTCAAGGCATGTTACCTCAGACACATACAGAGAGCTGTCACAGACTGACTCAAGGCATGTTACCTCTTCACACACTTATGTTCTGAATCCTAGATGATATAGGCCAAGTGTGGGCAGATAAGTGGGTCAAGCTGTGCATTAAGGGACTAATTGGGGAGAGACATCTGAGTCCCACTCTATGTCTCAAGGTTCATGACTTATCAGAAAAGAATGCACCATTTGTATGATGAGGCAAATTTATAAAAACCTAGACAGTAGCTGCAAATGTCTCTTTCTATATTAGTGAGTAAAATGGTATGTGGTGTGTCTCTCCTGATTTTTTTTCTGAACTACTTTAGAAATACTTCCTGTGATACAAACATGATTTGTAAGGTCACAAACACATCTCATTCCATGCTGTAAGTGACTGTGCAGTTTGTGTTTATTTAGACCATCTTCTCTCTGCATGTCTCACACTTAAACTCTCATGCCTCCGTTACCTATATATATATATATATATATATATATATATATATATATATATATATTTTATATAAATATATATATATATATATATATGTATATATATATATATATATATATATATACACACACACACACACACACACACACACACACATATATATATCTATATATATATATATATATATATATATATATATATATATATATATACACACACACACACACATATACATGCATACAAATATTTCAAGCACGGGCATTAATGTCCTTCTAGCCTGCCAATATACCAAATCATTTGTTCCCATAATGAGTCTCCAGGCTGTTCTTAAAAATATCTAAACTATTACTTGCTTTAATGCAGTTTGGTAGTCTGTTCCATACATCAGCTACTCTCTGAAAACCAATTAGTACATTTCTCATTCCTACAGAATCTTCTACGTAGAGTGTCTGATGATTCTCTACTACTTTTTGATAACCCCCAAACATTCCCAGAGGTACCTGTCTCCAATGCCATATATACCTGAGTAAGGTCTCCTCAAAATTATCTATATGAGACACTGTTCAAGTTCAGATAGTTTTGTCTTTCATAATAATTTAAATTTACCCTTGGTATACTTCCTCTGTACTCTTTCCAGTTTAATCATGATTGTTTTCGTATAAGGTTTCTATACTGTTATCCCATACTCAGGTTTGGGTCTAATATAATTAACAAACAATGGTTTCATCATTTCTTATTTCCTAGACATTAAAAATCTTTTCATGCAACCTACAATTCTATAACTATCATTAAACAATTGACTGATATGATTAGAAAAACTCAAAGCTGGATCTACCCATATACCCATGTCCTTAAATGAATGTACAGTTTCAATCACTGTGTGCTGTATTAAATATTCATCTTTCAGTTTATGTCTCCCAAATCCCATATGCTTAGTTTTCGATGTATTTATCAGCACATTATTTTTCTGTACCCAAATGGTCAATTTAGTCACGTTCTTCTGCAGACATGCCCTATCAGTAACATATGCAATCAGTTTACTCAATTTCAAGTCATCTGCATACAGGTAGAACACCTCAGATGAAAAAGATAGGTCTGAAAGATATAATTTAAATAAGTATGGGCCTAGGACAGAGCCCTGTGGGACACCCTGACCATAATCAAGAATTTCACCAGTCCAATTGTTGTATGATACTTGGCATTGGAGATATGTCTTACTTGTAAGCCATGCAGCTATCCATCTTATCGAGTGTACATCAATACCTAGTTGTTCTAATTTATTGATCAGTGTTTTGTGTATGGCCCTGTCAAATGTTGAAGTTAAATCTGTATAAATTACATCACAGCACAATTTTTCATTCATAGCTATTATTATATTGTTATAGAACATCATATTACAGGTGGTAATAGATCTATTTTCAACATATGCATGCTGATATATGGTTTCAAATCCAAGTCTTTCCAATTCTGAAAATAACTTGCCCAATATTACCGTCTCCATTATTTTTTCACAATATGAAAGTAAACGTATTGGTGTATAAGACTCAGGGTATGTCCTACTTCCATTTCCCTTGAAGATAGGTTTAATAAGTACATGTCTCCAATCTTGAGGAATATCCCCATATTTATATGGCCTAGTAAATAATAGATAAAATGGCACAGTAAGTTCTTGATGAAGTGTTATCAGCTCATTATTATTAATTCTGTCTTCTTCCTGTGCTTTGTTTGGATCCAGATTACATAGTTTTTTTTTCAATTTAATCTAATTTGTCATCACCCCCTTTGTGAAGCCAAACTGTTCTGCATAAGATTTTGTAAATATATCTATAATCTGTTGTGTCTGAGAAAATGTTTTAGAGTTTACACAGTTTATCAATTTGTATGTCTTTATTCCTTCTACATCTTATATATATATATAAAAAGGTTTCCTATTATGCTCAATATCTTTATATAAATTTTCTTCAAAATGTTCTTGCTCTTGTCTCGCACTGTTCTTAAGTTGTTTGTTTTCAAAGTTGTACTTCAACTTCTTTTTTTTTTATTTCTTATATTTTTTGTCTCTGACCCCTAATCTTGGAAGTCCCTATAACAAAGCAAAATACTTCCCATCCACCATCATATAAAATAAAGAAAAACTCCTTTGAGAAAATGAAAACATGGCTGCCAATAATATGAACTATCAGATGCTCTTCTCCTAGAACAACTAATATTTGTCTCTGTAGACTTTCTAGATATTAACAAGTAAATATATTAATCCAGTGACTGTTTTAATTTCATCTTCCAATTACACAAAATCATTTCAAAGTCAATATTCATCAACAATATTTGTAACATCATAGTGGCTCTACACAGAACATACTTGTACACTGGCTGAGCTCAACAAATGCAGAAAAACTAATTTATGTACCAGTTCTAACCTCGGTGTGGACACATTTTTGCCTTTTGTATTGGAAATATATTTTTTGTTACCTAAGGTGGCCTGTTAAAGAAAAATGATGAGTCAGGAAAGATATGATGAGTTAAGACGTCAATGAATGTCATACAATTTATATAAAAAATAATGTAGCTGCCATCTAATCAACTATAAATTTGGAAACCAACAAAACCAATATATAGTGATATTAATCCATGGAAGCATGGGCCATTTGTGCTGTTATGTTGAAAAGGTGTATGTTTTCTATATAAACAGCTGATAAAACATTGCACAAAGGGTTCTGTCCTCCTAATCTTAAGTGACTTAACAGGAAGACATGTGCCTTGTGATCTGTGAGAATCACAGGGGAGTGCCTGGGTGTCCTGCTGTGACTATAACCATTTCCCAATCAAGTGCCTATTATCAAGGCAACTGTTGTGGGGACTCCTGCAAAATGATACACCAGTGTGTACTATTTAAGAAATAAGGAAAAATGATCTTCTATTCTCAGTGGAAGAAAAGTTTAGATAAGAAGCAATGGCAGCCTATTAAATTAAGGTATACATTTGGTATAAAAGACATTTTGTATTTAGTTACTTTGCTGTATGCAGATTACTGGGCAGGACCATGCAACCTCTTTAAAGCCATGATTCTAATTATAATAAAAACTTACACTATACAAAGCAAATTGATGAAAACCTATGCAGTATTTATAACTAGTTATGATAGCTGAATCCACAGTGTGAAGCTTTAATTTAAACTATATTGAATAACCAGCTCAATATAAAATAAGAAGACCAAGATCAAATTAGCTGTGCAGTAGTTCAGCCTGTGCATGCAGCATCTGGAGGACAGTGCAATAATTCAGAGTTAGAATGGCTTAGAAGACCACATTTTATATACAAGAATAAGGGAATGGATGTAGGATTCACGTAGTGAGTCAGCAAACCCGATTTCAAAATATTCAGTCATTCTGTGTTTACCCACTTAATCCACTGCAGGGTTGCAGGGCAGGCATAAGTTTCAAGGCAAAGATGGAGCAAGGGCAAAGCAAAGGGGTCAGCTGCCCCAGACAGAGACTGTTAGGGAGTATGATCAGCACTGTAGCTGAGGTTCTAATCAGCAAGTAGAATCAGCAATCATTTAAATAGTGACTATCATACACTGATGCTGCTTAAACATCAGTCAGTCAATGTTGTTGTGTTAGGACCTTTGAAAAAGAGCTTACAGCTTAGCAAAACTGTCTGCAGCAGTTTAAACGATCTGTTATAATGGTGCATCAGCTCTTGCTTAGTCAGTGATCTATATAGTTTTATCACTGCTGCTGATAGACATTTTGTACATACTGCAGAAATACAGTGACTTTTTAAAGCCCTTTGCTTTATTAGTAGTAATAGTAGCATTACTATTACTATAACTATTTCTGTTACTATTACTATTACTATTACTATTACTATTACTATAACTATTTCTGTTACTATTACTATAACTATTTCTGTTACTATTACTATTACTATAACTATTTCTGTTACTATTACTATTACTATTACTATTACTATAACTATTTCTGTTACTATTACTATTACTATTACTATAACTATTTCTGTTACTATTACTATTACTATTACTATTACTATTATTATTACTTTTGTCCCTTAACTGTGAAAACATTTTTTCCCTCGTATTCAACATCAAAGTGTGGACAGGGAGCAAATGATCCGAAACAATTTAAGGTACATCTCTCATTGACATCCAGACATATTAATGCAGTCAAGAGTTCCTGAATCATATATTCCACAAAAGTAATACTTACAAAAATAACTTTAGAAAAAGAAAAGACGTACAGGTGTTAGCAGCTTAACATGAGTAACAACAGTCGATTCTGTGTTTACTTTTCTGTTTTTAGCTAAACCTAATTATCATGCTTTATTCAGTCATTTTAAAAGCAAAGAGGAGAAAGAAGCATTTCTCCATGTCAAATATTAACTTGAATGGCAATTGACTGCAGCAAAATGTCTGCATGTAGGGGGGAGAGATGTACACTAAATTATATAACAGCAAACAAGGTTCTGTAAACATCAACTCTGTTATGATAGTACACTGTGGAAATAGGCTTAACGTTTTTCGCTGAACAAAGACTGAATCCAAGATTGCAATTTTATTTCTTGATTTGATTCATTTCTAATGCATTGTGGATAAATAATAAATGGATCCACTAGGAGAGCTCAAAACTAAACTGATGACAAGTGCAGCAGACAAGTCAAACTTGTTTAAATAGAAAGAGCTGCTGAAACTGTGGAGGACAATCTGACAAAAAATATAGGATTAAGACCCTCTACACTCCCCACAGATGTAGAAATATCTTCTTCATTATACAAACCCCATGGTTGCACATCATCAGGAAAAAGAGAAAATATAAGGCAAACGTGAAAAAGTGACTCTTACAAATTAAGTGAGGGATGGAAAAAAGAAAGCTTAGGAGTACTCTTAAGAATAATATTAGGACTTTACAGGCTGAAATTTAGGATTTCATTCAGCAATTTTGTCACAAAGGTGATTTCACACACACCCAAACACACACGCGCACACACACACACACACACACACACACACACACACACACACACACACACACACACACACACACACAAACACACACATACATATATATATATATATATATATATATATATATATATATATATATATATATATATATATATACACACACACACACACACACACACACACACACATATATATTGATATATTTATATATATACATACACACACACACATATATTTATCTATCTATCTATCTATCTATCTATCTATCTATCTATTTATCTATCTATCTATCTATATATGGATCCCTCCATAACATCGATTATGTGTTTGGTCGACAACTATTTAGTTGACCATTTATGATCGATTAAACAGCTGGTCAAAAGATGCCTGAGAATGGAAAAAGCCAAAGTCAAAGTAAACTTTATTGTCATACAGATCAACACAGAGGAAAAAGTGCGTTATCACTGCACAAAATTTCGATACTCAGGCTCATACCATAAGAATTACAGTTTACAGAAGGAAGATAGATTAAATTAATAAGAAGTTAAAAATACTAAAAAACAGAAATCAAAATAAGATACTAAAGATAAATACAATAAAAACATTTTTTGAAAGCTTTTTACAGCCGAAACAAAAACAATACATCAGGAACAGACTTAGTAGAAATATAAGGATATTTAACAAAAAGTGCTATAAATAAAAAAGCACACATGTAAAGAACTTACCCACCACCAATATGTGCCATAAACTTACAGTTTACACTTTTTATAGTGAAGATAGAGACATAGAGACATGTAAAGTGAGTTATGTAGAGTTATGTAAATAACAATGACATATTGCACACAAATAATGTTTTACCCATGTAGCGGATTAGGCTATGGGTTTGTTATTCAGTATTCTGATAGCATGTGGGAAGAAGCTGTTATGGAATCTGGATGTCTGGCAGCTAATGCTTCTGTAGCACTACCTTGTTGATAAGAGTTTGAACAGTCCATGAGCCTAATGATGTATATCTCTCAATAGTTTTCAAACTCTAGCATAGCATCTATTTGAACATATGTCCTCTAGGGATTGAAGGTTGGAGCCAATAATTTTTGTGGCCTGTTTAACAACCTTATCCAGTGCCTTCCGATCAACTTGAGAGTAATTTCCATACCAAACAATGATGCTGTTTGTCAGTATGCTCTCAATCGTGGCTCTGTAGAAGGTAAGTAGAACCTGTGGGGGAGGTTAGCTTTACAAAGTCTCCTAAGGAAGTGGAGATGTTGTTGGGCTTTATTTATAAGGTAGGAAGTGTTTGTGGCCCAACTTAGGTCTTGCAAGATATGTATCCCTAGGAATTTGGTGCTACTTACTCTCTCCACTGTGGCACCATTGATGATGAAAGGGGCTGCGTGGCTTATTTACCTTCCTAAAATTGATGATGATTTCCTTGGTTTTTCCAACATTTAGTGCTAAGTTGTTGTCAGTGCACCAATGAACAATGACAATTTCCAAATTCCAAGGTTGGGGAATATGCCCTTATCCCATGTCTGTGCACTCCCACAGTTAGTATACATAATTAGCACTAGATGTGTAGGACACAGGGGTTTTCCCCTACAAAAAACAAAGATCTAATCAACTTTTAAGATCCCAACTCTACAAACTACTTCAGTTCCACACATTTTCTCCCCTTGCAGCTAGACTTCATAAAAAATTTCCTCATACAACATGAGTCACTAGTCATAAGCCACAAACTCTCATTATCCCTAGAACACAAACTCTCATTACCCCTAGAACACAAACTCTCATTACCCCTAGAACACAAACTCTCATTACCCCTAGAACCAAACTCTCATTACCCCTAGAACACAAACTCTCATTACCCCTAGAACACAAACTCTCCTTACCCCTAGAACCAAACTCTCATTACCCCTAGAACACAAACTCTCATTACCCCTAGAACACAAACTCTCATTACCCCTAGTACACAAACTCTCATTACCCCTAGAACCAAACTCTCATTACCCCTAGAACACAAACTCTCATTACCCCCAGTACACAAACTCTCATTACCCCTAGAACCAAACTCTCATTACCCCTAGTACACAAACTCTCATTACCCCTAGAACCAAACTCTCATTACCCCTAGTACACAAACTCTCATTACCCCTAGAACCAAACTCTCATTACCCCTAGCACACAAACTCTCATTACCCCTAGAACACAAACTCTCATTACCCCTAGAACCAAACTCTCATTACCCCTAGAACACAAACTCTCATTACCCCTAGAACACAAACTCTCATTACCCATAGAACACAAACTATCATTACCCCTAGAACCAAACTCTCATTACCCCAGTACACAAACTCTCATTACCCCTAGAACACAAACTCTCATTACCCCTAGAACACAAACTCTCATTACCCGTAAAACACAAACTCTCATTACCCCTAGAACCAAACTCTCATTACCCCTAGAACACAAACTCTCATTACCCCTAGAACACAAACTCTCCTTACCCCTAGAACCAAACTCTCATTACCCCTAGAACACAAACTCTCATTACCCCTAGAACACAAACTCTCATTACCCCTAGTACACAAACTCTCATTACCCCTAGAACCAAACTCTCATTACCCCTAGAACACAAACTCTCATTACCCGCAGTACACAAACTCTCATTACCCCTAGAACCAAACTCTCATTACCCGCAGTACACAAACTCTCATTACCCCTAGAACCAAACTCTCATTACCCCTAGAACACAAACTCTCAGTACACAAACTCTCATTACCCCTAGAACCAAACTCTCATTACCCCTAGTACACAAACTATCATTACCCCTAGAACCAAACTCTCATTACCCCTAGAACACAAACTCTCATTACCCCTAGAACACAAACTCTCATTACCCCTAGAACACAAACTCTCATTACCCCTAGAATACAAACTCTCATTACCCCTAGAATACAAACTCTCATTACCCCTAGTACACAAACTCTCATTACCCCTAGAATACAAACTCTCATTACCCCTAGTACACAAACTCTCATTACCCCTAGAACACAAACTCTCATTACCCCTAGAACTAAACTCCATAGCACTGCTCATGCTTTCTCCTCTCAAGCACTTACACTTTAGCAAGGTCTCCCTATCGACATTAAATCAAAACTTATTCCATGTTCAGAATGCATCTAAAAAAACACTTCTTCATCCAAGTCATCTGCTCCTGCTTTAACACAGGACGTATCACCTAACCTATCTTATTTCTGAGTCTCTTCTCCTCTCTTGAGATTCACTGAAGATTGACCCGCTTTAGAAGCTAATGCATATTTTGTACATTATGCTCTGCTTGATTGTACATTGCACTATGTTTGTTCACTGGAATGTATATACACTATTTTTCTATGTACGCAGTCTGAACTAAACTGGTATTGCTTATATTTCTATATTTTTTGTTTGTGAATTGTTTTGTTTTTTACCTGGGCTGATCCTGAAATTGACAATATTGATCAGTGCACTATCCCAGTAAACAAAAAACAAAAAATAAATAAATAAATATATATATATATATATATATATATATATATATATATATATATATAGCTATCTCTCTCTCTCTCTATAGATATATATATATATATATATATACATTTTGCATGCGTTGAAGAGGTTTCTAAGTGCATGTATAGTTACATGTAAATATGGACATTTTTGATATTATTGTGTCAACATTGGGTATTTGATGTCAGTACTACAACTATATGTATTAAGGACCTCAAGTGTTTCAGCTATATGGCTTCTAAATGCCCATGACTTTTTACAGGAGGTTTAAGGTATCACACAGTGAAAACTCTAGCTTGTCTAGGTTTTTTCTTGTAGTTTTTGCTAACTGGTTTGTCTGTGTGACCTTTTTACTCTTTGGTTTGCATGTTAGTGGGGATATTTTTCAGACACCTTAATGGTTATGGACATCAGCTGGGTTTAAAGACCCTGTGTTTGTAAAGTATAGCCAAACAGTCCACTTATGCAGTGATGATGAGGTTATAAAAAGGCCAAAACATGTATGTCCACGGCTAGTGGTTTTTAGCTTTATTGGGCTTAATGTAGCCATAAAGACTTAAAGAGAAAAAAGTAAAAAGTCATTGAAATTC
This sequence comes from Protopterus annectens, assembly GCF_019279795.1. NCBI lineage: Eukaryota > Metazoa > Chordata > Ceratodontiformes > Protopteridae > Protopterus > Protopterus annectens. The sequence continues at coordinate 208,668,098 of NC_056729.1, forward strand.
AAAAGTCATATAGCTCAAACACTTGATGTCCTTAAGGGGTCATTTGCATATATCCCATATGTCTCTATTACAGGAGGTTTAAGGTATCACACAGTGAAAATTATAGTTTGACTATGTTTTTCTGGTAGTTTTTATCAATTGGTTTGTCTATGTGACCTTTTTACTCTTTCCTTTTAATAAAGGTATAATTATAACTTTCTACTTTGTATTAAAACCTGATTCTGTGACTCCTTCCATCTATGTTATATTAAAAAGTGCAAATATCAACAAATGATGGACCTATAATCCTAAGAAAACTGTACAGTTTTCAGGTATTTCCCCTACAACCATAAACATTCTGGCCTTAGGAAGGACCTTTCTTAGCTCTAAACATGTTCTGTCGATATTGTACTGCAGACAGTTGTTCAGACAGTTGTATACATTTTAGCCATCTTAGCCACAACTTTTATGAGAGTAGGTCAGAAAAAAATGTATTCAGCAAACCACGCAAAAATGATTATCTTTAATCAGGTATAATAATGAATTGTCCCTTCAACTACATGTGCTTGTAACACTGAAATTACTTTTTAAATGACAGATGAATTTCTAACTTACATCCTGGTAATTTCATATCATGGAGAGCCACCAGATGTCTAATAATGCATTTATAGACCTATAACGTGATTATGTTACACTATGAGTAACCACTAGATGTCTGGTAGTCCATTTATAGCCCTAGATCCTGATTATGTTTCGCCAGGAGTAACCACCAGATTTCTGGTAATGTATTTACAGACCTGTAGCCTACTTAAGTTACCATCAGATATCTAGTAATGCATTTGTAGACCTAGAGACCAATTATGTTGCACCATGAGTAACCGCCAGATGTCCGATAATCCATTTACAGACCTATAGTCTGATTATTTTATACTATGAATAACCAACAGATGTCTGATAATGTAATGCTGCCACTAGGACAGTTGTTTGCATCATTTCTACAAATGTTTCATTCAATTATTATTTTCAGTCATGCAGAAAGAGTTGTCCAAATATGAAAACCAGGTAAGATAATTAACCTATAATGGATACAACTAGGTCATGATCACATGGTTAGAACCACTAAGGGTACAGTAAATGCTATGTACATATATAATTAACTTGGTTAAATAGTATTTATGTTGATGTGGATAGTGTTGACACAAACTGAAAGACATTAAGCATGTATATACACTTTCTTGGCAAATAAAAAACACAAAGAAAACATTTTTTTTTGCTTGGGGGGGCCATCCTCCATCCCCTATACCCCCCGCTAATTATATATTTGAACTCTGAGATTGCACAATCCCTGGGGAAAGGGACTATTCCCCTAGCAGGGGAGTGTCGATCTCACACATCTGTGGACCATCTGATTAGTCAACCAAACTGTGTTGACTAAACACATCAACAAAAGTTTCATTATAAACTGTAAAAAAACCCAGCCAAGCTAGAGTTTTCACTGTGTAATACCTTAAACCTCCTGTATTGGAGGCCTATGGGATATATGCAAATGACCCATTAAGGACATCAAGTGTTTCAACTACATGGCTTCTGAATACCCATGACTTTTTTTCACTTTTTATGTCTTTATGATTACATTAAGGGCAATAAAACCAAACCCCACTAGCTGTGGACATTTGCATATATCCCATGGGCCTCTGTTACAGGAGGTTTATGGTATCACATAGTGAAAACAGTTTGCAGTCAAAATGTTGACATGTACTTGCAAGACAGCCTCCTCCTCAAAACTGGTTGGAGCGACAGTCGGAATGTCAACATTCATGTGTACGTCCGTTTAGAAGGACGTACACAGGGCAGGGACTCAAAGCATGGTTATCAAAGGGAGATTTACACATTAATATCGATAGAAATTGTCGACTTTGTTGCGTCTACCATACAACCTAATTAATATGTATGAGTCGACATTACGTTATTTGTCGCAGAAATCACTGTTCGCGTAAATGATTTTCGTGTTTTTGATAGTAAACCAATGAAAACTCTAGCTTGACTGGGTTTGTCTTGCAGTTTTTGCTGAATGGTTTGTCTGAGTGACCTTTTTACCCTTTGTTTGATATATAACTATTTACAGTTATCAAATGACCCAAATGTCAACATTCACACATATGACAAAAACACCAATATCATAAACACTGACATACTATTATGCATGGACAAAGCAACAACCATGGCACTGGCAAAATAAAAACCAAAAATAAAAATAAACAAAAGCATTGCTTTTTTGCAGGGTTCATGCCACCATGCCCCCACACCCCCCACAGATTATATGTACAAAATCTGTAATCACACAATTATTTGGGGATAAGGCATATTTCCTAACCCAGAGAATCATCTGATCTCAAACACTTGTCAACCAAATTCTGTTGAATAAACAGACATTGACAAAACCATTGTTCAACGAAGGTAATGACGATCATGTACTTGAAAACACTGACATGCCAAAACACTGATGACGAGAACAACGAGACCGGAAGATCGACAACTGAGATGACCGACAGTTTAAAAGCACGAAACTTCACATGCCCGACAAACCACAATCCTGACAATCAACAAAACAAAACAAATACCTTTTTTGAAAAACACACACACAACACAAGCACACCAAAAACCTTACAAACCTACACTAAATCTTACATACACAACTAATCTATACACTAACCTTAACCCAAACCCTAACCCTAAGGTCCGTCACTATCACACACTCACCTAACCCGTGCCCTAACCCTTACTCACTTAACCCGCCCCTAACCCTAAAGTCTGTCACTATCACACGCTTACCTTAACATGTCAGTGTTCTCAGCATCAGGCTTTTACACTGTCGGTCATCTCAGTTGTAGATCTTTTGGTCACGATGTTCTCGTCATCAGTGTTTTGGCGTGTCAGTGTTTCAAGTAGACCCATATATATACATATATATATATATATATATATATATATATATATATATATATATATATATATATATATATATATATGGATCTGCTTTATATAGTTGACTTACCATTACGTCGACTTTCAGATGATCAAGACCACATTTCTGAAAACTTCAAATAACAAACTCCAGGAACATTGTATTTTCCCTCCAGGAAACTAACCATTTGGCCACCAACAATTAAAATAGAAATATATGTAAATTAAGCCCACCAAAGTCACGGGATCTGCCCCCCACACACACACACACACACACAATGTGTCATTTGGCAGTACTACACTAACCATTCAATTCAACATGAAAAATCTTGGGTATGAGCTGCCTATGCTACACAGTGTAACTAAAGGTCCTATTTCCTTCCTATGTCTCCTCCAGATTCCTATGTGGTAATTATATCTGGCCTACAGAGCTGTAAATCCCCCAGACCAGTCTGATCTACTGTGGATCCACAAGAAGAGCAGTAACTCAAAGACAAGATGAAGGGTCTATATTGAAACATGAACAGGATTTGCTGGCCTGGCATATGTCTCTCCCAAATAATCCCCCTCCTCTGGAACAAACTCCCACTTTCTGTAAAGCAAGGAAACTCATTCACTATCTTCAAAGCTAAGATAGATGAATGGAAATAGATGGGAATCTGCAAATGCACCCCAGGACTAGTTCCACTACTCCTTATGGACAGGTCAGTAATTATTACCAGTGGAACAGCAGTGCCTAGACTAAAAAAGGCTTAATTGTTCTGCTGGTTAGTAGCAACCTATAAACCTTATAATTTTAGTTCTAGAAATCAAGGCTACAGGAGCCCAACCTTGTACTGAGAACATTTCAGTTAGATTATGCATCTATCTAGATAAAAAAATCAGTGTAAATAGTACAAAATTATTCCATAAAAGTACTCAGGACTGCTATTTATTATCAAGAAGACAGAGGAAGAATTATTTAAGATTAATCATAGCATAGTAAAATTATTTATGAATTTAGATAATTCAACATTTCTGTTTTAAAAGTTAGGTAGTACTGATGAAAATTTGTTTAATATAACATGTAAACATGCTATATATCTCAAATTAGAGTAATTCTTCTCCTGCCAGTACATTTTACTTGCTGTACATTATAGGAATGCTGACTTTTCTTAGTATGTTTGCCCATGAAATTATCATTTTTAATGTTAAAATAAGTTTTCCAACATAAAATGTCAGACTATGGCATTTGCAACTAGGTATACTACAAGATATCTGCTTGCTTTTTCATTTACAACATTTCACATAATGGAAGGACTTCAGTGGACTATAAATACATGTTTAGCTAAAAGAACTCTTGCTTGATAACTCTACATAAATATGATATATATAAATATTACATTATTGAGAAGCTTTTTCTTGAGGCACAAATTGTGAAGACCCAGTCATTCAGGCTGTTTTGAAAAACTTGGAAGCAGGCGTTAACAGGGGCTCGGCAGAGTTTGGGACTATAAAGTGAAAACATCACCCATTCCTATGATATCTCTCAGGTTCCTAATGTGTGATGAATCAGGGCTCAATGAATGGGTCTTGATTTTATGTGGTTTAAGGAAAGAAAACTTGTACACACAGATAATTATCTATCTACCTCTACATCTATATAGCTATCCATCCAGATATAGATAGAAATAGATTTATTTATGTTTTACTTTTCCTTTCTTGAATGGGTTAGTCCCACTAGGGTAGTTGCCTCTTTTCAGTGGAGGTATTTATACTATAGATGGATAGTTAGATATAGACATAATAACAACAGTCCATTTCCTAGTAAAAGATGTAGGCTAATTTCCAACGGATGAAATAGGTATGTGGTGTACTCGCATAATTTGAAATTTTCAATAAAAGGACACTAAAAGACCAAAATAAATAGTTTCCTTTTATGAGCTACATCCCATGCAGCAGATAACATTTTATGGTCTTCCTGAAACTAAAAAGAAAAAAGAAACAAGATTTGCTTCAATTCTGAACTCATTGAATCTTGTATTTATAGAAAATTACTCACAGTAAAGCTAATATAATTTTATTTGGATATTGTGGAAGCATTCTCATAATTTGTAAAGGTCACTGAAGTAATATAAGAAGGATCTATATCATGATGTTGAATGATAAAAAGAGCGAACGCTCTTTTATCGAACACTAAAAACCGAAAGCAGTAAATGTTAAACACATGGAACAGCAATTTTTTTCCCACGGAAAAAAAAAATCGCTGTTCTGCAAAAAAAAAAAAAAAAAAAAAAAACAAATCCAAACAGCACCCCTACTTAAATATGTCAACTCCGAGATCGCACCACAGTGGGGGGAATGGCAAAGTCCCCAAAACGGCCAAGAGATTTTTTTTCCCTGAGAAAAAATCACTGTTCCATGTGTTTGGCATTCAGTGTTTTTGACTTTTAATGTTTGATAAAAGAACATTCGCTCTTTTTATCATTCGACTTCGTAATATAGACCCACATAAGAACATATGGTCCTTTATCTGAAATTTAACAAAGGTACTATCAAGAGCCTACTGATTTAAAAAGTAAAGTTGCAAAGATTATGATTAACATTTGTTTACATTTCTTTATCCCTTGGCCTACCACTAAAAGATTTGTGAACTTTTGAAGCTCACATTCATTTAGGAGGAGTATTTATGGTAACACTGTTCTTGAATTCTTAAAATAATGAATAAAAAGTGACCTTTCATAACTCTCCCTAAGAACCTCAGCCATTGGATAAAATAAAATACTGATTTCTTCAATGTATTGACTTGTTAAAACTGTGTTTGCACAACATATTGAACATGATCAATACACAAACCCTCCATTTGCAAATACAAGTCAATAATTATAATAAAATTGAAAAGGGGTAGAAAAACTTTAAAAAAAAAAGAAAGAAAGGAAATAAAACAGTCATTTCCCAAATGTAATCCTATGTAGACTTCCTCCACTAGTTTTGTTTCACATAACTGGACATTCTACTGATGCAGTTCATCTTGAAAGGTTCAGTAAAAAGAAAACAGAAAAAGAAAGAAAAAAAACTGCAGTAAAACCCATATGATAAAAAGGCTTTAAAAACATTCTATGTCAAAAACAACAAAAAAAAAATCATTGCACAGCTCTGTTGCATTAACAGCTATCAAAATAAAGTCAATATAATCAGAATGCATACATGAACGTAGAAGGAAATTATAACACAAACAATTCCAACGTTAAGCACTCTCTCCACTTATCAAATAAGAGCAGGTCACTGAATCCAGCTAAAAAACATTTTCATATGCAAAACAGATGGAAATCCTAATACAAGTGCTCAAACTGCTCAAGGCTGAGACACAAAATGGAAGAAAAAAAAGAATGCTGCAGAAAAACTTCAGTGTTTATACATCTCTTTCCAGTTACATGCATCAACAGAAGTCATGCTGACTTTTTTTGGTGGGATAGCCAAAGGCTGATTAAATGAACACATAAGAGAGTTATTATCAAATGTTATTTGCCTTATTTATTGTTTATTGTTTACACACTGTTTTTTTTTCTACAAAACTGCTACAGCTCCTTCTAAGATAATTTTAATTTCATTGAAATTAGTTTAGGTGATACGGCCTTTCCATTGTCATCATTTTAAATTTCTATGTGCATTGTTTAGCAATGTTTGTAATCTCGTTTGTTAAACACTAATACCAAGAAGAGCATTAACAGTTTGGAAAATAAGTTACCTGCTGTTCATACTCAGACTCTTGTGGAACGAAAATAGACTGAATATCTCTACTCCTACAATAACATTTCAGTATTGGAATGTTCTCACCCAGAAATGAAACACTATTCGGACATTTTATGCATTATAATGAAAGTTTTCAAAGTTTACAGTCAAATTCAACTGCCTTAGAGCTATAGTTAGCTTTTATGTGAGTGTAATATTTTTCCCGTGTTGCATTAACAGTAATAACTTGCAACAAATTTACAACAATATGCTGTTATAGAGTCCTTCATAGCATTTTGTTTAATTTTGCAGGATCAAAGTGGATTTTTTAAACTTCAGAGACATTGTCAGAACTTATTTTTATTTATTTATTTTATCTTCATTTACTGGGAGAGTGTACTGAACATACTTCTCAACTGTCCAGATTTTCACAGAATGTCCCTATTTTTGTCTCATATTTTTGGTCTGTTCTTCATGAAATTAGTGGATTTCTGGCAAATCATTGAGGACTGAAGTCATTAAATAATGACAGGCATTTGAGTTTCAGATTTCATATCCTTCAGAAAATGTACATTAATGCAAAATCTATTATTCTAGCAACTTTCTAAGTTTATAACAGCGATATTTAAAATATGTCCCTATTTTTCGGCCTTTGCCCCCCATTGTTTTTGTCTTTGTCCAGATTTCTTGGACTAAGAGGTTGAGAGGTATGGTACTGAGTGATCATTTTCAGTCACAGCATAGGTGAGTAAATCACAGTGAGTCAGCATAGCATTACATCAAATAGCATCCACAGAATAAATCACACATCGGCATATTATAAGAAACAACAGAGAGAAGCAATCAAGGATACCTTTGCAACAGATAGAATTAGACTTGAAGTAAATAACAATTGATACTTACATGCAATGCTGTAGTCAAGATTCAAGGTCCATCCATAAGTCAGGTATTTACAATATGTACAATATATATAAATTGCTGGTTGCTTGGATTGCAAATAGAGAATGGAAGTGGTGGTAGAGATTAAAATAAAAGAGCTAGAGGTAGGTGATTAGGTGATGTGTCCCTTTTAACTACAGAAGTACTGAATCTGCAGGTAATATTTTCATTGGGTTCAGAAGGTGAAGTAGTAAGAAAGTTCCTTTAAGGACAAGGGAGAGAAATTGCAACAGACTGGCTGTTAAGAGTAGAGAAAGTATGCTAAAGTGTGGTACAGAGTGTGAGAAGCATGGGAGGTGACTATGAGTAACCTCTGAGGATGTAGGCGGTTGCTTTTTCTATTAGATTAGATGCTACAGGGTAGGATGATTCAAACTGTAGTAGTTTAAAAAGCTGAGCTGCAAGCCATAGCTCAGGTTTATGTTGCATGGGGAGCCATTTAGCTTACGATAGGTTATGATATGAAAATAAAGGCACATTTAAATTTAAACTTTTGTAGAGATGAAATTATTACAATATGACCCTGCTTGGCCTTTAGCATACACAACTCAGACTCAAACAAAGAATCTTCTTTAACATTTAAGATGCTTACCCACTCCATGGAAACATTATATTATATTTATTTATACTGAATGGTGTATTAAAGACTCACAAGTTAATATACGGGTCTATATTATATGTTCAAAGTTTGAAAACTTTGAACGTTAAATAATCGAATTTAAATGTTCGAAGTTTCAAAGATCGAACATATAATATAAAAAAAAAAGGAACTTACTTGACTAGTGTAGGTAGGGGTCAAGCCTCCTTGCACCCTCCCCACACCCCCTGCTCTTTAAATATACCAACTCCGAGACCACACTATAGTGCAATAAAGGGAAGATTTCCCTTACTGCACTGTATTGCGGTCTCAGAGTTGGTATACTTAAAGAACAGTGGGTATGGGGTGCAGGGGGGCTTGTCCACCTGCCTACAGCCATTAGTTTTGGGTTCAAAGTTTTATAACTTCGAACATTTAAATTCAATATTTTAATGTTCAAAGTTATAAAACTTCGAACATATGATATAGACCCTTAATATACATGGTAAGAAAGCATTAGAGATATCTTTAAAGTCTGCCATTTGGTCACAGAAACCTACATAAGAATCTTCTAGAAATTATTCATCCCTTTCCCAGCATGAAATATGGAGTACACTGGGGTAACACCCCGAAATGCAAATTTACTGGTTTTAATAGTGTGCAACAAAATTGCCTTTTTTGCCTGACTGGAGTGACATCCAGATCCACTTTACAGGAAAATCATCAGTTTTTTAAAAAAATACTTTTTTTGACAGAGAAAAAAGCTTTAAAATGACTCTTAAAGTTCAGAGTTGTATTTTCTGTTTGTGATTGCTCTATCCAAACTTTTCTGTGCATTTTTGTCTATTAAAAGCATTCTCTAGTCTGCTCCTTGATCTGTTTAAAACTTTCATTTAGTGGCTACAGCTAGGAACTATAATTTTTTCCCACCCATACTTGGTGGATTTGCAGTTGCCCGCCCATACTGTATATTTGATCTGTGACACTCCTCCCAGTCTAGTGTCATTAGTTCACTCAATCTAATAGAGAACATTTGTGAAGGCCAACCCACTCAGATTCTTAACGTTGAATTAACTTCTGTTCCATCTTTCTCCATTTCCACTTTACTGGAAAAAAAAATTCTAAGCTTGCTTCCCCCCTTTCCTGTGGCAGGTCAGATATGGATTTGCTGTGTCCAGGACTGTTTGTGAGCTCCTAAGCCCCCCCCCCCCACTTAACTGGGGTTAAACTATTCCTGGCGCCATAAAGTCTGTTTTTCAAAATTTCCCTTGCAACTAGCCAGCTTTTTAGTTTTAGCACTCATCTGTTTCTTTGATCTCAGGACTTGTTCAGAACTCATTGTAAGTACTAAATAAGTTATAAATTACTACAGCACTCAATTTTCCTCACTTGTCTATAGGAAAACAGTTTTTAGTACTTAATAAATAAGCACCTATTCAGGCATGTCTAAAGGTCAGCTCCCGGTGTTTTCTCCCTGTCTCCCTGATGAATCTGGGCATCTTCGGACAATGCAGCAATTGCCTCATGTACACAGACAACCCTCTCCTCCTACCACCCAACACTACGACCTGTGAGAGATGCACTTATATAGTCAAACTGGAAGCAAAGCCCTCTTTACCAAAGACAGGCCTAGACAGTCAAGGGGAGAAGGTAAACACTTGCACCGCACCACACTCATCACATAGTCCCTCAAAACCTACACCACCAAAACACACACACAGAACCACAAAACACACACCTACATTCACGGAGGCTCTCTGTACTAATCTGCCCAAACAACAGAGACCTCCAAAGCAGAAATGCAAGCAACCTCCTCCCCCCAACACAACCCAAATGACACATAGTCCACATACTCAGTGTGCCACTCAACTACAGCCCATAAGGCATAACGTACCCAACACTCTAGTCATAGGTGACTCTATAGTCAGGCACACTGATATTCCACTCACCAGGCTAAACAAGGAAAAAGTTACTGTCAACTGCCTGTCAGGTGCCAGGATCCACCACATAACGCATGCACTCAGGTCACTCCACAAGTACAAATATGACTCTGTCATTGTCCATGTTGGTGTGAATGACCTGAGACGTACCTCCCTGGACTACATGAAAAGAGACATGGAGGAGCTTTCTGATCTTGTAGCCCAGGCCGGTATGACCCTAGCCCTGAGTAGCATCCTGCCATCACCCAGAATGACACCACAGTACAAGGACAAAATGATTGACTTTAACAATTGGCTAAGCTTCTGGTGTCATTCTAAGGGAATCCAGTATCTGTCTGCCTGGGATGACATGATCGACAGACCACGCTGCTTTCCCAGAGATGGCCTGCACCTGTCGCCCTTGGGATTCCGGATACTGGCAAAGGCTCTTGCCACCCCTATAGTGCCTTTTTTAGGCAAGGTACAAATGACAAATTCACCACCGTAACAGGTACAAGCAAGCAAAATCTGAGGGCAATGCTACTCAATGCTAGAAGTGTAAACCTCGAAATGCACTCACTCCTTAAAATGGAGAACATTGACATCTGTGCAGTGACAGAGACCTGGTTCAAAGCTCCAGAGAGCACCCCCTGCATTACCAGGCTATAATTCATACCACACCTTTTGGCCACCAAACCCGGACCGAAACACTAAAGGTGGAGGCATGTCCATATTCATTAAGGATATCCACACCTCCAAGCTAGTTGCTCAGCATAATGCATCCGAGGTAATCCAAGTTCAACTAACTCTAGGCAAAACCGCAATCCAGATTGTAGCTTGCTACAGACCCCCCACCATGCCCCAGGATTCCCACTCCTCTTTTCTTGATACACTGGAAAATATTAAGGTACAACCCAACACTCTAATAATGGGTGATTTCAACTACCCTACCATTAACTGGGAAAACTACTCATGTACGAACTCTTTTGCTCAACGTTTTCTGGAAATCATCAATTCCAATGTTTTGGATCAACTTATCCACACCCCCACCAGAGGCAGCAATATCCTAGACCTGGTCATCACCAACATGGGTGACCGGTGATCCACACCAGAGGTCAGCTCCTCGTTGGTCAGATCTGACCACAAGCTAATCACACTAGACATCCACATCCCGCTCCCACCCCCCATTAGGAAAACAACAGTAAAAAATTTCTCCAAAGCCAACTTCACGCTTCTTAAGACAGAAGTGGCAAACTTCATGACACCCATGCAGATGGACAATAGAGGTACGACTGCTGAATCCTACACAAATGCACTTTATCAGCACTTACACGAGTGCATGGATAGTGCTATCCCTAACAGAACCAAGATGCTATCCTCCAAAAAAAGGAAGCCAATCTGGTGGTCTTCTGCCATAAACAAACTCTACAATGGAAGAAAGAAACTGTTGCAAAAAAGAGTAAAATCCCACGATTGGAGGAACTCCCTGGTCAGCCTCAGTAAGAAGCTGAGATCCCTCATAAAATCCTCCAAAGCTAGTTATGAAAACAAAATTGCCACTGATTCTAAAGACAACCACAAAGCATTCTATAGCTATGTCAAAAATCTCAATGGCAACACTCAGATCTGCTCTGAGTTACAGCACAATGACACTAAATATACAGAACCAACTGATATTGCCAATATCCTGGCAGATAGGCTCAGTGCTAACTTTACCCCCCTCTCACCCCCTAAAGGGGCCATCTTTATACTGGAAGAATGCAAAGTTCCTGTAATCACAGCTGCACAGGTAAAAACTTCACTCTCCAAAGCCAAGAACACAACATCCATGGGACCTGACAACATCCCAGGCTGCCTTCTACATGAACTACAGAATGAACTGGCACCCCACCTAAGTACCATGTTCAATCATAGCCTCATCTCAGGCTTTGTGCCCATTGAATGGCACACCATGACAGTTATCCCACTCCACAAAGGGGGGGGGGCCACAACAGACCCTGGGAACTACCGCCCCATTAGCCTGACGAGCCTCGTCTGCAAGGCCATGGAATGTATCATCATGGAACTCATAAACAAAGACATTGGAGATCTCCAAACCCTGGACCCCACACAGTTTGGGTTTGTAAAAGGCAGATCATGTCTCCTAAACCTGATAGACTTCTTTGAAGTAGTCACCAAAGCCATAGATGAGGGTAAGGTGGTTCACACAGCCTATCTAGATCTCGCCAAGGCATTCAACACCATCCCCCACTCTGGAAATATAGATAAACTCACTAAACTAGGTATAAATCCCTATGTCACAAGATGGGTTGCCAACTGGCTTACTGAAAGAACCCACACTGTGAAAGTAGCAGACTCCAAATCAGACTTCAGACCAGTGACAAGTGGAGTACCGCAGGGTTCAGTCCTGGGTCCTCTCCTGTTTGGTATCTACTTCTCTGAGGTACAGGGTAACACAGAAGGTCTTTGGCTAACTAAATTCACAGATGACTGCAAACTAGGAGCCATAATTGAAACTCCTAACGATGTGGACATCCTACAAAAGGGTCTCACTGAGACAGATGTATGGTGTCAAAGACATGGTCTCAAGCTCAATGCCAAAAAGTGCATTGTCATCCCCTTTGGTAAAAATTCTGTACCCATGCACTACCACATAGGTGGTAGTCTACTTAACATCGAAAGTGTGATAAGAGACCTTGGGACACAGGTGGACAGTAGTCTCTCCTTTGATAATCACATCGCCAAAGTGGTCAGGAAATCCTTCTACATGGCACACCTCATCACAAAAGGTTTCTCATCCAGAAAAAAAGAGGTCATTGTTCCCGTCTACTCATCACTCATTAGACCCATTATAGAGTACAATGCCCCTTTTGGTATGTACCTCACAAGACATCTACAACAACTGGAAAGGCCGCAAAAATACCTCACAAAGCGGATTACTGGCCTCAAACAGATGCCTTACGCAGACCGTCTCAAAAAACTCCAGCTTTACTCCGTCGCATATCGCCTACTCAGAGGCGATCTCTGCCTAACAAACAAAGCTATGTCAAACCCAGAGTTGTTGGACCTAAACTTTGTCACCACAATAAACAGAACATGCTGGAGGGATATATTCCTGTCCCAGAGACTTCCCATACTCTGGAACAGAATAACCTATCTATGTCAAACAGAGCTCCTCATTAGCACTCTTCAAGAAAAATCTTGATGATTGGATGGGTAATAGGAAATTCACCCCATGGATCACTTCTGTGGTTCTGCTTGACAGGGGCACAGGAAAATAATTTTCTTGGGTGGCGAAAGCCAGGGTACATTTTTGGCTAGGTTTGTATAGGCCCTAGGGCCAATAGCCTAGTACCTACCTATGAACCTATGAACCTAGAAGCTCAGAGCTTAGTGCAAGTATGTCTACTCTGACCTAAGGCAAAACTGTATCCTGGTTATCAACTACTTGCAGATCTGTGCAACACAAAAGTGATGAAAGGAAATCCAGTGACGTACAAGAAATAAGCAGAGAAGAAAGGGTCTGATGAAGTATGAATGACAGCGTTGTGAACTCAAAAGATCTCAGATACAGCAAAACATTATTAGAGTCCACAAATATTGTTTAATGGTCTCAGGGTGAACACTAAAACTAATGCATTGAAATAACAAATAGATAGGTAAACCTATGTAAATAATTTAACTGCTCATTAAAACACCAACCTGGTTCCACTTGGAATCTCAGACCTGTCATCAGGTTCAGTGAAGCTTGGGGTTTGAGTGTTCTTACTTTGGTGGTAAATGCTTTATAATTCATGCTAATATACAAAGTAATTGTCTGGTGCTACTGAAAGTGCACAGTCATGCTGGGGAATGTTTTTAATGAGAGTTATACATTTTTACTTGTGCTTTCTATTCCTACATTCAACTAAATGAAAGAGGACCTGAACGGCACATATTTGATCAAAATCTGTGGTCCTCATCATTTTGGAAGATCATCACCTTTTCTTGAAATACATCAGAGTCAGATATGATTACTAAGGAGTGTGGGCATAACAATCCACTGCATGCTTTCTTTCTTTTAATAAATGGCATTTTCTGAGTATTTCTAAGTATGATAATGTGCATATTACAGAGTAAATATACATCAGTTGTTGTATTACTCTGCCAAAGCATCAGGGTTCCATGTGCCATGACACAGACAGCTACCTGAGGGCACTGCCTACAAGATGACTATGGAAATGGAAGCAGAGGATGGAAAAATCGAGTGTCATGTGAATAAGATCAAGCCTAGAGAGTGTGTGTGTGTGTGTGTGTGTGTGTGTGTGTGTGTGTGTGTGTGTGTGTGTGTGTGTGTGTGTGTGTGTGTGTGTGTGTGTGTGTGCACGCGCACATCTGGCTGTCCGTCAGTCTCTCTAAATATTTGTCTGTATGTATGTATATCCACGACTTTTTTTCAGAGTGTGTTTGTGTGTGTGTGTGTGTGTGTGTGTGTGTGTGTGTGTGTGTGTGTGTGTGTGTGTGTGTGTGTGTGTGTGTGTGTCTAGTGCACACATGTGCATGTCAGATGGCTGATGTGTACGTGTACACAAGACAAAACACATGCATGGTGATAAACACCAGAGTGGCATAATGGCACAGCACTTAGAGATGCTGCTGTAACACTCAGGTGGAGTTTGGAGATTGCACATGCTCTCTGTATCCATGTGGGTCTTTGCTAGATAGTCTGTTTTCCTCCACATTCTAAAGATGTGTCATAGGTGAAACAGTTCAAAAGTTGCTCATAGGAGTGCATGCAGTAAGACAGCGATAGACTGATGCCCCAGTCAAGATGAGCTTTTCTAGGCCTTCTACCTACTACTACCTGAGTGCTAGGACAGGTTTTAGTTCTTCACTGGCCCTCTTCTGGATTAAGCAGGTAAACAGAATGAATGAATACATATTTAATAGCCAGTCAAGACTACTGAAGGACTGCTTTTTCAACAACTCTGTGAACTTAATTTCAGTCCTTCTGTAATACTTTTGTTCCAAAATTACCTCAAGAAACATGGCATTTCAAGTGTACTACCACTCCCAGAGTCTGGCATATTAAATACAGGCTCAGTCTTGGACCCCCTGTTATTCTTTCTCTTCATTAATGATCTCACCTCTAATCTGTTAAATCTTAATGTAATTATGTCCAGCAATAATAACACACTGAACTCAAACAAGTTTTAATGCAGCTTTGAGAACCAATACAGCTGGACCCATGAGAATAACTTACTCATCAATCCAGCAAAGTCCAATACCACTATGTTCATCCCATCACAAAAAATAGATTTTATGCTCAACTCCTGAGAGACTTCCTTGGCTACAAACACCTGCATTAGAAGCTGAAGCTAAGTGAAACTTGCAGTAGTGTATTTTAGTATTCTGTTAATTACAAACTTGCAGTTGTAAAAGTACTGTATTTTCATTTTTTCTGTTTCCTAATTGTGTGTTTCTGAACAGTGTGCTGTGTGTCTCTCTGCAGTTAGTTCCTTATTAGTGTTGATGGCTCTGGAATTGCCCGCCCCTCCTGTAAGTCTGTATTAGAACACTCCTCCTGGGTCCATCTCATTTGCTCACTTAACCGAGTACAGTGAGATCATATTCTGAGTCTAGTGGTCTACTTAATACAGAGAGAAGATTTGAGAAGCCCAGCCCACTTAGGTTCTTCCTTCCTCTCTCCTTGCACTTAAAAAAAGCACTTTATTCATTTGCTTTTACTGTATTTGTCTTTTCTCCTACTTTATTTTGCTTTTCTTAAAAGTACTCAATTTTATTTATTCTGCACTTTTATTACTGCTTGGTAGTAGCCTGATTAAATTGTAACTGTTATTCAAAGTCTTTTGGTTTAAGCACTTGGACTTCATACAGGCTGTTTTACATTAAGAAGGTTTGTGGTCTGCACTGTTGTGGCAGGACAGGTTGCTTACATCCTTCTAAGCTGGGAATTGCTGATTGAAGGCCCAGTGTCTGCTATTCTAAAAGTGTATTAGTTCTGCCTTACGTACTTGGGCTTCAGGCCAGTTATTCTACATTAAGAAGGTTTGTGGTCTGCACTCTTGTGGGAGGAGAGGCTGGATTCTGCCCTTCTGAGCTGGAAATTTCTGGTCACAGGCTTATTGTGCCTGCTTATTTGAACTGTTTCTTTGTGAAATTGGTGCGGCTTGTTGCTGTAGCATAGACCAGATTCAGAACTGCTGAATCTAGCTTTCTTTGTATAACTTGAGCACTGATCCAGGCCATCTTTTTTGGAGAAGGTTCCCCTGCACCCTAGTAAGCAGGGGTGTACAGTTAGAACTTGTCTGATTGAAGACTGCTGGAACAAGGCTCAGTTTTGAGCTTTTTTTCTGGTTAATTGGGTAACTTGTTTAAATCAGTTTGTTTGTTTTCTATATATATATATATATATATATATATATATATATATATATATATATGTATATAAAATTGCACTTTATTCATCTGCTTTTACTGTATTTGAGTTTCTTCCTACTTTATTACTAGGGACATTGACTACAACTCTGATCTGCGATATATAACAATAAGTATAATTTTCTGTGCATTTAAAGTGTTTTTTGAGTGTATCTGCTTTATTTTCTAAAAAAAAAAAAACAAAACCAAATATATATATATATATATATATATATATATATATATATATATATATATATATATATATATATATATATATATATATATATATATATATATACATATATATATATATATATATATATATATATATATATACTTGTTTCCCACCTTTCTAAGCTAGTATAGTCCAGTTTTCGGGTTAGTGCTGAATTCAGGGCTGTGTTACAAATCTCTGTGTTTGCCCATACCTTACTTGGATAGAAGGAAGTTCTCTGTTCACCTGTGAGAGAGCGGAGCTTTGAGCAGCCTATCTGTCCCTGGAGGAGTGGTTTCAGCCCAGAAATTAGTAGTTTATTGGCCATTTTGGGCTAATTTCTATCTCTTTCATTTCCCTGCTATAAGTACTGTATTTGCCTGGTTTTGCGCACCAGGCAGCGCCGGTTAGCTAGGGTAAAACTATTCCCGGCTGCAGAAAGTCTCCTCTTCAATTTTTCCCTTGTAACTAGACAAACTTTCAACTTAAGCACTCAAGCCATTCATTTCTCAGCCCGGCACTTGCTCAAAACTTATAGCAAGCACTTATAAACCCTAGCACTAGACCCTCCTGTACTGTACAGTAGGACAAGGCTCTCTATTTGACCTTACCAGTCATCCAGTAAAACAGTTCACTGTACCTATCCAGTCATGTCCAAAGGCCAGTTTCAGGTGCACTCTCCAGTCCAACTGGTGAGTCTGGGCATTTTGAGGCAATGTTACAAATACCTCATGTACACAGACAACCCCCTCCTCCTACCACCAAACACTAATACATGCAAGAGATGCAGTTATACACCCAAACTGGAGGCTAAGCTCTCTCAACCCAAGACTGGATCAGACAGTCAAGAGGAGAAGGGAAATACTTGCATCACACCACCAGTCTCACATAGACCCATTAAAGCAGCACTGGCAAAAAACGCACGTAATTACACCACAACATACTCGGAGGCTCTAAATAAAAATCTACAAAACCAACAGAGACCTCAAAAGTGAAAATCCAAGCAACCTCCACCTCCCCAACACAAAGCATGAAACACATACTTCACAAAACCAGTGTGCCATGCAATCACAGCCCTTAAGGCAAAATAACATACCCAACACACTAGTAATAGGTGATTCTATAGTCAGGCACACTGACGACCCACTCACTAGACTGAATAAGGAGAAGGTTACTGTTAGCTGCCTGTCGGGTGCCAAGATCCGCCACATAACACAAGCACTCAGGTCACTCCAGAGCAAGTACAAATATGACTCTGTCATTGTCCATGTTGGTGTGAATGACCTGAGCCATACCCCCCTGGACTACATGAAAAGAGACATGGAAGAGCTCTCTGATCACATAGCCCAGGCCGGTATAACCCTGACCCTGAGTAGCATCCTGCCCTCACCAAGAATGATACCACGGTATAGAGAAAAAATTCTCAATTTCAACAATTGGCTAAGTTTCTGGTGTCATTCAAAGGGGATCCAGTTTCTGTCTGCCTGGGATGACATGCTTGACAAGCCACGCTGCTTTGCTAGAGATGGCTTGCACCTGTCACCCTTATGCTTTCAAATACTGGCCAAGGCTCTTGCCACCCACATAGTGCCTTTTTTAGGCAAAGCTCAAAAGACAAACCCACCGCCGTAAATAGCACAAGTAACAAAAAACTGAATTTAATGCTACTCAATGCCAGAAGTCTAAACCTCAAAATGCACACACTTGAGGCACTCCTCAGTATGGAGAAAATCCATATATGTGCAGTAACAGAAACCTGGTTTAAGGCTCCAGAGAGCACCAAAGAACTACCAGGCTACAACTCATACCATACATTTCGGTCACAGAACCCAAACCAAAATACAAAAGTCAGGGACGTAACCATATTCTTCAAGGATACCCATACCTCCAGGTTAGTAGCACAGCACGATGCTTCAGAGATCATCCACGTGCAACTAACAATGGGAAAAACTGCAATTCAAATTGTAGCTTGCTACAGATCACCCACCATGTCCCAGGACCCCCATTCCACATTTCTGGAAACGCTGAGAAACATAAAGGTCCTACCAAACACTCTAATATTGGGTGATTTCAATTACCCAAACATTAACTGGGAGAACTACTCAAGTACTAACTCCCTTGCCCAACATTTCCTAGAATTTATAAACTCAAACACTCTCATTTAACTGGTCATCACTCCCACCAGATGTGACAACATATTGGACCTGGTCATCACCAACATGGTCGACCAGTGTTCCACACTGAAGGTCAACCCCTTGCTGTTTAGATCTGACCATAAACAAATCACTTTGGCTATCCACATTCTACCCACACCCCCGGACAACAAAACCACCATGAAAATCTTTTCAAAAGCAAACTTCACGTTACGTAAGACCGAGGTGGAAAGTTTCAAAGCCCCCATGCTGAAGGATAACACTGTCCAAGCTGCAAAATCCTTTACTAATGCATTCTATGGGCACCTACAAGAATGCATGGATCATGCCATCCCAAGCAAAGCCAAGACTCACTCCTCCAAGAAAAGAAAGCCAGTCTGGTGGACTCCTGCCATAAACAAGCTATACAACAGAAGGAGGAAACTAGTACAGAAAAGAGTAAAATCCCAAGAAGGGAAGACATCCCTGATCAGTATCAGCAAGAAACTATGATCCCTCATAAAATCATCCAAGGCGAGCTTTAAAAGAAAAATTGCGAAGGACTCCAAAGATAACTACAAGGCATTCTTTAGCTATGTCAAGAATCTAAGTGGTAATGCTCAGATCTGCTTGGAGTTAGTGCAGAATGGCACAAAATACACTGAACTGACCGATATTGCCAACATCCTGGCAGACAGGTTCAGCGCAAATGTCACCCCCCTCTCACCCCCAAATGAGCCCATAACCATACCAGAAAAATGTAGAGTCCCTAAAATCACGGACACTCAGGTTAAAACAGCCCTCTCCAAAGCCAAAAACACAGCATCAATGGCACCGGACTGTGTCCCAGGCTGCATCCTACATGAGCTCAAAGACGAACTAACCCCTCACCTAAACACACTGTTCAAACTCAGCCTCTACACAGGCTACGTACCCATAGAGTGGCGCACAGCAATGGTTATTCCACTCCACAAAGGTGGAGCCAAAACAGACCCCAGGAACTATCACCATATAAGCCTGACTAGCTTGGTCTGCAAGGCTATGGAGTGCATCATCATAGAACTCATTAACAGAGACATTGGGAACCTCCAAACACTGGACCCTAGCCAGTTCTGCTTTGTTAAGGGCAGATCATGCCTCCTAAACCTGGTGGACTTCTCTGAGACAGTTACCAAGGCCATAGATGAGGGAAAGGTGGTACACATAGCCTACCTAGACCTCGCTAAGGCCTTCGACACCATTCCCCATTCTGGTATTATAGACATGCTCACCAGCCGAAGCATAAACCCCTACATCACAAGATGGCTGGCTCATGGACAGAACCCGCATGGTGAGAGCTGCGGGAGCTAGGTCTGACTCTAAACCGGTTACAAGTGGTGTTCCCCAGGGCTCAGTCCTAGGAACCCTCCTGTTCAGCATATACTTCTCAGAGGTACAGGCAAGCACAGGAGGACTATGTCTGAACAAGTTTGCAGATGACTGCAAACTAGGGGCTATAATTGACTCTCCAGCTGACACAGACATCCTCCAAAAGGGTCTCACTGAGATGGATACCTGGTGTCACAATCATGGCCTCAAGCTAAATGCCAAAAAGTGCATAGTCATCCCCTTTGGAAAAAATATAGTACCTACAAACTACCACATAGGTGGTAGTCCCCTAAATATGGAAGGCGTAATAAGGGATCTGGGGACCCAAGTAGATAGTAATCTCACCTTTGATAATCACATTGCCAAAGTGATTAGAAAATCCTTCTACGTGGCCCACCTAATCACAAAAGGGTTTGCATCCAGATCAAAAGAGGTCATTGTGCCCCTCCACTCATCACTCACCATCATAGAGTACAGTGCCCCATTTGGGATGTACCTTACAAGACACCTGCAACAGCTAGAAAGACCACAGAAGTACCTCACCAAGAGGATCACTGGCCTGAACAGATGCCCTATGCAGCTCAACTGAAGAAACTACAACTGTACTCGGTCGCATACCGCCTACTCAGAGGTGATCTCTGCCTGACATACAAGGCCATGTCCAACCCAGAATTGATGGACATGCTCCACCTAAAGAAAACCTTATCCCCTCGAGCCACACACTCTAGGGATCTAAACTTCACCACAACAATAAATAGGACGTGCTTTAGTGATAGATTCCTGTCCCAGAGACTTCCCATGCTTTGGAACAAGATCCCAATCTACATTAGGCAGAGCACCTCGCTAACACTCTTCAAAAGAAACCTTGACGGGTGGATGGGAAACAGAAAGTTTACTTCGGGGATCACTTTAGTGGCTCTGCTGGACATAGGCACAGGGAACAAATCTAAGGGGGCGGCAAAAGCCAACACATTCTGGCTAGGCTTATAAATGCTTTCGGGCAAATAGCCTAGTACCTACCCATGAACCTATGAACCTATATGGAACCCTACTCTAGTTAATTACTGACAACAGTGGCAATACCCTGCCTCAGGCTTCTGAACAAAAATACCTATGGTAAACATAAGACTCATCACTAACATTCAAGAACATAAAGACAAAGTAGTGGAAAAAATGCTCACACAGTTTAAACTGTGCTATAAAATATCACATCTACTCCCTTCCAGTAATTGTAGGACTTAGCCAAAAATCTACCTATTCCAAAACTGGAATATAGCCTCACATTAATTTCTTTTCATTCAAGTACAAACACATGGAATGTAACCTCCCATTAATGTCTTTTTCATACAATCACACATAAACATGCACACACACATATGTAAACTTGACAGCAATCAACAAAATTTGCGAATTTATACTTCTGACCAATTGCAATACCTGTTATTGTATACCGATGGAACATTTCAACCTCCTCCCAGTACAATGCCAACTTATGCTACCATTTAGAGTACAATTATTTATAACAACCAAACTTAGCCATTGTGCACCCCTAAAGACCAAATTACCTATTAGACAACAAAGGTACATCTTAGGCATAATTTTAGTGAATGTATAACACTCATTAGACTCCATTTTAAACTGCTATATAAATAAATAAATAAATAACATGTGTTGCTTTGAAAATGCTAAGACATGTATAAGCACTGACCCAAAAAGGATATCAGTTTTCTGCCACCAGTGTTTCACTAGAAGAACAAGAAGAATTATGACTGGGTACGGAGCAGTTGGCTTGCTGTTACTTGGGCAAAGCACCTAACGTCCATCTTGCTGTAACAGTGGGTGATGACATAAACATAATTGTACCTCCTGATCCTGTACACACACATTAAAGCCAGCCTTATCAGCTAAAGTACAGTGATCTGCAATTGAGTTATATCATTAACATGTGGATTTAAAATCTTCAGTTTCACTTGATTACCGTGTGAATCTGATAAGGTAATTTAACCACAGCAAAGCTCTGAACTCACTGAAGAAACGATCAAGTCTAACAGGACTTGCTTAGTTACCAAGGAATATATAAATACTTGAAGTAGACTGCATAAAGTCAATATTTAGACATTTAGTCAAAAAGAATGGCAACCTGGAACAAATATACCCATCTACAGTATGTATGGTGTAGAAGATGGGTAGGGGAGAATGCTGCGGCACAGATTTGAAATAAGCCTTTCCCAAAGTAGCTAAAGAGGTTTCACAATGTTAAATTTCATGTGACTCACTTTAACATGTAAATCTAAACAAATGAGGAATCACAATTAGGATTCCACGCAACAAGTCAACTGCACGTTCCCATGGAGGCTGACAAGGAACATTCACTATTTCCCATGCTTTGTAAGTCTATCAAAGATTAAGAGATTAGTTAAGCTACCAAGTGGGATTTTGCATATGACCATCAAGGAAGCAAAAGATAATGCTTCACAAGTCTGAATGTTGTAGGTTCAGGCCTGCAGCTAAATATCAGGCTGCATAAACCATTTTGTCCACCTGTCCACAAAGGGTTGAAAATGTACTATTGCAGGTGTTTTTACATAGCAGAGCTAGGCTGAATTTTAGGACTATGTCTTTATACAAATAACTATAACAAAATTTGTATTATGCACACATAATCTGTATTCTCCTGCAACACTGACTAAGCTGTGCACACCATTGTAAAATGACTTGAATTGTGCTTGAAAAGTGTCACTTGTGATAAGTAGTTACCTAGTTACTAAACAAATGCATACATAAGGGTTCAATAATGTCTACTGAATCTTTTGAAATGATGCTTGTATAATGTTTTTTGTTCATACACTTTGAAATTATTATGAGGGATTGAGTTAATGCCAGATGTATTGCATTGCTTTCTTGTGTCCTAGGAAACTGCATATTAATTATGCACTTCATTGCCACAATTTGGCAATTCTGCTGCTTTTGGTGAGCTCTGCCAGAACAAAAAACTCCACAACAGAGTTTACCCACACGCATAGCTGCACTGTTTGGGTTCAGGCTCCAGAAAGAAGAAAAACCCTGAAATTTCTCCCTTACCTACAAGACTATTTCTAATCCAGTTATGCAGCAGACTGAATATCTTTCCACTTTACACACAGAAGGACACTAACGTATACAGTATTATTAAAGTGAAAATTTACAAATAATAAGAATATCTTTGTTTCTGAACTTGTCTGTATAGATTCACTTGCAACTGATTCTTAATGTTCATTTTTATTATACAGCAGTTCATTCTTACATAAAATCAGTTCTGATGTATCACAAGCCCTTACTCCATTCTGTATGCTATATTCATATGGGGGTAGTCCACCTGGCTTTCTTTCATTAAAGAATCTCAGGTCTAGAAAGCTTGTCATTCTAAGCGAAGTCCATGTATTTGGTACTGCAGTAGGTTTCACTATATCAACAACCTGTTTTTCTTAAGGAACCAGAAAATAAATACTGGGGTGAAAAGAACTCAATTATCGACATACTCAAACGTCCTTCTACCGCATTGCTCTGTGTGTTCCATCACATAGCATTACTGCAAAGGAAACAGTAGCTTACACACACACACATAAACACACACACACACACACACACACACACACACACACACACACACACACACACACACACACACACACACATAAACACACACACACACACACACACACACACACACACACACACACACACACACACACACACACACACACACACACACACACACACACACACACACACACACACACACACACACACACACACACACACACACACACACACACACACACACACACACACTTCCTTCTGCCTTGTTGCCACTGAAATAACTCTGATGATTCTGGGAAAAGGGGCATGTCCATTGAGGTAACCTGGTTAACAAGTGAATAAATTAAATACATCAATAAACCAGGATAAGAAAACATACTTTTGGGTATCAAAGGTTTTCCAGATGATTACTCTAGGCTTTTCCTACTCACTGAATGAACCTTTTGCTGCTGTTGTTAGTCACATTATGTACCCATTGGCTTTTATCATCTGCTGTTACCTAATGCTATTGCTTGTGGTAATCTACGTCTTTTTGCTGTAACTCTGCATTGATTGTCCCAGTTGTAGGAGTCGTACGTTGTCCTTTGCTAATCCTGTTAATTATCTGTTGTTATTTTCCTTTTAACTTACAGTTAGCAAAGATACTATACATGTACTTTGATTATACTGTACTAAGTCAAATCTGAAAGGGTTCTCACTTACCTAGTTCTAGAAATTAATGTGCATGAAGAAGAGATTTAGTACTGAGCAGTATGCCAGTCTACAGTAAGATATACACACACACACACACACACACACACACCAACTCTTGCAGACATTTGCATATGCACATGCACACACACACACACACACACACACACACACACACACACACACACACACACACACACACACACACACACACACACACACACACACACACACACACACACACACACACACACACACACAATACATGTATACCCACAGGCAGCATAAATATTAATCATTTCACTTACTGATATGTATTTAGGATGGCAGAGAAACTGGATACTCCAGCAAATTCCACACTGATACAAAGCAAACATGCTTATACCATACAGAAGGTATCTATGCCAAGAAATAAACTGAAGGACCCAGAACTGCAAAATGACAATGATAGCAATTGCACAACTATGCCATCTTCCAAAAAATGCCACTTTTTTGCCCCTCTACCATGTGCCTGCTGACCATCTACCCAGTTTCAATGTGGCATCATTCGGGTAGTCTCCAGGTGTGTTTTGCTCTGCGGCCCTAACAATCTTTCCTTGCATGTTGAATAAGCACTGTGGAGCAGTAAGTGCTATGGTTGCAGTACTGAGCTTCTGGAAGTGATGTATCACCTCAGGCAGCCTCCCCCAGCAATGAGTGCATTACTTCTACCTGGTGTCTGGCTTCCATTGGGGATACATGAGTGGGATACATGCCCTGCAGCATGCCAGTCAATGTCAATCTGTCACAGGTAAGCAGGTATCATCTCTTCATTCCTGGCTGACTCTTATTTAAGCCAGTACTTTTACCTCCTTTAACTTTGCTATAGTTAAGCCTTCATCTCTCTCTATGTCAAGGAGCCAAGAAATATCTCACTTTTTAAGTACAATAACTGAATGAAAACAGGAGTGGCTTGTAAACCTTGTATGTTTGACGGCAGATGCGCATTGCTGTTGTGTTGCATGAAACGCTATCTATTTCATGCACGGTATCCTCAGTGCTCCTGACAGTGACGGGGTGATTCTTCTGCATTATATCTCTTTTTTAAGCAATCAGCATTTCTGAATCAGGCTCGCAAAGGGATGGGCAACAGAATCTTAATCTCCATGGAAATATACAGTGGACCCTCGGGTACTAGCCTCAGCCCCATAAATAACTGATGCATCTATACCTTTAAGACTAACAGTAGGACAACCCATTTCTTTGTTCCATAGCTGAGTGTGATAGTGGTGTATTTTCTGTGCAAATTACAGGAGGCTTTAACAGTAAGGCAAGGCTGGTACTGTCACTGATTACAACTGCCCACAATTATGACTGTTAATTATGGAAGTCAGTCCAAAGTGAAGAGTAAATAAAACAAAGCAATTACTACTGTGAGAGAAAGGAGAAACCAGGATAAAAGGAAAGAAAACATGACAGCTTTCTCTCATACAAAGATGTCCCTTGACACTTTACAGCCTGCAATTCACATAGCAATACTGAAAGTTACTGGCTACAGGCCAAGATATTTAACTAAATTCTGTCTTACGTTTGACATTTGTAGGCTCAAACTGTGTAGCGTGATAATCAGAGATACATATTTAGGTCATAAAAATCTTGTTACTTAGCGACTGGATTGACTAAGTGCTGTAATAGCAAGGTGCACACCTAAACACATGAGCTCTCTAGTTCCTGTTTCAAGGTAATTACGTGAAGCAGAATTCCTTAAACAGCACCAGCCTTATATTTTCTGTAACTAGCAGAATATTTAAGGTATTTTAATTTCAAATACCTTCACCTAAGATCTTTATTGATATAAATAAAACATCTGTTAAAAAAGTCCTAGTAAAAATTACTTTAAATTCTTTTAGTGAAAGCAATACTCATATTAAAGCCAGTTTGACTGAACATTCCGTCATTTTTCTTTATTCAAGAATAACAGTGACTAGATTTTGTTGAGGTATTATTGCATTTTTTAACAGAAATATAGGTTTAATGACAAAACAGCACAGGACTAATTTCTGACAGTTTAAACCAACAAGATATATTTTGCCCAGTTTTCTGTGGTATGAGTTATAGACTGAGCTGCCCAATTTTAGATATTGTTTTAGAAGAAAGACAAAATACCGGTTTGTATTTGCTATGTAAGTAACAGGTATGTCAGTATATAACTTTTTCAGTAGAGTTAGTACATATACCCTGAGATCCAGAAAATATTATTTTAATATTGGGAAAAAAACAAACTTTCATTTATAAAAATAAATAAATAAATAAATAAATAGGGATATATAAAAAGTTAATGGCATAAGAAAGCAAATTCCTATACTCATTTACTGAATATATTAGACTGCAGGAGCATATTTTTATGACTGAAAGAATTAAGGTTTCAACTGTGGTTTGCGAACAATGAATCCACCCAAATTTGGCCCATCTCCTAGTGTTATGGTTAGCACTGCAAAATTCCTTGGCCACTACAAAATTGTTCATTCTTCCACCTTCCTGTCCAAGTCTGTTATTCCCACAGGACAGGCACTTTACAGGATGGTGGTTTCCTCAAAATAAAAAAAGACCGAACTTGCATTTTTTTTTTCATTGCATATGCTCCTTATATGACAGTCACAGATACAACTAACAAAATAAATTTATTAGCAGGGTTAATTATATCTGCCACAAAACCAGTCTTAAATGCAACATCTACAAAGCTTAGCACAGAGAGTCTAGGAGCATGGGTCTGGAATAAAACTGGAGTACCCTGGGAAAACTCAGAAAAATACAAGGAGTTTATTGTATGTAGGAGTGCAATCTCTACACAGGCACTGGGCAGAGGTGAGGACTTAGGCCTGAACCCCATAGCTGGGAGGAAGGAGATTTCATTGTTGAGCCACCATGCTGCTCTGTAGAAGCAGTCCTAATAATGATAGAGTAAACAGAGGCTGTGTATCATCATGTTATATATGGCACAGAGGTATCCGGACCCTGTAAGCCTGAATCCATAAATACAGCTTTCTAACCTACTCTGTTGTATAAAATACCAAACAAGAACTGTGTGCACCACACATGGGTGCTGTATGTTACAGCTGTACACTCTAGAAAACAATACCATCCTTACAACGTTTGTCGAGCCAGTTGTATCTGTTACAAAGTCTTATAATATGCCATGTGACTCTGTATTATCTGAACACAGAAATGGGCTTTCTCTAAATCATTAGACCATTAGCATTGCTGTGGGTGGGAGGAATATACCTGTTGGCACATACTGCTAAACAGCTGTACATGACCCTTGTGCTGCTGGTACCTTTGTTGGATAACCCCATCACCTTGGAGAACAGCACAAAATAAGGGCTCACTAAATAAATCAGAACATGTGTGAGAAGTGATAAGCAAATGGACTGTAAATACATTTTATTTATTAAATTTTATTATTTTACTTATATATTGTTGACCCAATTAGTCGCTTTAGGCTGGTGGCCTCTTTTCAGCTGAGATTTGAGGATGTATTCATACTGACTACAGGAAGTTTGTCCACTAGAGAACTTCTCTTACTGCATTTATAAGTGCCACAGGATCTTTGACATTTACATGAGCTACCATAAACTCAGGTTTAAAGTTTCATTCAAAGGACAGCACACTCAAGAGAGAAGCACTCCCCAATTCTGCACTGCATCCAAGCATCTGGTGCAGGAAAAGATTTCACAGCCTTCCGATCTTCCATCACTAATGGCAAGTGTTCTACATGCCAAGCCACTCACTATGCCAAGTAATCAATAAGTGATTGGTCAGAGTTATGTGACTGGCAGCTGATCAGTACATGAGTGATAACTGATCAGTACATGACCTACTAGTGAGTCATTTGGAACTGCTTGGTAAGAGTTGGTTATGTGATTAGTTAATAAGTAAATGAGCTGCAAAAACTGATAGGTAAGTCATCATTATGTGATTGGTAGGTTATCAGTATGTGAGTGACAACTGGTGAGTAAATGATCTGTACATGATTAGTAACTAACTGATAATTTATCATCATATGATTACTTATGTATGTGAACAGTAACTGGCAAGTAATCTCTATGTGACTAGTGAGTTGTGGTAGGCAATCACTAAGCAACACCTAGATTTAAAAAGTTTTATACCACTCCCACACTCCAGCAAAATGAAGTTAATGTTACCAAATCAACCATCCTGCTGTTTTGATAATTCTGAACCTGTTACTTTGTTAAGGGGAAGCAAGAATAATGACTAAGTATACTGGAGTGGTACTGTCAAGCAAGTAACTTGAAACTGTGAATGGCACGTATGTGCTGGCAACAAAATTACTGGGTACACATTCAATAAGAGAGGCTCCACACAAGGGAAAGTCCAAGCAAAGAAAGGAGGTGCCTCCTCCTCCAAAAGACAATAATATGATCACCAGATATAAAAGCTTTTCAGATTTAAAAATCAAGCAAAAGGTTTGGTTGAAAACATCTCAATCCATAAAGAATGTTTATGTTTTTGTTTTTTATTTACTCTTTGTTGACTGAGTTAGTACCACTAGGCCAGTGGTCTCTTTTTAGGAGACCCGAGGCAATACTTCTACTACTAGGAGAACATTTGGTCAGGGCATCGAGGATCTTCCCTTACTCTTTTCAATAGATGTCATGTGATCTTTTACCCCCACCTGAGCTACCACCAACAACTCAAGCAGATGAGAACTCATTTTAACATCTCATCAGAAGGATGATACACTCAGGAGTACAGCACCCCTAATATCGCACTGTAGTGCCAGCAATCCAATCACCTGGAATGGGAATGGAATTCTCAGCCTTCTGGTCTCCCAGCACCAAAGGAAAGTGTGCTACCTGTTGAGTTGCTGACAACTTACAAGACATTGAGAAGCCTTTTTTTGAAAAATTAAAACATAATAACTAAAAACAGGTAGTTTAATTCATGGGTTCTGAATACAAACTGCCAACAAGCTTTGCCTTACAGTCCTGGGTTTGACTCTCACAACTTCTACTTACTAAATGTATTACTCAGTCAAATCACACAGATAATCAGATAGTGGTCCCAAGCCAGACCTGAAAAGGAGTATATGTGTTTGTTGGGTTTACTCAGTCAACAAACAAACAAATAAAACAGAAAAAAAAGGATATGAGATAGGAAAATACTCACAAGGGAATAAATATCTTGGCACAACAACTTAATGTATCTGACAAAATGACCACTATATCTACTAAGGACTTGGGCATGTATTTTTCTAATACATGTGATAGTATTTTCAATCATGCCATCATAGTTAAAAAATCAGAAATTTTTTTAGAAATGTATTTTCGGTTAATCAAGGAAACGTTTTTCCAAACTCTTGATATAAGACTGTGAGACTTAATATTTAACACAAAATGATGGAATATTAAGAAAGTTCAAATATTAAATTAAATTTGGAGACTGCATGCTTCTAATTTTATACAATTTTCCATTTTATTTCTTTCTTGTCCTCTACAACACTGATAACCAGTTGTACTGCTTCCTTCCTCATCTTATTTGCTCACACCTCACAGTGCTACTGAGAGACCACAACGAGAACCTTCCTTTGGTGATTTCCTCTACTCCAGGGGAGAGGCCCTTACTAGCCACAGGTAACTGGTCACCCATATATAGGCAAGGCTCAGAGAAGCCATCATGTTGTCGTTGGTAGTACCTGTTAGTGTCCTGCCGTCCTTATGTTGAGCAAGCAGTGATATTACTGTACTGACATCATGCTTCCCTGCCCTGCATGAGAATACTTGACATCTGATTGTTACTAATTAGTGTGACAAGCGTTACAATTATGTATGCAGTCTCCAGCAGGAAGTGAAGTCATCACTGTTACACCTGGTTGTACTGCCCATCTTCTTCTTCCTCCACCTACAAGAAATGAGTGACAGTAATTGGCTACTCTAACTTCTCTCTAGTTCAGCAATCTGTTCTGGAATTCACTAATAAAACCTCAGTCTACAGTGTCAGAAATAAGTGTACTTTTGCCATTCATTCTGTCATAAGAATACCATTCATTTCAAATACTTCCATGCTCACCTTATGTTGCATATTTTATTTTACAGGGAAATGAACAGGAAGACAAGAGCCACTTTCCATTCATTGCCTAGTTAATTCAAGAAATAAGAAACCATATAAGAAAACAATCATGAGTGAATTTGAAAGAGTACTGTGTATATATCAAGGGCATCCATGGGTGTGAATATTTGAGTTAGTATGGCAGATTAAAATATCTGAACTTGTATAGTGTCTCAAACAGATATATAAGAAGAGACCTTATTATGGTTTATAGGGTATTTAGACACAACCACCTCTGGGAATATTTGGGGTTATCAAAAAGTAGTAAAGAATCATAAAACAACCTGTGTAGGAGATTATAAAGGAATGAGATATGTGCTAATTTGATGTTCTTTGTGTTTCACTGTTGCAGTCATCACATTTGGGTTATCTGCTTGCCGTAGCCCTCAGTCGGCCTGATTATCAAAGTCTTGGGTCCTGTGATGGTTGCTGTCTCATCTTCCATGACGTCAGGTAGTCAGGGGTATAAAGCATGCAGCTGATGCCATTACATCAGTCTTTCTTGCCGTGCGGTGCCCTTAGCAGAAGCAGTTCGCAAGTGCCGGTCGGCCGACTCCTGAAATTTTCATTTTCGGGTTTCAGAACCAAAGTCTTCAACTAAGCTAAGAACCCCATTGGAGAACCTTTTTCTTGCTGTAAACAGATGTCAGTAAAAGTTAACAATTGTATTTCTTGTGGAAAGCAAATACCTCATAAAGATTTTCATTCGTACTGCATTCCTTACTTAGGCCCAAATCACGACGCACCTCAATGTCAGTTTTGTGCCTTATTCAAACCTCGAACTATTCGTCGGTTTATTTATGCTTCTACATATTTTGGTACTTGGTTCAATTATTCAGAAATGGCTTCGGTAAGCCACCCGACTACCGATATTCCAAAAAAATGCAAAGATAAACACAGAGACAGACTGCATAGGTCCAAAGCTGCCGACGACATTTCTCCTAAGCTAGTTGCCAGTTCGCCGGTACTCAATGAGGTGCTTTCACAGCCCCTGATACCCGCTACTTCAGATTTGCAGGCCTCTACTGAGACTCAATCGGAGTCCGGTATGCTGTGAGATGCTTCTTCAACTGTGGAACCTGCGGATGTCTCTACCTTGGATGGGTCCAGAGCCGCTGTGCAGGCACCGGCTTCTGAAGGTGTATTCAGACCTACTGACTTGCATATTACACCAATGCCATCTTCTTCTTCAAGGCCTAAAACTCGATCCATGCCTAGAAAACTGACACCCAGACAGCATGGTCAGACCCCCATGCCTAAAAAACAAATGATAAGAATGGCTGAAGACCTTATTACTCTAATCAGGGGAAGCCACCTTTCCCCCTCTAAGAGACCTAGGACTGATTTTCCTTCTGATTCTTCTGATCAGGACTCTGACACTTCTGTTTCCTCTGATGACCATGATTTACCCTTATCTACCTATGATGATTCTGATGCAGAGGACTCCATTCTCTCTGCTTTCCCTCCAGAGGATTTCTCTTTTGGTGAAACCTTGCATACTCTTAGGGAGTATTTTCACTGGGAAAGCCAGGATTACTCTGACTCCAAAAAGAGGCTTAGGGATTTCTTACTCCTGCCCCAACATAGGCCTTTAGCTATCCCTCTTGTACTGGACATTCTCGGAATCTAGCCTGGCCCCTGACTCTTTACCTCCTGCTCCCAGAAAACCTGATAGGTATTACAGGGTTCCTGACTCTCACAAGTTCCTCTTTAAAAATCCTACTGTGGATCCTGAGACCATTTCACAGGGACCCAAGAGCATTAAGGCAACTACTGCCAAAAATCCTACCCCCTCTGATAAAGATTCCAGGGCGCTGGACAGATGGGATAAGAAGGTACACACTTCTGCAACCTTGGCCATTACGGCCTTAAACTGCCAGTTTCATATGTTAAAGTATCAGCAGCATATTATTGGATTATTTAAACAAAAAATTATGTTGATTCCTGACTATGCTGAAAATAAAGATTTACAGGATTTAATGCATTCTGCTGAACAAGTTGGAAAACATACTTTGCAATGTGGTTTTGATTCATTAGAGGCATCTTGCAGGGCTGCTGTCACTGGGTCTGTACTTAGAAGGCATGCTTGGCTTAAGGAGCAATCTTTGCCAGATCATGTTAAAGCTAAACTGCTGGATGCTCCCTTACACCAAGACAACAAAGCAGAAGAAGTACTTAAAAATATGGAGGAAAAAGCTAAATCTATGCAAACTGCTAAAGATTTCCTGCAAGTCCAGCCTCCCAGATTTAGTAGGCATTGGCCCTCTAAGAATTGGTCTTTTCCTGCCTCTTCCAGGCCTTCTCAGTCCAAACCCATAACCAGCAGAACACCCAGGCTTCAGTCCCAAGGTACTCACAGGACTAAGCAGTGGGGGGCTCCCAGTTCCAAAGCAGGGAGTAGTAAGACTCCCCCCATGGTAAACTATCTCAATGACTTAACTTTAAACCTTCCAAGCCCTGCACAACTGACTGTTCCTTTAGTGGGAAAGATTGCCCTACAGGCAAAAAATTGGATTACCCAGGACAAATGGGTTTTAAATGTAGTTTCCCAAGGATACAGATTCCACTTCCACTCCTAACCAACCCCAAACAGTTGGCTAGATCTACCCCCAAATCAGTGGGCAGAGGCTCAAAAGCAAGTTCTCTCTCTCTCTCTTAAGCATCAGGGCTATTCAACCTGTCCCAGAAGTAGAATGGGGACAAGGTTTCTACTCAAGACTTTTTCTGGTACCCAGAAAAGACAATTCCTGGCGTTCTATCCTGGACCTGTCTATCCTAAACACAGTTTTGGTAGTCCCAAAATTCAAGATGGTAATTCTTCATCAGCTGCTTCCTATGCTAAGCAAAGATGCCTGGTTGGCAACATTGGATTTAAAGGAAACCTACCTGCACATCCCAAAAAGTAAATCTTGCAGAAGATACCTACACTTCAAAGCAGGCTACATGCACTATCAGTTCTCTGCACTGCCCTTTGGCTTATCTACTGCACCCAGGGTATTCACAAAGTGCCTAGCTTCAGTCATTGCATTTTGCAGGCAAAGAAATATTCAAATATACCCATACCTGGACAATTATCTAATTCAGGCAGAAAGCCAGGACATACTATTAAATCATCTGGCATTTGTAAAGAAATTGCTAACTTCTCTGGGGTACACCATAAACGAAAAGAAATCACATCTTGTACCCTGCCAACAAATTGTATTCCTGGGAGCAAGCTTGAATACAACTTCCCAGATGGCCTACCTCACGCCAGAGAAACAAGTTCATTTGACAGTCTGCTTCAAACTACTGGCCACATAAGACCCAGCTATCTGCAAGGAAAATACTGCAAGCCCTGGGGTTCATGGCCTCCTGCATTCTACTAATTCCATATGCAAGACTGCATATGAGGAAACTACAATGGTATCTAAAAAGCCTATGATGTCAACATTCTCAGAATCTAGAATCAATGATTCCTATCATACTTTGTCTACAGATAAAAGTTCCTTTGGTGGGCAGAGGCCTGCCACCAAAACAAGGGACTGCCATTCACTCTACCCCCTGCTGCCCACACCCAATCAACAGATGCATCAGACTATGCATGGGGGGCTCACTAGGCAGGGAAGTGCATTCAGGGCAAATGGAACCCAAGTCAAATGCACCTGCATATCAATCAAAAAGAAATGTTAGCTGTACAGAATGCTCTGACAGCCTTCAAGGACCACATTCTTCCAGGACAATTATTGGTAAAGACGGACAACACCACTGTTATGTGTTACATAAACAAGCAGGGAGGAACCCATTCATACTCCCTCTACAGACTACCATGGCTCTGTGGAACACAGCCTTGAGCTACCAAGACAATCTACAGGCTCAATTCCTGCCAGGAAAGCTAAATATACTGGCAGGTGAACTAAGCAGAAATCTCATGGACACACACTAGTGGAAACTGGAACCAAAGATTTTCAACACGTTGAGAAACAAATGGGGGAGCCCAGAGATAGAACTGTTTGCCTCCCCTGGAACTACCAATTGGACAAATTTTGCACAATGACTCCCCACAAACAAGCTTGGAAAGTGGATGCCCTATCCTTCACCTGGAAAAACCTATTAGTTTATGCCTTCCCCTCTCTGCCTCTCCTCTCCAAGGTACTACTAAAGATCAAACAGAACAAACCAAGGACAATACTGATTGCTGATTGCACCAGACTGGCCACGCCAACACTGGTACCCCCTCTTGCGCAG
This sequence comes from Protopterus annectens, assembly GCF_019279795.1. Taxonomy (NCBI): domain Eukaryota; kingdom Metazoa; phylum Chordata; order Ceratodontiformes; family Protopteridae; genus Protopterus; species Protopterus annectens. Next base: position 208,702,919 of record NC_056729.1, read on the forward strand.
TGTATCACTGCTAGCACCATGGCACCTGCCTCAGAACCCTGTCCTGCTGTCCCAGCAGGAGGGCCAGATTCTGCACCCACAGCTTCAAACCCTGAACCTGGCAGCCTGGCTAATTACCTGATTTCTCCATTACCATCCCTCAGTAAGCAAGTGATAGATGTCATTCTGGAGGCAAGGAGGCTTAGTACTAGAAAATCCTATGCTGAAAAATGGAAAAGATTCTGTTCCTGGAGTCAAACTCAGGGGATGGGCACAGCAGCGCAACATTTACCTCAGATTCTTCAGTACTTAACTGAGATGCTTCACAAGGGCCTTTCCTTTTTCTCCATCAAAATTCATGTCTCAGCCATTTCAGCTCACTACAATACAGAACCACCCCTCTTCTATCATCCACTGCTGAAGCAGTTCCTCAGAGGGGCTAAAAACTTAAGAACACCCAGGAGTGCCCCAAATCCAGCCTGGGAACTTAACCTTGCATTGGAAAAGCTCACTCTACCTCCCTTTGAGCCATCTGCAAATGCAGAGTTGAAATTCCTTTCTTGGAAAACAGCCTTCCTTCTAGCCATCACTTCAGCAAGAAGGGTGTCTGAATTACAGGCTCTCATGGCAGTGGAGCCTTTCATCATCTTTCATGTGGACAGGGTGTCCCTCAGGATCAATCCCTCCTTCATGCCCAAGGTGGTATCCAGTGTGGCCCTTAATCAGTCCATTCATTTGCCAACCTTCTTTTCTAATCCACAGAACAAAGGGGAATGAATTTTGCACTCCTTGAACAACTTAGATTTTACTTGGACAGGACTAAACCTCTCAGAAAATCTGAACAGCTGTTGGTTGCATTTGCTGCAGGGGCAGAGGGGAAGGCCATTTCAAAGCAAACCATTTCTAAGTGGATAGGCCACTGCATTCATTTCTGCTATAAGCACCATGGAAAACCTACCCCACAGGGGATAAGACCACATTCAACCAGGGCTGCATTTACCTCTACAGCCTTTCTCAGAGGTGTCCCTACCAGGGACATCCTAGAAGCTGCTACCTGGAGTTCTGTACATACCTTCACCAAGCATTACCACTTGCCAATTTTTTCTAAATCCAGAGCTGGATTTGCCACTACAGTCTTGCAGGGCCTTATAGCTGGTCCTAATGCTATTTAATTACCTCCTCCCATCCTTAGTTTTGGGAATCTACCCAAATGTGATGACTGTCACAGTGAAACATGAAGAACTTAGTACAGTTGTGCACACTTACCATAAATGTAGATGTGCGAGTGTATTTGCTGTTGCAGTCCTGGTTACCCCCAGCCCCCTGTCTTCTATTGACTATACCTCTATTGTTGTTTACTATGCTTAAAGCTTTTGGTGTATTTGCTTTTTTGTTGGAGGTGTAACCTTGTATATAATTGCTTCCCATTATAGGGGCACCTGACATCTGTGGCCAGACAAACTGACGTAATGGTGTCGGCTGCATGCTTTATACCGCTGACTTCCTGACGTCATGGAAGATGAGACAGCAACTGACGCAGGACCCAAAACTTTGATAATTAGGCCGACTGAGGGCTACTGCAAGCAGATAACCCAAATGTAATGACTGCAACAGTGAATACACTCGAACATCTACATTTATGATAAGTGTACACAAATGTACTTTCTCTGACAGACTAGCTAATGCATGGAATAGACTACCAAATTGTATTAAAGCAGGCACTAGTTTAGATATTTTTAAGAACAACCTATGCACTTATTATGGGAATAATTGTTCTGATATACTGGCAGGTTAAAAGGGCAATATTACCCATGTCTGAAATATATGTATGTCGGTATGTATAATACAAAATATAACATAAATATAACATAAAACTCTGAACACATTGATGGTCACTTCTCTGAATGATATTATAAATGCAACAACATTCAAAACAACTGAAATACAGGCAGAAATGCGTCATTTTACTACCTTTTTTACTACCTTATTTTACTACCTTTGAAACATGGGTAACATTTGGTAATGGGTCTATTTTAAGTTAAATACAAAATAAAGGCTTTGTGGTGCAGAAGGGTGAGGCCCTTACTGCACCACAGAAAACCCATGTTCTATTTGTGGAACAGGCGCTTTAGGGACATCTTTGTAGAGAGTGGCAGTTTGTCTTGCTGCAATAAACCAGTTTTCACTAAAACCACAGAAGCTAGCTGAAAAGGTAACACTTTAATAGATAAAATAAAAAGATCAAAAGATGAGTGCTTTCACACTAGTAAGCAGTGCTTCTTCAGATCTAAAATTCATCAAAGCAAGTAAGTATATATATGCATTAAGTAACCAATCAATGTTTTAATGATCTTAATTTAAGCACAGGTTTTAGAGTCACAAAGTCATTTAACCCTTTTTCCTTATGTGCAGCAAGTCTGAGAATTAATTTTGTCTCTAACCTCTCTGTCTGAACTTTAACATCTCCCCCTTTGAGAGGTTAGAGACAAAATGGATTCTCAGACTTGCTGCAAATAAGGAAAAAGGGTTAAATGACTTTGTGCCTCTAAAACCTGTGCTTAAATTAAGATCGTTAAAACATTGATTGGTTACTTAATGTATATATATACTTACCTGCTCTGATGAATTTTAGATCTAAAAAAGCATTGTTTACTAGTGTGAAAGCACTCATCTTTTGATACATACTTTTTATTTTAGCTATTAAAGTGTTATCGCTTCAGCCAGCTTCTGTGGAATAGATTATTTTGAAGGTTAGTAAGTATGGGAGCAGCATACAGTAGGGATGGTAGAACAAATGTTTGAGCCAGTATAGTTCTAGATTTGTTAGGTATATATTTGTTGTTGCAATATAGAAGACCTAGTTTTTAATTGGACTTTTTGATACAGTTTAAGATATGTAGGTTGAATTTTAATTGGTCATCTGTTTGAGTCAGTGCTGATAATTGTATTATTTAAGGATGAGATGGTGAGGCTGTCTTTGGCTGGACTGAGGTGTTTTGGAAGGAAAAAGAGAAACTTGGTGTTTTTGGGGTTGAGAAGCAAGTTGTTTTCAATTAGCCATTGTTCTACTAGGTGCAACGACTGTTGAGTGACAGTGTGGAGATATTGTCGGAGGTGTTAATAATTGTGGAATTGTCTGGGTACTGTATTAAGGTAGAGTGGGGGCAGAAGAGATGGAGGTTATCTGTAAATATATTAAAAAGTAGGGGGCATGTTTGAGAAATACTGGAGGGAGTTTATCGGCTGATGGGCAGCAGGGTTTGAGTTTAAGAAGTGATCTGATGAAGGAAGTTGTTATGGGTGCTAGGCAGAATGATTGAAGAGATAAGGTGGGAGGTGGATTCTTTATATCAAGAGTTTCTGCCTTAGTAAGCTTTTCCAATGTTTCAATGAAAAAGTTGTTAAGTAGGCTTGCAGTTTCATTACAAAGTTTGTTAAGGAAGGGGTTTGGTGAAGAGGGGTTCCCTGGAGATAGTAGTTTGTTTATTGAGTGTCAGAATTTCTTTGGGTTGGAATGTGGTTTGCGCAGAGATTTTTGATACATTTTTTTTTTGTCTAGTAGGACCGGCTTTTTTGTTTGGTTGAGAAACTGTTAATCTGGTGAAAAGTTGAGTTGTAAATGTATATGTCTGCGTGAAATGGGGCAAACCATTGGATGTCAAAGCATTATTTGGAATCTGAGGTTTATGAAGCACAGTGACAGAACAAACAAGTGTTGCCATAGAAATGGCGACACACAACAAAATGAGGAAAAATGGAGTAAGCGAATGCTAAGGCCACAGATGCTTGTAACTATATGGCATGCAATACACGAACTACAGAATGAACTGGCACCCTACCTAAGTACCATGTTCAATCATAGCCTCACCTCAGGCTTTGTACCCACTGAATGGCGCACCGCGACAGTTATCCCACTCCACAAAGGGGGAGCCACAAGGACCCCGGGAACTACCACCCCATTAGCTTGACGAGCCTGGTCTGCAAGGCCATGGAACGTATCATCGTGGAACTCATAAACAAAGACATTGGTAATCTCCAAACTTTGGATCCTACTCAGTTTGGATTTGTAAAAGGCAGATCATGTCTCCTAAACCTGATTGACTTCTTTGGAGGGTAAAATGGTTCACACAGCTTATCTAGATCTAGCCAAGGCTTTCGACACCATCCCCCACTCTGGAATTATAGATAAACACACTAAACAAGGTATAAATCCCTATGTCACAAGATGGGTTGCCAACTGGCTCCACGGACAGAACCCACACTGTGAAAGTAGCAGATTCCAAATCCATCATCAGACCAGTGACAAGTGGAGTACCAAAGGGTTCAGTCCTGGGTCCTCTCCTGTTTGGTATCTACTTCTCTGAAGTGCAGGCCAACACAGAAGGTCTTTGGTTAACAAAGTTTGCAGATGACTGCAAACTAGGAGCCATAATCAAAACTCCTAAGGATGTGGACAAACTACAAAAGGGCCTCACTGAGACAGATACCTGGTGTCAAAGCCATGACCTGAAGCTCAATGCCAAAAAGTGTATTGTCATCCCCTTTGGTAAAAACTCTGTACCCATGAACTACCACATAGCTGGTAGTCTACTTAATGCTGAAAATGTGATAAGAGACCTTGGGACACAGGTGGACAGTAGTCTCTCCTTTGATAATCACATCACCACAGTGGTCAGGAAATCCTTCTATGTGGCTCATCTCATCACAAAAGGATTCTTATCCAGAAAAAAAGAGGTCATTGTTCTCCTCTACTCATCACTCATTAGACCCATTATAGAGTACAATGCCCCCTTTGGTATGTACCTCACAAGACATCTACAACAACTGGAAAGACCACAGAAATACCTCACAAAGAGGATTACTGGCCTCAAACAGATGCCCTATGCAGACCGTCTCAAAAACTACAGCTTTACTCCATCGATATCGCCTACTCAGGGCGATCTCTGCCTAACATACAAAGCTATGTCAAACCCAGAGCTGTTGGACATGCTCCACTTAAAGAAATCCCAATCCCTCTGAGCTACACGCTCTAGGGACCTTAACCTTGTCACCACAATAAACAGAACATGCTGGAGGGATAGATTCCTGTCCCAGAGACTTCCCATACTCTGGAACAGACTACCTATCTATGTCAAACAGAGCTCCTCATTAGCACTCTTCAAGAAAAATCTTGATGATTGGAAATGGGAAATTCACCCCAAGATCACTTCTGTGGCTTTGCTCGACAGGGGCACAGGAAAATAATTTTCTTGGGTGGCGAAAGCCAGGGTACATTTTTTGGCTAGGCTTGTATGGGCCCTAGGGCCGATAGCTTAGTACCTACCTATGAACCTATAATCATGTGATGCAAAACATGCTGTAAAATGTATGCTGTTGCTAGAAATGACTGAAAGGGTTATATACAACATTACACTTTACACACAGGGGAATGTGGCCTACTTAACAGCTTAGGCCATGGCTATAATTTGGCTTCTAGAAAACAACAAAGTCTAAAAAGACTTCTCATCTTCTCTTTGTCAATGATTTAAACTGTATAGCTCATCAGATGAGGAACTGAAAGCACTGATGCAGGTTGTCAAAACATTTTCAGATGATATTAGAATGTCATTTGGTCTTGATAAATGTGCAAAAGCAACCTTTAAAGCAGGAAAACTGCAGCACCAGGAAAACATAAGTTTGGGACAAGAATGTGATATAAAAAAACATGTGCAAGAGGGAGTGTATAAATACTTGGGAATTGATGAAGGATCAGCAATAAAACATGAATAAAAATGTGAATAAAACTTAGTAATGAATATTTTAGAAGACTTAAATTAATCTTGAAAACAGCACTGACATCTAGGAACAAAATCCAACCTATAAACCTATTTGCTCTGCCTGTCCTAAATTACAATTTTGGAGTGATTGATTGGCCCCAAAATGTATTGGATAGATTAGATATTAAAACAAGAAGGATGCTTCATGCTCAACAAATGATCTGTAAAAATCAGTGCATACTAAGATTATATATTCCCTGTGCCGAAGGAGGGATGGGCCTCCTTAAAACTGATTACATGTATAGATCTGCAATCGTGGGACTCCACACATATCTGCCAACCTCACAAGACCCAAATGTAGTGAAAGTGTTGAAACATGGGGAGAACAAATCTAAGATTATTTCTTTGCTTAACCTAGCAGAAGCATATCGGCGTCAAGTAGGAATGGAAATCAAACCAGAAGTAGATAAAAATAAGGCAGCAAATGAATATGCCAAAAAAACAAAAGAAAGAATATAAGGTGAAGGACCAGATGAAAAGGCAAGAAATGTGGAAATGCATAAATATAGTTGCAAGTATAGAAAACTTCTGGAAGGACCTCATGTTGATCAGGATCAAATGCATGAATGGTTAAGGAGAGATAAATTCAAACCAAGAGATGAAATGTTAGTATTGGCAGCCCAAGATAGTGGTCTACGTATACGATGGTTTACAAAGTCCATTGAACATGTGGGAGAAACAGACAAATGTAGATTTTGTAAAACTGAATTGGAAACAGTCGCACGCCTCATTGCTGGTTGTGACATACTAATATCTAAAGGACTGTATACTGAAAGGCATAACAATGTGGCAAAACTGTTGCACTGGGGTTTGTGCAAACATTATGGTATTGAAGTGGCTGAAAAAAACTGGAAACATGAGTCACAAAGTATCATAGAAAATGATGAAGTCTACATCATATGGAATCATCCATTACCAACGGATCAAAAGATAGATGCTAGAAAACCGGAAACAGTGGCCCAAGAAAAGAACACAAAAATAGCATTGATCAGTGAAATCACCACACCCAGTGATGACAGTGTCCTGCATACAGAGAAACAGAAGGTTATAAAATATCAAACGAGACCAATGTGGAAGAAGGATACCCAGATAGTTCCAATAGTAGTAGGAGCAACAGGTCTTATAACAAAGAGTCTACCATCATATTTAGACATTACCAATACATGTAACTCCATACAAATTGCAGAAGGAGGCATTACTGGGCACGTTGTGGGTGCTGCGAAGCTCACTTTTGGCTGACACCAAAGAGTGAAACAATACTAATTTCATAATCTTTAATCATACTTTGACTTAGGAACGGGGTCCATTCCCGTCACAGTATTAGAAACCCAAAAGATTTGGAGAAACTAAAACGGGGGTTACATACTGTAAATGATGCAGAGTTTATAGCCGTTTCAAAAAAATGATTCATGGCAATAAAACAAAAAAGCAATAACAGAAAATTATATGGAACAAATAATCATGTATTGTTAAACAAAGCCATAATAAAGAGTCCTAAAAAGGGAAAGAACCCAAATATGGTATGAATACATTACAAAAGGCATTTGACAGCATCCCATATTCATGGATTACAGAATGCTTACAGATGTATAAGAAATATCCTACACTGACTGAGTACAAGTGTGAAGGATATGCAAACCACTTTACAGCAGAGTCATGATGAAGGGTAAACTATTATCCCAATGATAACATCTCAAACGGGGCTATTCCACGGTGATTCTCTGCATTCACCATTAAGCTGTTTACTTAACAGACTAGGCTACGGTAACAGCTTAACTTCCAGAAAACAACCTTGATCAAACACATCTCACCTACTTTTTGTGGATGACTTAAAATTGTATATCTAATTAAATCAGCATCAGAAGGCACAACTACAAATGGCTAAGGAGGGGGGTGAATTTAAACCAGAAGATAAAAGGCTAATGAAGGCAGCTCAAGACAATATGCTGCATACCTGTTGTTTTACAAAGTCTGTAGAAAAAGTGGGAAAACAGACCAATGTATGTTGTTTAATGCAGAACTAGAAACAGTTACACATCTTATTGTTGAATGGAAGATACAAGGTACAATAATGCAGCACTGCTGTTGCATTAGGGACTGTGCAAACATTGCAATGTACAAGTAACTGAGAGTCACTGGTGACATGATCCACAAAGCATTACTGAAAATGAAGTTCTAATCACATGGGATCATCTGATGCCAACAATTAAGAAATAAAAGGATGAAAAACAGATACAGTAGTCAAAGAAAATAGACAAAAGTAGCATTAATCTTTGAAATATCTGCACCCAGCAATTAGGGCGTCCTATGTACTGTAAAACACAATGTCATGAAATACCAGGATTAACCATAAAACACCAGGATGTGCAAGTTGAAACTAGAGCGATGTGGGATAAACATATCCAGATAGTTCCAACAGTAGCAGGAGAAATGGGACTAGTAAAAAAAGCATTTACATCTATACTTAAATATGCTGTCAATAACTTTAACTCTATATCAACTGCAAAAGGAAGCAGTTCTTGTTACATTGCAGGATGTGAGAAGAGCACTCATTAAAAACAACAAAGACTGAAGCAATACTAATTCATGAACTCAAATTTTTCCATGAGTTAGGAATGGGGACCATTTTTGTATTTCAAACCCAACATATTTGGAGAACACTGGAGAAAGTTTTTTTTGTTATTTTCTTTGACTCGGTTCATTTGGCTTTGTGGCTTCTAGTTATTTTTAGTTTATTTTTTGTGGTATTTTACATTTGGAGAATTGTCTGTGGTGTAATTACCGCATTTCCTACTTTAGATCAAGTTGCAGCCCTTAGCTAGCTGTGGAAACAGTGATCTGCCAACATTAACCACCTGCCATGTTGAACTGAATAACGCACACACAATGTGTGCCACACCTTGTTGTTCCAATCAGGTTAAATGTTAAGTCATGCAATAGTATCACAACCCCTAAGCACCATATGGAGCTACCACCTTATCTGCCCCTTGCACAAACTGTCATATTACACGGGAAACTAACAGCAACATGTACTAACCCTTTCACTATAAAATCAACAGATAGAGACATTTCCCCCAAACCAACATAATCGCTTTTTCTCGTTGCTGTGGTGACGTCCATGGTTTCAGCATCATCCCATAAGCTGTAGCAATTGTTTTGTAACAGCCTTCAGCACAAACAGGCACACTAAGCCAAGTCTTATTTGCTGGTGTGTTCTATCAGCACCACAGATAAAATTGCCATTCATGCACATGCAAACCTAATTTCAAGTTTTTATATCTGGGTCTGGTGACTTTCTGTTTGGAACAGAAACTGTTTCTTCAGCTCTATATTTTGCATCATCACCTGATTTAGCTTTTCTGACGTCTGCTTAAAAGCGTGAACTGCTCTTTTCAGAAAAGTATGTTTATAATGAAGGTATTTCAACACGCTGAGCTCTTGCTCATGAGTGCTACCAAGAGAGACGACAAGGTGGACAAATAAACTGAGGTATTGGCAACAATTTTGTTGGCACTAGCCAAATGTGAGCAAGTGAAGTGAATGTCAAGTTCTCAAAGAAACCTTTCCACTCAACAATCAGTCCATGACTACAACTAAACCTATAGCCATGACCTACAGGATAGTGAACAAAACAACAAGATCAGTGGTACAAATGATCAAAAAGAGATTTGTCTGCCATGGCATTTGACATAAAATGGTAAGGATTTTGGTGAGCTAGTAGGCCCTTGAAGTAGAGCTGTCTCTCTTTTTAATTGAGAGAAATAATTAATGGTTCAGACATAAATGGGATCCAGCCCCCCCCCCCCCGAGCAGTGTTACAGAAAATAGGAGCGAATGTGATACGATTAGTGGGTATATTTGGAAGTCATGCTACCAGATTTATAGAATATAAGATATGGAGTTTCTGCCAAAAATTACTTACACTCAGCTCACTGGAATGTATCTCCAGGGAAGACCAAGGACTTCCTGAAAGGAATGTTTGGAGATGAAATTTGTAACTGACAAAAGTAAATAAAAAAAAATGTGTCTACCCTGCTCAATCTACTTCCTCTATTACCCTTGCCAGGAAAAGAGCAGGAAAGCAAGTCAAATACTTAGTAGGCTTGTGGGTGGATGGATGAGTGAGTGAGTAACTCGGGTTAGTATAATAGTTAAGGTGTTTGCCTTACAGACACGAGGTACAAGGTCTGATTCTCATCTATAAAGAGGAAATTGGATAGGCTTAAAATGGCACACAAAGGCCAAGATCCTAGTACTTACATGTAAACCTAAAAGTCCTTAACATGGGCTTCAATTCTTTTAACCAATCTGTGACTCCAGGTAAACATTCACAAAATCTTTCTTGCCCCCATCACACAGGATTGTCTTTTAAAAGGGTTGGGGGTTGGCATAATGGTTACGTTATTTGCCTTAAAGACACAAGGTACAGGATTTGATTCTCACCTTTTGGAAGCATGGCTACACTTAAAAACACCCCTGAGGTTTGTTGGCCTAGTAATTACCTTTGAACCTATGAACCTAGAGTGACTAAGTGGTGAGTGAATGACTGAGTGAAGAACTTCAAGTGGAAGCACATATAAAGATACAAACAGACAGGATGACATCATACTTGTAACCCCCTGATTTAAGAACCACACTGCTGCTAAAAACCTTATTCTTTTCACTCAAGATCGTACATTTCTACTAAAAAAGGAATAAGCTCAACATAACTCAAAGCAGCGACTGGGCATGCACACAGCCACCGTGACTAGTGGAAAGAATGGGAATATTACAGCTACTTGAGCCTCAGCTGCTCAAATTACAGTGACTCGCGGGGGTGACCTAAAATGGCTTCAATCATGAGCTACCAGCTGCCTGAACAGGTGCTCAAACTTGAATTAGTTTGCAAATTCAGCTGCCACAATGGCTGGACACATCGTCTCACTAGAGAAGATGTAAGGGGGGGGGTGAAGAGAAATAGGGAGGGGGATCTTAAGTTTAGAGAGCAATCAGGAGATTGGGGTTAGGGAGGGAGATTTTAGGTTTAGGGAACAACCAGGTGTTAGTGAAAAGTTAAGGCTGAGGGGTTTAGGTTTATGAGTGATCAGATTAGAGTTAGGGAGGAGAAAGGGATTTTAGCTTAAGGAAGTTCAGTTTTAGGGACTGATCAGGAGTTTAGGGTTAGGGGATGAGCAGGACTGTTTATGGTTATGGTTCTGGGAGGGATAGTTAGCCTGCCATTAGTATACAAGAGCTGAGTCAAAGGGAATTAGGACACTTGTCAATGTGACGGAGTAGAAGCAGGAAAGTGTGTTATGACACAGACGTGTGCCAGGACTTGCCGTACACTCGGAAAGAATACATTAAATGCTAAAGTTAAATGACAGTACTGGGTTAATATGGCAAATACAGAAGGTGTGGGTATAAGCCATAACTATCTGTCACAACTTTACGTTTCTTTGTTTTTGTGTTAAATATTGTTACATGGGTATTTTAAATAGATCTGAGGGGCTTAGTACATGGGAAAAAACAGTGAACTGTACTTTGACCTAAGATAAAACAACAAAGTTAAACATGTGCCAGAGAGATTAGTACAGCTTGCAAATGGAAACAGCACAGGTTGGGCAGCAAGGAGTTGAGCAACTGGAAAACAAAAATAAAAAACACTGATCTATAACAGTTGCAAAGCATTTTACTCAAATTTTACTCAAATTACTCAAATGAACTTCGGCTGCATTCATTTTTTAACACAGTAGTCCCTCTACAATACCAAGATTTCTCTTAGAGATGATGACAGCAGATGTACAAAGAATTTAAGTCATTTGCAATGTATAGTTTGCTGGTAACAATGGATTTCAAACCCACACCTCTACCATTCCTGGCCAACACCTAAACCACGGTGAGTTACAAACATTATTCGTTATATATTGTGCTATGTATATGATGTTTCATATATATATATATATATATATATATATATATATATATATATATATATATATATATATATATATATATATATATATATATATATATATATATATATATATATATATATATTTAGTACTGACACAAATAGCATGTTATTACAGTGACCAATAAACAGGGGTCTAGCCTATTACAGAAAGTAGGTAAAATGAATAAGGTAATTATAGAGCAAAATGTAAAGGAACATATCCATACAACACATGCTGGCTACAATGTCAAATTACTGAAAATAGCAGTCATGATAGGCAGCACTGATTGATATGACCAGTGTTGCTGGTAATGGATCTATACTAGATTTAAGGTCTAGAGAACCCCCAGTAGGATTATGAGAATCACAGAACCAATGGCAGGATTAAATGGTTCCCTGGGGCCCATTAGAAATAACTCATACAGGTAGCCGTAGCCTAAGATGTATGAATGGAACAAAAGGCCCCAGTAGAATTAGTGAAGTTACTGGTTAAAGAAATGCTCAAGGGAAGGATACTTAACAGGATTAAAAAAATGAGGTGAGTCAGCCAAAACTAGCAAAGTTAGGTATCACAGCTGGTATACAAAACTAATGGGATCTACTACAGGAAAGCCACTGAAAGATTGACCCTTAGCTCTCACATGTTTTAAATGTAAATTATACAATTTAACAGCTTTCCTGAAAACTTGATGTTTAGCATGTACAGCTATATCTATATTTGAAACTTAAAGAAATTATAGTAGCAATAATATTTTTAGGACTCTTCATCCAGTCGTATTCATTGTTAACCAAATGTCACAAAAATTGAAAGCAAAATATACTGCACAGACATTTTTATTTAATTAACACACAGTAGTAAAAAGAAATAAAAACATAACCTACATGGATTACAGGACACCATATGAGTTTTTGGGTTGTCAGCAATTATGGGTTCACTGTTGCCTAAAACTAGGTATATCAGGAATAATAGTGTACTTTGAGACATTTACAAGGTTCAGAGAGTATTAAAAGGGTTTTACTATGAGTCGTGCAGTTATGTTGGATGAAGTTACCACCAGATGAACAACCCCTGCATCTCTATCTGGGAGAGAAAATAACTTTCTAAATTCCCACTTATATAGACAAATGAACTCCATGCTTGTACAGCCATATAGAAAATAAAAAATTGTCAAAAAAAAATGACTCATTGCCAATGATGTAACAGAAACTGCTCAAACGGTGGTTTTCTATGACAATCTGAAGCACCCAGTGAAATGCAACTCATCCAAATGGCATTGATGAGTTCAACTTTGTCCATCTGAAATTCTTCCAAAAGTAGAATAGCCATATTAAAGTTATTCATGCACTGTAAGATGCCACTGCATGTGGAAGCCCCACTACAGATTATTACAATGATCGTTTAAAGAGATGTACTGAGTTACCGGAAAGATGCCTGGAAATAGGCCATTGGTGAGGGTTATGGTGTACCTGAACTAACGTGGAGTACACATTAGCAAGCAATAAGGTAATAAAGAACAATTCTATGGAGCTCTTACCAGAGTTTTCTGGTAGCACTAAGAAGTAGACCCTGGTAAAACAGCATGTGATCCAGCACATGCATTATAGTGGGAGCTGCTTAGTAAGAAGATGGGAAAATGACAAAACTCAAAACCTGAAAATAATACAGTCCTGTCATCTAGAAAGTTCCCCTTTTGGGGTTACTCATTTAATCTATAACAGAACAAGCCATAGAATCTAACAAAATCTGTTCACTGTAACCAGATTTGAGATTTCCAGCAAATGGACACATTAGTTTATTTGAATAAAGATATGGAGACATGGTACAAATCTGACTCTAAGAATGAGGCTTGGACAGATGAGAAAACGTTTCCTTAGGTAGAAAATGTAGTTAATAACAACAGATACCAAAAGCAGAACCATGAGACACATTATATAAAGGGAAAAATTAAAATGATTGCAATAAAAGTAAACTGAGTACCTACAAGCAGTACAAAAATCAGAAAACCCAGTTTGAAAGCTTGTAACACTAAAAACTACTTAGAGATCTGCTAATATAACTTCCACAGTTAGAGCTAAATTAGCACTGAAGAGAAAACAACAGACTCACTTCACACATTGAGATAGCAGACACATGCTTCACAAATCAAGGGTTAAAATGCTAAACTGAGTCCACTTTGTTACACTCTTGTCAGCAAGAGAAAATCTATTCTAGACTATGTCATAACCACAAATGATAAGATGTAAATGTACAACAACAGAATACTCTGCCAAAATTACACAAACAACATTCCACCAGAGCAATTTTCTGTTTCCTTTTTTTGTACTATGTAATTTCATAACTGTCTACCTTCGAAACTGCCCTACACTTGCTTTTTTTGAGTTAGTAATTCTGAACTAGGGGCTGTGATTTTCTCAGGGGAACGTATTTGATGGCATTACCATTACCGATCTTCTACAGCCCAGATTACTAACAACATTTTTATTTTTTGCATAAATATTGTTCAACGTCTTAAATTTAAGAAATCAGATTACTCATATAGAAAATTCACATAGAGAACATGCAGGTGTCATTCAGAGAATTATTGAAATTGACCATTGATCACACCAGTACCCAAGATCTGTTATAAAAATGCTTTACTTGCAGAACAATTGTGCTGCCTTGAGGATTTTAGGAAGTTCCTACAAAATGAGAAGAATTACTGGCTGAGATGCAACTTGCCTATCGTAAACCTTTATGACCTGAACATCCAATGGACCATATGAGCGAGAGAGAGACATAGAGAGATACAGAATTATGAGTAGAGAAAATGCAGTGGATCCACATTCAGGCTTAACAGGAACATGAACTACAAAAATATATGGTTGATTCTGCTCATCCTGTTTACATAATCAAACCACTGACACAATTATTCTTGTGCATAGAAACAAACTTGTATTTATTTATTAGCTTAAAATGAAGGTCTGGAACAAACACTTTACTCAAAGTGTTGCTTTTGGGTTTAAAGGTTATGGTGAATGTAGGATGTTGTGAAAGAAAACCAGAGTAGACACTCTACTGGTGATTTATAAAGATTCATAAGAGTTACTTAATATAAAGTGCTGGTAACAGATGGTCAAAACACATTGAAGTATATTCTAAAGCCAATATAAACAACCTGTTCTACTTAAGTAACCAAGTTTTTATAACAGGAAAACTACAGTTTGTCTCCCACATTTCTGAGGCTTAAGTTGTCAGGTACCTTTAAATAAATCAGCAAACAAACAACAAAGTTCCTGGCAGAAGTGGCAAAGTTCAACTGAAATAAAGCAAAAAAACCTCCATTGTAGTATATCTGTAAAGACATATTTTTTGTTTTGTTTTATCTTTAGAGAAATTCTTTCACGCTTTCTTATAAAAATGCTTTCTTTTTTCTTTTTATGATCATCTTATGTTAGAACACTTGTGTTCAGTCATTTGCCATTTGATTTTTGATCAAGTATATGACACTCATACAAATATAAACATACACACACACACACACACACACACACACACACACACACACACACACACACACACACACACACACACGCGTCAGAAGAGTAAAACAAAACAAAATAACACTGAGAACTCATTTTAAAAAAAAAACCTACTTTAAAACAGTGTTAGTGCACAAAATAAACTCAACCAACATTTAAGTACAGAAACGTATTGCAATATTATATGCCAAGGTATATGTCAATAAACAGTTCCAGGTGTGTGGAATATGTAGAATTTGTTCAGCCATTCTTCCGTTAGACCATTAGACATCAGAAGTGAAGTTAGTGTGGGGTGAAGGGGGCAGCAGCCTTGGGCACAAGGTGTAAGAGGGCACGATAAAGAGATGCCAGAAGTGCAGCGCTAGCATTCATTTCCATAGAGACCATTCCTAATGTCATCCTGGCTGTCAGGTCACTGCTTCGAGTGTGATGGAATTTGTTGCAAGCTACTTGTTACATTTAAATGAAGCAAATGCTTTACTCTAGTTACTGATGGTAGAAAGGAACATTTTTTTTTCTTTCCATCAGAGTTGAGGCCTAAAGAATGGACATTGAACTGGAATGCTTCTTAAGCAAGGAGTGTCAGATTGGGGAATGGGGAATTTTTTTGTGCTTTCCAATGTGGGGATGGGGATTAGGGTAACTGGATTGGGGAATAGCACTGGGTGAAAAATGAGCCAGATATGGGTTGCTTAGTCCTTATCATAGCAGTCATAAGCAAATATTCTATAACCCACTCATTGTGCATTATTCTCAATTAAATGCATAATCTCCAATTATTCTGAATAAACAAATTAAAGCAAAAGTATAAATATATTGTACCTGAAAGGGTTTCCTTTATAACCAGGTTCTGCCTTGTACTGTACTATAGCATGTACCGCTCTGCAATCATAAAACTTGTCCCCCTGAAATGATAAGGTCCCTCAAAAATATCCATTGGTATTGAAATCCAGTATTGTTCTCTTAGCAAATGTACTGGCCCTAGAATCATTTTTTGCAATAAATTCCTACAATGGACAGTTATGACTGAAATGTACAGTGAAATATCTTAGACAAATTAAGCAGAGGACCATGCGAGCAGATTCTTAAAGATCTATGCAACTTCTCACATTATGAAGACATAGGAATAATTCTATGACATTGAAAATATTAATGTAATCCCCAGGCTTGTTCTACAAATGCAAAGAGAACTATGTTATGATTACACTATATGCTGTGCTGAGCTTCAAAAATGTAACCACAGTGTACCCTGCTGGAAGAAAGCTGATAACTGAAGCATTTTGTGACAGTTTGATCTCAGACTCGGAGACAGGATGTATGGGCCAGGAAATTATTTCTATTGTCTTGATTTAAGAGATAATTACTAAGGTTTTACATGTATAATGTCTTTTACTGCTGTGGGTTCCTGCAAGTCCAGAATTACAAAAAGAAATTTTAATTTTGAGTTTCTGTTAGCCTGGGAAACTAAATCAGAACTGTTAAGAAAGATGTAATCTGAAATGACTCAGCAGTACTGTGTTATCAATTTAAGGACAGAAAAAAGAAGAGCATTTTGGATTTTGTCTGAACCTGAACACATCACCTCACCACCACTCTGCCTTTGCTCTGTAAGTAAGATATTTACTTAGAACAGTGATTTCTCTGACAGATAGAAATAGCCAGATTAGTCTAGCTGTTTTCTATAATTATGTCAGACTATTCTACAGTATTTTAAAGCATTTTCCTGTGATTTCTGAACTCTGTAATGTCATTGTGTTCAAGTAATAAGATTTGTCTTGTGTTTTTATTATTTATTATTAAATATTTTTAAACCATTCAACTGTGGCTGTTTTGTGTAGAGATCATTTGAGCTCTTAGCATACATTGCATGTATTCTGTGATACTGTCCAAGCCACTCCAATAGCTTTAGCCCTGGGTCACACTTACTATTTGGATAACAGTAATATTACACAGCGAATTTGGTCACCCTTTGGGAAGGGCCTTATTAGTAGGTGATAAGAGTATTCGGTGGCAGTGATTACTACCTTATAGCCTGGCAGGAGGAGGCATAGCTGGAAAACCTGTCCCAGCCTTCCCCTGGAGTGTCTGTGTGTTTGTATATAAACCAAATCTCAAAGTGTGTGGGAGTCAGCTACTTGGGCAAGGACACGAATCACTGGTTGCACAGAGAGGGTACTGAAGGTTTTGGCTTGACTACTCGGCTGGGATCTGAACCTTATAGCTGTGCCAGTGAGGAGTCTTACTGGGGATCTGGAGTGAAAGGGAGAAACCAGCCCCAGACGGACTGTGAGTTCTGTGTTCTGTTAAGGGAAATTGTACTTTATTGTGTATGTACTTGTTATCCTTCCCAATGTGCACACCATTCACTGGTGCCAGTGGTGAGGACTGAGGCTCCTTGATTACTGTGCCAGTACATGAGCATCACATATGCTACTGGATAAATCATTAGCGTATGTGTTTCCATACCTTCAGTACAGTTAAACAGTGCAATTAAACAGGTACAGTTTAAATAAAAGTTCAACAACCTCTGTAAGTAGCACACACTAGTGAATGGCTGGAGA
This sequence comes from Protopterus annectens, assembly GCF_019279795.1. Taxonomy (NCBI): domain Eukaryota; kingdom Metazoa; phylum Chordata; order Ceratodontiformes; family Protopteridae; genus Protopterus; species Protopterus annectens. The sequence continues at coordinate 208,720,729 of NC_056729.1, forward strand.
CTTTATATTGTAAATTGAAATAGAGAAATAGATGAATATGAACAAAAAAGAGGATAAGTAGGGCTGTCTTACTAACAAAGATCCTAGGCAAGGATTTATAACCAAGGTTGCCAGCTTGAAGAACATCAAAATTCGAGGAGATGGAAGCTGCAGATATTTTACATGCGTAAATGGTAGGAAGGAATACTTGAATGGTATAACAAATCTAGTGGTTCAAGAAGTGACATCAGAAATGTATAAATATTTAATATCATACCTAATGTGTTAAGTCTATAAAGACAGAACATAAACATATTGTTGTAATTATACATTAGGCAGTGGACAGTTTAAAGATAAAAGAAATAGGGATGAATGAAAACTTAGTTAACATTTTAAAAGGAATCATGAAGAATTATTCAGAAGGTGCATGGAAGAAGTGGGAATTGAAAAGGACATGTTGAAGAGTAAGCGTTCCTGAATGCCCAGTGTTTCTTGCTTTGGTGAAGTATTGCACCAAAATGTTAGAAGAGGTGGAGAGACAAAAGCAGAAGTAACACCAAGCTCACAATGAAAAATGCTACACAATAACACCAACTTCACAGCAATGAACCTGACAACCTAACAACATCTGTTATCAAGAAGCATATATAATACAACATGTTTAAGAAATGTTACCATCTGTTATCAAGAAGCATATATAATACAACATGTTTAAGAAACGTTACCATCTATCAAGAAGCATATATAATACAACATGTTTAAGAAACGTTACTATCTGTTATCAAGAAGCATATATAATACAACATGTTTAAGAAACATTACCATCTGTTATCAAAAAGCATATATAATACAACATGTTTAAGAAACATTACCATCTGTTATCAAGAAGCATATATAATACAACATGTTTAAGAAACGTTACCATCTGTTATCAAGAAGCATATATAATACAACATGTTTAAGAAACGTTACCATCTGTTATCAAGAAGCATATATAATACAACATGTTTAAGAAATGTTACCATCTGTTATCAAGAAGCATATATAATACAACATGTTTAAGAAACGTTACCATCACTGCCAAAAGTAGTCCCACTCTTTGATCACTTTTTTCAGTTATCACATTCTATCAATTGAGTAAGCAAAAACACAGTCATTTCTATAAAGAGCAATGTGGTAATATTATGTTCTATTGAGTCCCAGTCATGTGATGTCCTGTTTTGTCAAATGTACATAACCTGCCCTTAAGTGGTGCAGACTCAGATGACTTCATATTAAGTAAAGTGGTGTAGCAGGTATAAAGCTGACATTTCTACCAGAAGATATAACTGTCCTTTTATTTATCTGTTTGTATGTTTGTTCATTCTAGGGTTTACACCTTTGCTACATGGGTCAATATAAATATGAGTGCACATATACACAAGTTATTTTGCTGGCACAAAACCCTAGTATGGGGAACCATAATCCATACCTGCAGTCTGTACTTCTCTCTTTTAGTAAAGTATTGTTAACAAAGCATTGACTGGACTCATATGTGCACTGCCATGCCACAGTAATATTATTCATCTGCACCACATTTACTGGCACCCCACTGTTGTTACATTTTGTACTGCATGCTCATTTCAGGCATGCTTGACTCAGCACACCATGTTGCACCTTCTCTGACCCTGCCTCTGCCTCCTGTTTTACTGTGTTATGTGAATCTGGCTCCTGCTCTTTTTCAGACCTATCACTACACTGTATTGGTGCTGCTGCTGCCTGACTTCTGTGGGTACTGTTCCAAATCATTAAAATGCACTGTGGTGCCTTACTAGCTTGTAGTTTAGTGATTGCATGTCATTTTCTCTATCACATTTAAATCTGCACATAACAGGTTTATGGCACTGGTGCTACACTGTACTGGATTTTTCATTTACTTACTTCAAAGCTTTTCTCCTACATTACAGCTTAAATAATAAGGAACAACATACATGAATGGATGATAGGGCTTGCACTCAAATCTAGCAATTCTTTTATTGTTGAATTACTAATGAGATGGTTAAAAATAATCCAGATAATGTGGTATTTTTCAATGTTAAAAAAACATCTGATTCAGTACCATACAAAATATTTGTGGGAAAGCAAGCAGACAAGTGTGTTTGTAAGGATGACAGGGTGGCAAAAATAAATAAGGAGCAGCACTCAAGCTAGAAGAAAGTACTGAGAGATGTACCGGAAACCTCAGTACTGTGTTGTAAGCAATTTTTCTATAATTCTTGAAATATCTAATATTAAAAAAATGGTATTACACTCAGAGGACCATTCAAAAGCAAGTCTGGTGGTTGTAGACAGAATAAATGGTCTACAAAACAACTTTAGACTCAGGAAGGATAAGATGCAGGGATATGAATAATTTCATAGATTAGTTCTAAGCTAACTGCCCTTGCGAGCCATTTAAGCCTAGCCAATTATCCCTTGTAAGACTCAAACCCTGCACCTTGTGTTTGCAAGGCAAACACCTTAACCATTAGGCCACCCTCCCAACAGGCTGCCTTATGAAAGGTGGTGTGTTAAAACAGCACACAGAAGCAGAAAAATGTTACAGTGTGTATAATAAGACATACTGACTCTAAACATTTTAAGGTGATTTTACCAGTTTCCATGGCAATGGATAAAGTATAAATGAAATATTGTGTCTAGTCCTGGAAACTTTAACCAAATCACGGAGGTTGTCTCAAATTGGAAAGCTCAGGGAATGAATATCAACATGCTTAAGGTCAAGAAATACAACTTATTTATTTAATAATTGCTAATTAGTAAAAGGGCTTCCCCATAGACCCTATCCAGCTATGTTGCAAGCCACAGGGGCACCATACATACAAGGACAATTTAGACTAATCAGTCAAGCAGAATGTTTTCGCAAGGTGGGAAGAAACTACAATACCCAGAGAAAACCCATGCAGACATCAGGAAAATATACAAACTCTACAGAGAGACAGAGAGAATGCTTGACAATCACGGGTGAACCCAGGCCCCTGGAGCTGTGAGGAAAAAATCTTACCACCTGGCTACCCAATATCAGGAAGGCAGATTTGTTTTCCTCAGACAAAACAAAGAACAGGATGATTTCATACAAACTATTTTAGGATTCATTAGAGAACCCTGGTTCCTGTAAGACTGACCATGTTATTATGAATATGTAAGTCCATATCTTCAGAAACTTGACCCCCAAAACTCTTCAACTTTCAAACAAAACAGAAAAGAAAGAGAGATAGATAGAGATGGCAGATTCTATTAGACATTTGGACAGAGACTGGGGGGACTGGAGTTTGAAAAGAAGGATGGGGTAGAAGAAGGGATCATGAATGGCAGGGTTACAGCTTAAAGGAGAAAAAATTACTTTATGGAAGGAGGGGAAGAACCTTGGAATTCTCTACATTACACTGTTGCGGACTTAGAAATGTGGGTTTTAAAACAATGCAGATTAATTCACAAAATGTGATAAAAAAGAATAGCAGAGTGTAACAGTTGTCACAGACTATTACATAAGCAAACACCACCTACCTTTCTTCACATTGCTTTATTGTGTCTTAATAACTCAACCTCATCCAAGGTTAATGCCTGTAAAGCCTCTCAAAGTAAAGAAGGATTTAACTACAGGCAGCCCTTGTCCTTACTACACATACCCATCTTGCCATTGTTGGATGAATTATCATGCCTTTCTCTCCTATAGACTGTCTGACATCACATGTGTGTGGTTGTTAGAAATGGAAAGGTCATCATATAAACTCTCTTGAACAAATATCATTGATCCGAATGTTGCTTTCTCATACAGAGTTTAAAAACAAAAGTCTAGAAAAGGGAATATGTACTTTTCCCCAACTTGTGTAAATTTGGAGTTAGTACATCTAAGTAAAAGGGTAAGGGGAATTTCAAAGTCCCTCACATAAGCAATGGTTCCATGCAAACAATGTTTTTTTTCCCTATCACTGTGCAGTCACCAAATTTTTTTCCATGACTATTTGCACCATGATCTTTCAGTATGTGAACCAAACTAACTTGCTGTTCTTTGTCCATCATTATTATGGACAAATGCAGCAGCACCTACGACACCTCGCCTTTCATCTAAACTCACCTACCAATCAGCTTTATCCTTCACTGCACTGGTTCCCTCCTGCTTCGCTGACATCATCATCATCATCAGAATTCAAGGATTCACAGCCCTTAGCACTTCACATTCAAAATTTTCTCTCTTTTAATTTGATTTTCAGATTCTTCCTTCCTTTGAAACCCCCCCAAAACAGCTTTTGAGGCCTCTACTTCAATAAATTAATGAAGAAAATGACTCAGTTAATCAACCACTCAATTAATCATTTAGTTTTATTAAAGTATTTGAATCTAAGAAGAATAAAAGTAAATAATTATATCGATAAAAGACAACAAAAAAATATACTAACAGCACGTAAAGCACAAGTAATTCCAAATGTAGACAAGAACAAATAAGAATTAAACATGTTAACTACTTTAGTATTAAAAAATCTAAGAACAGCAAAGCACATACATACTGCATCCTGACCAAATACTACAGGACTGACCGAAAAATGTCTTCCATGATGGCAATAGAATGTCCAAAGTTCATAACTATAAAGAAAGTCTAAGTAACCTAAAAATGTCACATAAAGAATAAATAAAACTAACACATACAGTGGGCATTAATACACAAACACTAATATTTTTCAAATAACTTACTTTAATGTCCATGCAGATACATGAAAATATAAAAATTATGACATTATATAGAAGTGTATTATAAATTATTTATTACACTTATGCTATTTTATATACCTCCTTAAGTATTTTGTATATCTTCTCAAAATTAATTTGAAGCAAGCCTCTGGAATAAGGTTGGAGACAGACAGACATCACTCCTGCATTAAAGTGCAGTATGATAAAGACAATGGAATGCATGAACTATTTGTGTAATGAAGAGTTCCAGTCTATACCTGAAGCCATGAGCACGCTGAATATCACTGCTTGCATGGCAACCTAACTACTTGTTTGGGTGTGTCATTCTAAGAAAGTCTGACTGTCAGTCGCTTTACAAGCAGTTGTTTACTTCCTCATCTTTCTCTCAGTTACTTCAGTTATTATTGAAATAAGGAGCTGCTAGGACACTTTCCCAAATTTTGTGACATGCATAGTTGCATTTTCAGCCTCTGGTAATACATCTGCACTACTTCACAGCAGAACAGATGAAGGAAAATCATTAGTTTATACAGTATATTGTTTTCCTCCAAAATGGCTACTGACTGCTTGAAATGCTATAAGTGGTTTATGTTTCAGATCAGGTCTAGTACAGGATTGATTTGCAAGCAGGTAAAACTCATGACAATCAGACTCCAGTCTAATGGTAGGACAGTATTCATAATTTCGGCCTATGCCCCACAGCAGGGATGTGATAGTGAAGAGAAGAATACATTCAGACAGCAGTTGCAGGACCTACTAGATAAAGTAGGACAACAGGAATTGATGTTGATAATGGGTGACCATAATGCATATATCAGAACAGACAGAACAGCTATGAGGACTGCCTGGATCCACATGAGTGTGGCTGCAGGAATAAAGAAGGAGAGACCATTCTAATCTTCTGCCTGGCAAATGGCTTGATAGTAGCCAACACATGGTTCAGAAAGACAAGCAGTCACAAGATCATATACAAGAGTAGCCAATATGCAGCTCAGGTAGAATTCCTCCTAGTAAGAAAAGGGCACTGGGGTAGAATCAGTGTTTGCAATGTCATTCCCAGTGAAACAGTCAGCCTACAGAATAAACCACTGGTTGTCACAATCAGCTGCAAGAAGTAGTCAGAGAAGACTCTAATGTCAACAAAGACCAGGCTGAAGACCTGGAAGTTGACTGGAAAGAAAGCACAACAGTTCAAGGATTTACTCAGGGCTCTAGCACCCCGTGAATAGGGGGAAATAGATGGAGTTGAAGAAGAATGGCATCACCTTAAAACAGCATGTGTGAAGACTACATAACAGATATGTGGCCAAGTCAAGTATGGAAATAAGGTACATAAGGAAAACTGGTGGTGGAATGCAGAAGTCCAGAAAGTCATCAAAAGAAAGGAGTGGAGGAAAAAGTGGGAAATATTATAGATGGATCAGGCTAGGAAGGAATACTGGCTGGCTAACAAAGAGGTTAAGAAAGGAGTTACAATAGCAAAGAACAGGGCATCAGAGGCACTCTACCAACTTCAGGAATGTGATTCAGTAGGTGGCACAAATAAACTATATCAGGTTGCAAGAAAAATACAGGAAGATACAGAAGATAGTCAGACATCCTTCATAAGAGATGCCAGCAACAGCCTACTCACCAGTCCACAGGACATCAAATGCGGATGAAAGCAGTACTTCCAGCAGCTTCTGAATGAAGAAAACCCAACAGAAGCTGTACTGTCCCAAACACAGCCTATAATGAGAGAAAAGGAGAAGCCCACCATAGAAGAAGCAAGAATAGCACTAAGGAAAATGAAGTCAAGGAAAACAGCAGGGTCAGATGAGGTCACAGCAGACATGATAAGGATGTTGGGTGAAATAGCAGAGAAATGGCTTCTGAGGGTACTTACAGCAGTGGGAGAGAAAGGCGTACCTCAGATGACTGGAGAATAAGCATAATCATGCCAGTGTACAAGAACAAAGGGGACTATGGGCAGTACGGAGGTGGCAAGAACAAAGGGGACATTTACAACTGTGGGCAGTACAGAAGTATCAAACTCCTATCACACTGCATGAATGTTGTGGAGAGGGTGACTGATAAATGGATGCGCTGAGTAGTAAAAATTAAGATGGGAGTTAATGAGTTCAGATTCAAATAAGAATGGAGCACAACTGAGACAGATGTTTGAGAAGAAGCTATAAATGAGGAAATAGTCCAACTGTGCATTCCTAGACTTGGAGAAAGCATGTGACAAGGCCACAGGAAAGCTTATTTGGGCAGTCCTACGATGGTTTAAAGTCCAAGAAACACTGGCAGAATTAGTGCAAACCAATCCCATGCACAATGACTCAAGTACAAACAGTGTTCAGTCTCACAGAGTGGTTCCCATCTCACAGAGTGTTTCCCAGTGGGAGTCGGTGTGCATCAAGGTTCAACTCTGAGTCCACTGCTGGTCATACTGTTGATTGATTAGATTAGCAAACAATTCAGTGGGGACAGATCAACAAATATGCTGTATGCAGATGATGTGGCATTACAGGCAGACTCTAAACAACTTAAGCAAAGGATAGGGGAATGGAATACAAAACTAAAAGCAAATAGGATTAAACTGAGTACAGATAAGACAACTGTAACAGCAGCAAATTGGGGAAATCAGAAGAAGCTGAGAATTGAGATAGAAGGGAAGACAGTGGAACAGATTAACAGCTTCAAGTATCTGAGAAGGGTGTTTGAGGAGAATGGAGGTCTGAATGAAGAGGTGAAAGCTAGAATCAGAGGGGCTGCAGCCAACTGGCATATAGTGTCAGGTGTTCTGTAGGACAGCAGAATTCCAAAGAAGCTGAGAAGTAAGTTGTACAAAACAGTGGTGCAACCAGTATTACTGGATGGTACAGAAACCTAGGTAGTAAATGCACAGCAGATGAGAAAGCTAGAGATGATGGAAATAAAGTGCCTGAGGACATAGCAGAAGTCAAAGTAACTCCAATTGCAGAAAAGATCAAAGAGAACAAATGATAGTGGCTCGGGCACATGTGCAGCAAAGCAGAAGACAATCTGGTGAAGAATATTTGGGACAGACAAGAAAAAGACAAGAGGAAATCACGCATCTAGCATAGAGGTGGATGGACTGTGTGAGATAAGATCTGTAACAATCATGCCTGAGTGTTGAAGAAGGCAGGAGTGTGGCACTGAATCGAGAGACATGGTGACAGCTAACACGATACCTCGACTCCACATAGAAAATGGGAAAAAAGGGGTTGATAATGATGATGATGACGTTGATGAAGATGAACAAAAGCTAGTAATTAGAATATAATAAGAAGAATATTTATACACTAACCCAGTCAACAGTGTATATTACTTCTGACTAGAGACACCTAGTTGAATTCTTAAAGGCAGACACTTTATAACTGTGATTGACATATACCTCACTGTGTTGTATATCATATTACTATAGTCTGTCATTATCACTTTATTTGCAGGCACTTATACATGAGTGCATGTGTTAGACATGAGTGTATGTGTTAGATAGTTGTGATGTAATACTTTAGGGACACCGTAAGTCACGAAGCCACTTAAGTCATGCTTAAAAGTCATCTGATGCACATTATTAGGGTAGCATGTTGCATTTGTAGGGGATAAGGTGGTTTTAAAGCAGGTAAATTATCTGACAGCCCTATGTAAACTGACATTCTTGACATGTTCACAAAACTGCTAATTCTTCTTATATACATGTTGTAGTGAACTCAGAACTGATTCTAAAACAGCAGGAGTGTTGGGGTCATAGTCTCTTAATAGGGTTAGCAGAAGTCTTTCTCACTTCAAAAGACACGCTAATCAAATCCAGTTTTTATAGTATGGCTGTTGATTGAAATACATTAGACCAATGTAATTTCCTCAGCTACACAAAACCTGACTTTTTTCTTGGCATGCATTAGACTGTTCTAATATATGTTTAAGAAGGCAATCAGACTGCTGATATAAATTAAATAAAATGTACTACATACTCTATAAAGCAAAACAAAATATATATAAAAGCAAATTTCAGGCTTTATGATACAGTTATAGATAAATAAAACTGAAAAAATGACTTTGCACTGCAAAAGGAAATACGCACACAATTTGGACAACTAAAATGTTTCTGCATTTAATTGCCATTAATAATGTGCTTCAGAACATAACAATCAGTACAGTAAAAACAAGAAAGTATCATATTTCAGTGAGAAGTGTTTATATATATATATATATATATATATATATATATATATATATATATATATATATATACATATATATATATATATAGATATATATATATATATATATATATATATATATATATATGTATACTCCTTTCACATCCTGCTTAGGGGAAATTCTAGGAATTGAATAACTTGGTACTAAAACTTATTCTAAGTGTTATGTGAAACCAAGTAGTGTGATAGCTGACTCTGGTTCTACAAAAACTCCTTAATTTCTTCTTTTTATTATCTAAATTTAATTACAGCTTAGAATATGAGAAACTTCCAAGCTGGTATTAAGTCAGTGAAAGAAGAAAAAGGTTTCCCTAACCATAATAACATTGCTTTACTCTTTTGCTGATGGTAGATCATTTTGTAGTCAAAGCACTAAAAGTGTGTACATTTAAAGAGTACTTTTAACAAGACAGTTCATACAAGGATATTTAATTTAAAGATACTGTGCATGAATGTAGAAGTAATCTGTGTGTCACACAATATTATGTTGTGTGCTTCTCACGTGAAACCCTGCTTATACACTGTTCCTAAATGCCCTTAGGCTCCTTGACATACCAAATGCTCATTATAAATTCCCATCCACTAAAATCTCTAAAAAGAGAAAAATCTGTAGTCATTTGTTATGCTCTGGATGGCAAAGTGGAGCAATGATTACCACCACTGCCTTTCACAGCTTGGTTCTCCATTTTTGGTTTCTGACAGGGTGTCTCCTGACACAGACTCTCCATGTCCTCCCTTTGTCCGTGTGAGTTTCACCGGGTGATACAGGTTCTTCCTATGTTCCCAAGACATGCCATATGTTAGCTGCTGATTTTAAGGAGTGCATACCATGTGTGAGTTCATGCATGTCCTATCCAGAATTACCTTCCTTGGTTTTATTCCAGTCAGTTCCAGGATTGACTTTGGCTCCCTGGGACACCAAATTGGATCAAGCAAGTGTCAGAAAATGAATGAACTACAAATATGCCCACAGATGACCACATATGACCACATATGACCACAAGGGCTGATGATAACGCAAAAGACAGAAGTGATGATAAAACATTCAAGAGTTCTAGGTAATTGAAATCACAAATATATGCTGAGATGCATCGAACGCTACTGGTACTGGTACTAGTGAGGCAGCGAAGAAGGCTCCATTCCTTGAAAAGTGCGACTTTCTGTAACATAAGTTAGTGTTCTAGCACTGTTCTGTCAGTGTCCACTACAGATAATTTAATTTCTTAACCAAGACCTCAACCAAGGAAACTTTGTGATCTGACTGCCAGTAAGTGTTATTGAATTCAACAGTAATCAATCTGTCTTCTGGGTTCATCTGTATAAAATGAGCTGACCTGCTTAATAAAGTAATACAGGATGTAACATCATTGCCTATTATAAAAAAGAATTTCACTATTTTACAACTTTGTTTTAAAGATATCAAACAAATTTTCACTATAATACATCTATGGGGGACCTTCTTCTTCTTTTGGTTGCTCCCATTAGGGGTTGCCATAGCGGATCATATGTTTCCATTTCTTCTTGTCCTCTGCATCTTGCTCTGTCACACCAACCACCTCCATGTCCTCTCTCACCACATCTATAAACCTTATGTTAGGCATTCCGAGCAGCTCCATCCTTAGCATCCCTGTTCCAATATACCCAGCATCCCTCCTCAGCACATGTCCAAACCAATGCAATCTTGCCTCTCTGACTTTGTCTCCAAACTGTCCAACCTGAGCTGACCCTCTAATATACTGATTCCTAATCCTATCCATCCTTGTCATACCCAATGCAAATCTTAACATCTTTAAGTCTGCCACCTCCATCCCTGACTCCTCTCTTTTCGTCAGTCCCAGTGTCTCCAACCCATATAACATAGTTGGTCTCACTACCCTCTTGTAGACCTTCCCTTTCACTCTTACTGGTACTGATATGTCACAAATCACTCCTGACACTCTTCTCCACCCACTCCAGCCTGCTTGTACTCTCTTCTTCACCTCTCTTCAAAACTCACCATTACTCTAATCTGTTCTTCACAAGTATTTAAAATCATCCACCTTCGCCAACTCTCCTTCCTGCATCCTCACCATTCTTGCATCCTCCCTCTCATTCACACACATATATTCTTAGTCCTGTTGACCTTCATTCCTCTTCTCTCTAGATTTATCTCCACTTTTCCAGGGTCTCCTCAACCTGTTCCCTACTCTCACTACAGATCACAATGTCATCTGGAAAAATCATAGTCCACAGGGACTCCTGTCTGATCTTGTCTGTCAACCTGTCCATCACCATTGCAAATAAGAAAGGGCTCAGAGCTGATCCTTGATGTAATCCCACCTCCACTTTGAATGCACCCATCACTCCTACCGCAGATCTTACCACTGACAAACTATCCTTGTACATATCCTGTACCACTCTTACATACATCTCTGCCACTCTCAACTTTCTCATACAATACCACAACTCCTTTCAAGGCACCCTTTCATATGCCTTCTCTAAATCCACAAAGACACAATGCAACTCCTTCTGACCTTCTTTATATTTCTCCATCAACACCCTCAGAGCAAACATCGCATCTGCAGTGCTCTTTCCCAGCATGAAACCTTAGTGCTGCTCACTAATCATCATCTCCCTTCTTAACTTAGCTTCCACTACTCTTTCCCATAACTTCATACTGTGACCTGTCAGTTTCATCCCTCTGTAGTTACTACAGCTCTGCACATCACCCTTATTCTTAAAAATCAGTACCAAAACACTTCTTCTCCACTCCTCAAGCATCCTCTCATTTTCCAAGATTTCATTAAATAACCTGGTTAAAAAACTCCACTGTCATCTCTCCTAAACACCTCCATGCTTCCACAGGTATGTCATCTGGACCAACAGCCTTTCCATACTTCATCCTTTTCATAGCTGTCCTTACTTCCTCCACTGGGGTTGCACAAGCCAGTGCATTTCTTCATGCCAGTCCCAAGCCTGGATAAATGGGGAGGGTTATGTCAGAAAGAGCACCCGGTGTTAAACGTTTGCCACATGACATATGCAATCTATGGGGAACCTATTTTGCATTTTTAAAGAGCCAGCATGTGATTTAAATAAATACAAATTCTACACTTAGCCAAGCTTATAGAAAAAACAAAAATGAAAATAAAAAATACTCTTTGACCTCGGAATCAAATTAATTTCATTTAGTTAAGCACACTGATCTTTGATGCTGGATAAGCATTCATCACAGAAAACAATCATGCTTACAACACACAGATGAAACTTGTATAATGAATGCAAACACATGACAAACATGCATGATAAGCATTTAATAATCCATAAAGTTGAATAAAACATGGCTATACTATTGGTGGATGAATTCCAACTCCCCAAACCTCAAGGCCCTGAAACTAGATTCCTCGAGAATGCTAACATCTCCCTTGAGAAGCACTGTCAGGAAATCATGTAGGCAGTATGTGCCATTTCCTGATTTTTTTCCCCTGTCTTCAACAGTGTGGCTGTGGAGTTTATTTTATTGTTTAGTGGTGTGTATGGGGGGGTGCCTCCTGCAAAAAACAATGAAAACAGTGTTTTCGGGGATAATTTTCAGAAAGTTGGGTTCAAGGAGTTAGCGCTTCAGAGGACTGCCATTCATCTATTCATAATGGAAGCTTAAAACAGAATAAAGCCATTTATTAAAATATTTAAACAACATACAAATGGCAAAAATCATATTTTTGTAATCAAAACGTTTCCACATGTAAGACAAGGAAAATATGAAATAACACCAGTCTGTGTGTGTTTGTGTGTATATATATATACATACTCCTTTATTGGTCTCAGTCTAAGTATACATTTAATACAGTGTAATTCATTTATGACTTGCATCAAACTTTATTTGCCACAACAGCACACTTTTTCTCAAGAAAATTGTATTTACCTCTCCCCCCAGCTGCACACTTTAACATGTTTTAAGACAGAAAAGTAAAGTATGATTGAGAAGCTAAAGCATATTTATACAAGTCACTAAGAGTGTTTTGACCTAACAGTACAAGTGCGTATAAATGAGCTGCAAAACCAACTTTGTGGATTTAACTGCACAGAAGCTGTCACAGACAAAGTAACTTGCAAAGTGCACTACCACATTCTACTGTAATTAAAATGTTCTTTAGGAATTAATATTCTATCATGATGGGGCACATCCTCATGGAGGCTGGAATAAATAAGCCTGCAAACGCAGCACATGCAATGTGGAAAACTGCATTTTAGGTTATAGGAAATCATTTTTTGCACTGTTTTAAAACAGCAGTCTTATTTTAGTCATGCTTTTGTTAACAGACTCTGGACTTTTGGTGATATATCTTTATTTACCTCTGAATGTCCTTAAATGTTTTAGAGAGGAGTTATGAAGAGGATATCATAACAGAAATTTTCAATGAGGTTAAGAATGCTAGAGTCCACTATTTGTGCACCGATTTCATAAGTACCTTGTGTTGCTTTCAATTATGCCTTATTGGTTACTTTTTCTGTTGATCCTTCTAGCATTAAGGCAACTATTATCACTGGAAGATCATATGGGTACGTTCACAGTTGATAAAATATATTGACAAAATGGACAGCTGTCTTGACTGGTGAAACTCCAGGGACCTTACATATGGACCTCATACAAAATTCCTTAGTGGTTTCTGTCTGCCATGCAATGACACAGAAATTAAAAAGGTTAGAGTGAACAATGACTAGACTGATCATTTTGCTGCGATTTTCACAGAATGCAGAATGTCAGAGGGATAATGACTTATTATTGTCTCTGTCTCCAAATGTTATTTACCTAGGGGTTGTAGGTGGATAAGAAATCTTTCTGTGGCAAGTTGTAAAAATTAATGCAAAAGGAGCTTACAGTCCAATATTTTAACATTACAGAATTATATAGATTGAGAGAGAATTCCATATGGTCTTAGGGCCCTTAAAACCCCCATCACCTATTTCAAATGAAAAATGACATACACAAAGTACTTGCAGGTATATTGATAACTACAGTTTATAACTGTTTTAGAATAGATCCAAATGTTAAATGAACATAATCCTATTAAGTTGCAGTAACTGACTGCCAAAATGGCTACTACCCATGAAGAAATGGCTACTGCCAAGGAAAAAATAGAAAATTGGGCACAGAAGAAGTGAAATGTCACACTGGGCAACTATGATTAATGAAAACATTTATAACTATTGATGGCACTCTAAAAGAAAAGAAAAACATGAACTTGAAATGCGATATCAATAACTATGTAAATAACAGGATATTTTAGTGGAGATGTCAGAAAAGCAAGACAGAGAACAACACAGGCAGAGTAGTCATATTACGAAGATCACTCCATAGACCAATGATGCAAACAACTCCAGTAGATGTACAGCCACAAATAATCCCAAATGAATAAAAGGCAGGCACTTCTGGTACTTAATGTACATTTTTGTCACAACACTTCATCAGAAATGAACACCGGTACTAAAATCAGACCCCTATTTATATCTGCAATCAAACTGAGTAGCCTCAAAGCTATTAACAAGTTAAAGAAAATTTAAAGAGACTGAACAAAAAAAAATAAGTATATTACACTCCATGCAAGCACAGCACTGAAGTAAACTGTCATGTGTTCTCATTTAAAAACATGAATAAATCTATATCCATAAACCCTATTATCCTAAATATTACTGTCTACAATTTATAATAATTTTATTAAAACTGTAAAAACTATTTTTTTAAAAAAACATATATAAATATTGCACAATCTACACATTACAATCTTGTAGCCCTTAACTTCAGGACCGGTAGAAGGGAAACATTCTCATTTAATCCAGGTTCCCTGTAGGCTCCAAGGATAATCTGCCAATATAACTCAAGGTACTCAATTCGTGTCTCCCATTGACCTCCTCTCACATCACAGAGAATTTCTTCTAACACATAAAAAGAAAAAAACTCCCTGATCACAAATCAAAGTGTGTTTATATAGGGTACTGTTAAAATTTTGGTTACACATGTCCCTAGTGTGCTCATATATTTGTCTCATCAGCTTTCTCTCAGTTTTACCAATATAAAAAGTGGGACAGGACCCTCATTTAGCTATATATACCAGACCCATAGGTTCACATGAGGAATAGCTGGTCGCAGGTATGCATTTGCTGCATGCTTCTACAGTCATTTTGTGCTATCAGAGGCACTGGGGGCATCTACCACATTTGTATATCCCTAATTTATAACTATTAGTCCTATTTGAAAAATTTCTTTCTGTCAAAATTTTAATATTCAGGCCCTTTCTAAAAGTACAAGTGAGGGAAGTATCCTTAATCCCTCTAAGGTCAGACAACTGGGAAAATCTACCCCATTCGTTATTCAAAATGTCTCTAATAACAATAGCATCCCCACTAAAATCAGTGGTAAAGGAAGACTCATAGTTCTCACTTACAAGTGCAGTATCAGTACTTGGCCCAGTGGACCCTTCTACCACCAAGCTGTCCATCCCTATTATAGGGAAAAATCTACTTTGCCTGCCCTCTTTTGCTTCCTTGGCCAACTGTTCTATCAATCCGCTGCGATAACCCCTCTCAGTCAACATTTCTTTTAACTTAAATACCTCCAAGTCAAAGTCACTGTCCTCGGAGGTCATACAACTATCTCTCACCAGCTGACCTTTCACTATACCCTTTTTCTGACTAAAAGGGTGGACACTTTTAAAATGGAGGAAAGAGTTGGAATGTGTTTTTATCGTAAAGATTTTTGATTTAAAGCCACTTGGTGTTTTCTCGATAGTGATATCCAAATAGTTTAAAGTATCTCTAGCACAATGATGGGTGAACCTCAAAAAACTAGTTCTCTTGGAAATGTAATCCAAAAATTCCTTCAGTCTGTCCTCTGTGTCCTTCCAAAAGATGACTATGTCATCCAAAAACCATCTGTAGATAAACCAACAATCTTTATATGGGGACTCCAAAACATATTTTTGCTCCCATTACATAAGTACAAGGTTAGCATAAACTGGGGCGCATCTAGTGCCCATAGCAACTCCACTAATTTAATGGAAAAATTCCCCCTCGAAGAACAAAAAATTGTTGTTAAGAACTAGATGCATCAACTCAATGCTCGAAATTCGTTGAAAGATAAACCACCACAATCATTAATTACCTTCTCAAACCAAACCAAACCAAACCAATATTGTATGGAATACATCCAAACAGCTCAACTATGTCTATGGTGACAAACAACAATTGTGGATATAGAAATTCAGATTTAATACACCAAGGGACTCGTGGGACATGCTAAGGTATATTAAGTCTGAATTTCTACATAGCTTTGAGGTTACTCAGTTTGATTTCAGATATAAATAGGGGTCTGATTTTAGTTTCGGTGTTCATTTTTGATGAAGTGTTGTGACGAAAATGTACATAATAAACTAGTGGTGTTAAATACCAGAAGTGCCTGCCTTTTATTCATTTGGGATTATTTGTGGATGTACATCTACTGGAGTTGTTTGCATCCTCGGTCTTTGGAGTGCTCTGAGTGTTTTAGTGACTGAGGATAACCCTATTTGATTCATATTACGGAGATACTCAGATGTCCCTGTTTCTAGTATGGGCAGTGTGAGAACAAACAATTCTCCTTACACTCACATCTATGCTGAGGGTGGTAGTTACTCCATAAGTCACTAATCAACAGCAAACGATGGGGAGAAAGGGAAGCAGCATATCTAATTGAGATAATCATCTGTACGTGCAGAAGACCAGTAATTGGAGCTTTCAGGCTACAACAGGAAAACACACTTCCAAATGAATTTAGAAAACAGATGCTAGGTCAAACACTATGCAGATAATTGCATGGGCAGGCTAATATTCTCAGCAAGTCTATCCTGAACTGCTCTCCGTGAGGGAACTTTTGAATATGGGTTATTGCCTGGGCTTGCTATGGTCTATAGACTGATTAGCTTCACCTTTACTATAAAGTAAGAATGTAGTGGTTATGCCATCAGATAGGGGAAATATGTTGGTGCAATAAATATCTTTTTCAGTATCTAAATACATGCCACAAACATTTATAGGACCAGACCATATATACCCTACTAGATAAGAATAAGTATGTTACAGCTTGTGGTGATTTAAGTCATGTTTTATACACAGGAATACAAATGGGTCTCCTAGATGTACAGAATGGAAAATCCACTTTTTATTGTCTTCTGAAACTAATAAAACTCTTTCTGATTCTTCATCTATGCCCATTATTCCTGGATGTGGATATACCACAGAGAATGTAGGACAACTGATTCATTATTTTTTAAGTATGTCTTTTGTTAAAGATTCTACACTGTTTTTGGATAAAACTGTCTTATTACATGTAATATCAAGATAAATGATGGCTCAGGCAGACTCTTGATCCCTTGACGCACAACACTGTTTGTAAAAATTTTTTTGTTGGTCTGTTACTGAGTTTATTAAGTTTTTTTTTGTTTTATTTCCCGTTTGACAGTGATTTGTAGCAACAGATTAAAAGAACTGCCACTAATACTTGTTTTACTCCCATTTATACCAATCTCTTTATGTGGAGAGACATTACATTTATGTTCACACATTTCTACACAATTACATTGAATACTGTTTAAAACATATGGATGATTTTATATGTTCTGCAAAGGGGGCATCCATATACTTGAACATATCCTGAATGATTTAAACAACAGCAGGTTTAGCCTAAGGTCTATGTACTCAGTGATGACTGATACAATTAATTTTCAGATGCCACCATTATGTCATCATGTGATAAATCTCTGATATCTAAACTATGTAGGAGACACACTTCCTCTGGATTACCTGTTATGGTAGAAGTTTCCATTTACCATATTAATTAAGGTCCTACCATACTGTGACTTGCTGCAGGCCAACAGAGCCTGTAGTAAACACCATGCTTTTCTTGTGGAAGCTAAACAGACTGCATAGATATTTATTATGAGGGAGTATGACTTTGGAGACATTGTGAGATCCTATTGGAAAGTGATTTATATGACTAAATGTGGCACTAGACATAAGTTGCCATTATGATAGAGATAATAATAGTATAAATCTCAGAAAGATGATTTAGTTACCAAAGATGGTTTGGCTGATATCTAATTTCTTACACAGTATGTTATCCAATGTAACAATATAATATATTTAGTTTTGAGAACCTGATGTATGCTGTTAGACAAGCCTTTTTCTTTATAATAAAGTTTCTATCCTAATATGTCTTTCAGCAGGTGCTGTAATATTGCAAATTTTGCAATACCTTCACATTTTGCTCGATCTAAAAGCAATCTAACATGTTTTATAGGCATCACCAGGGGTCCTTTCCTTATAGGGGTGTGTTCTTCTGCATACCCTTATATAGTGTACGCATTGTAATGCACATAATTATAATGCTATTTAATGCTTTTTCTATACATCAGCTGGGCTGACATATGCTTTGATGTGTCTCATAAAGTAAGTTTATACTGACAAAACTGATCGCCAGTTTAAAGAACAGACTACAGGAGAACATCAAGGGCATTAAGAAGAGAGGGACTGAAACTTGTTTTGCATCACATTTTCAGAACATCATAACAATTATACTAATGTCACTGTTCCAGAATAGCCTTTGTTGAGTAAAAGATCTAGTCTGGATATTAAAGAAGTCCTGCTTTAGAAAGAAAATTTGATTATTTTAAACTACAGTTATTGTTTTATAAGGAAAGTTTGATTATTTTAAACTATAGCAGTTTTTCCCAGAAGAGCTTAAGAATAAGTTGAATTGCAAGTATTTAATTGTTTAATTTCTTTATTATTTTTTGTTTTTATTGCATTTGGTATTAATTTTATTAGTTAATCTATTTTTTTCATCTTCATTTCTTGGAAGATTGGTGTTTGCCAACCACAAGGAATGGTTTTATATCGAATAAACCTGTTTGTGCCACTTTCCATTTTATTATTTTTTTCTGACAGAAGAGTTTATAGTATAGGTGTTGTGACCATGGCAGTTTTCAACACTAAACAGTAAAGTTTACCTTAGCTAAAAGGAAAATATGAAATGGCATTTTTCAGTTCCAAGCTCATCAAAAGAAGTAGTGTTATTATTTTTGTCCATCATACGGGCATAATAGTCTTATGAATGTAGTCATAAATATTTCCTCTTTGCTAAGACGTTTTACTGTTGTGTCTTTCTACACACAAAATGTTTAAAATGGAAACCTCTTGCTAAACAATGTTCCTATATATTTAAGAAAATCATGTTATTTCCAGGTGTCACTTCCACCACATATTAAAAGCTATTTTGAAAAGAGTATTATATAGCTGTGGGTCTACTTCAGAAATCTAAATGCTCACTTACCCAACTTCGAATATGTTGAGATGAAAAGGCCGACGATGGCACAACACCAACAACCCGAAACACCAACTCTCCACTTGGCCATCCTGACAAAAAAAGTAAAACCAAAGGAAGGCAAACCCACCCATGTGGGGGGATTTTCACCCCCCATACCCCACCCCCTAATCAACTACGAGATCACACTACTGCTGGGATAGGGGGCAAAGTTCAACAGGATGGCCAAGTAGTTACTTACCTGCAGTAGAAAGCCAATGTTCCAGGATGTCGGTGTTGTGCGATTGTCTGCCTTTTTGTCTCAGCATTTTGGAATTCAGGTAAGTGAGCATTCAGGTTTCTGAAGGGGACCCATCTCTGTGTGATTGTATAATAGTCTAAAATCATGACTGATTAAGTTTTTTAATGCTCTGGTTGTGTCAGGGAGGTTACACCCAAAACCTCCATAGTTCACCCACACATTCTCCTTACTTTATATTGCCAGTTCTGATATGATATTTTGTGCTGTTCCCCTGTAAGCATTTAGATGTTCTAGGCTTTATGAACATAGAATATTTCTGAGAAATGCAAAAAAAAAAAAAAAAATATATATATATATATATATATATATATATATATATATATATACTCCTATGAGTACATCAAGTATATCTGGCTACAGATTTGAACATGCTGGAGGCACATTTCCTTTATACTTTTGCACTTTTATATATATATATATATATATATATATATATATATATATATATATATATATATATATATATATATATACACATATACATATATGTGTGTGCGAGTATGTGTGTGTGTGTGCATGGGTACGCATGGCAGTTTACTATTACAGTGTTTTCAGATAAAAATGATCTCACAACAAGCACAGCGGTTATGCACTGTACATTCTGTGAAAATGAGATGATTTGAAAGAAATATTGAGTAGCCCTTTTCCCTATAATGAAATGGAATGCTGTCATAATTGCAAGGATAAATGCTTGTGGCTAGTTTTCTAGTCAAATGACAAAAATTCCAGTGTCACTGAGACATTTCTAAGCAAAGACAAATATTATCCTTTTTCCATTTGGACTGAAAATAGATTTTTTTGGTTTCTCTTCACTAGAAATAGTGTCAGACTAAGTGGCACAATATGATTATTTATTTCATTTATTTGTATTTGTTTACCGGGGTAGTGCACTGATCTTATTACTTGATAGGTTATTATATACAAATGCTTTTAATGCACTTAGAATCCCAAAGCAGGTTTTATAAAAGTGTTAAAAAAGAAAGTATATACCAAGATAAAGTTTTTGTGTGGGTGAACGCATGTGTGCTTGCAAGTGTGTGTGTGTTTGTTTGCGTATTAGTGTAGCTCACACTTGTATGACTTATAGTACAGAAATGGAAGGATAAAAGGCAATAGTTTTTTGTCTGTATGCATATTTTACCTACTTAGTTGTGAGCTGTAAAAATTAATCAGTTTTTGCCTGACTTGCACTGTCCTTAGTGCTTTGACCACATTTAATAAGATCCCTTCTGGGACCATAGAAGTCTTTTACCAACAACTTTGAAAAAGCTGAAATTTACAATTTTATTCTCTTAATGTCTGACTTGATTTTGATAAAGTGGCGACTCATCAAAGGAAAACATTTTGTGTCCCAGAATTACAGAAAATGTGCCCAAAACAGTTGTGATCCATGATCTGCCCCCCCCCCCCCACCACCACCACCAATCCCAATTTCCAGAAGTACATTTCAGTAATATCTATCTGCAAGTCATGTGAAGGAATTACAGTTAAAGTAAGGAAAGCAGTTTGGTTCCCTGAAGTCACAAATAAGCAGTTTTGCAAGAAGAAACATGTAATGTGTGTAAAGATGTAATTCTCTTGGCATGAAATGCTATGTCAAAAACAGCTTAAAGCAATTTGAAAATGTATTCCTCCTCAAGCACCAGGAAGTGTTTTACAATAAATATACCTTACAGTAAAAGAGCCTGTGTGATTTATTTTTGCTAGAGTACCCCACCCTACCCTTCTATTTTGCTTTGTGGAAGCCTATTGGGCAGTCAGCCTCTCTGGCATTTGTTCTGTTACATCTGCCACTAGTCAGATCCTTTATTCTGGTACAGGTGACATCCTGGTTGGAACTGCCCAGATCTCTGGAGACATCAACGAATGATGAGAGTAGGGGCAGTAAAGATTGGGGTTATGTGATCGGCTGTAGCAAAGTGAAGCCTGTGCAAAGCTGTCCTGTAGTGCTTCAAAAACTTTGATTAGTCCGTGGGTCAATTTGTGTGTCACCTGTATTCTTGTCAAGTGCATACAGGTGCAATAAAAACAAACTGCATAGCAGTTCCGGTCTATCTGCATTTATTAATATCTTGCTTTGTGGATATGCTTAGGGGGAATGCATAACAAACAGTGAGAATGCAAACTTATGTACGCAGGAGACACCTATGTTTTCAGAGTTACAAAACGTAATGACAAAAGAAGAAAAGGGGGATATTACTGAATCAAGATGAGGAGAAAACACTTGCTGGTCGAAATGGCAGGCTAGGTAGATGCATGACTAAAATATCAATAACAAGGGATAAAAAGAGACTTAGAATTGCAGAAGGACTGAGAAAAATCTGAAATCGTATTCTGCATTGTGATTTTTTTATTTGGTGGGGTGGGTTATATGGAACTTAGTTTAATGACTATACAGTACAATTTTCAAACAATTGAACGTATACATTTTTATAAGACAAGATTTAAGAAACTTCATCTGAAAATGTATCAATGGTCAAAGGACTGTAACAATCAATACACAATGAATCCATCTATATCAGGAACATTAATAGCGCAGTAAGAGACTTATAAAGAGTTAATATTAAACAATGCTGTGTATCCATTGGTCTGGTAGTGGCAGAGGTCCACATCCAGAAATGAATAAGCCCTGCTGGGGGTGATTATATAAGCAGCTATGAAAAAAAGAAAATCACAAGGTGCTGGAATTCTAAGGATCCTTCCAAGATTTAGTGAGGTGATAGAAATACCAAAAGAAATAATCCTTGGGAACTCAGAACTGTAATAGACAAGAGGAATATCAGGATCAAATGAAAAAAAGATGGAAAAAAAAGGTATTTACAAGAAATAGCTCTACTAAAGACAAGCTTGCAATTCATGAAAGAGTGTAAGAGAAATGAACTTGTCTGTTTCCTATTTTTAGGGGGTTAAGTACACATATCTGCAGTAGTGTGGCATGTGCCATGATTATGAGCTCCCAAATGCCTGAATGGGCATTGTAACACCAATGATAACTGAATCTTCCTGTACAATTTAACTTTTGAAAGTAACTAATAAGATATCATAAGGCTGGCCCCTGGTGAAATACAAATTTGTACACAGTGCACAAGGTTTGCACTGAATATATAAAAAAGTACAGTGAACATAAAGTAAAAACATAAAAAGAAAGTGACAGTGCAAATAATTCTTACAAGCATGTGGTGTTGTGCAGTAATGATTACATTTAAAAAATGGACAAATTAATGATCAGACATAAAACGAACAAATAGAATAAAAATATAAGGCTTAAACGGTGCAAGGAAACAAGCAAATATTTATCCTGTTAGTGAACACAAATGCTGCAAGAAGCATTTCATATGCATTCTAGGTCACTAAAAATGGTGGCAGCATTACTAAACTCAAATGGAAATGGATTCACATTTTAAGAGAACAGACGTGTTATTGCTTTATGTCAAGTAAAGAACAGTATTAAGAATGTGTGTGTTGGTGGAAGCTGATAGGAAATGGGAAATAAGTATCTGAATATCGGTTCGAGTAATGCAGGAATCTATGAACAGTAAAAAGACTTAATATTTGCACAGCTTTTAAATGAGTGATTATGCAGGGCATATTACTGCTTTACATGCCACTAAAGAAAAACAGGCAATTTTTGCTTTGTTTTATTTTATTTTACATTTGTTTACTGAAGTGGTGCACTGATCATAGCCGATCACTTGCAAATATTGCTTCAGTAAAATAATTCACAAAGAAGAAAAAAGTGGAACATAGGGGAAGTAAGCTGTACATATCAAAAACAAAACAGAAATTAACAATGTATAAAAAAGTTGTGCAGTGCCAATTAACAGATGTAGCAACAATTATGACAGAAATGTACATTTTACATGATTATATTTCAGATTTACAACATGACGCAAATGCTATGGAGTGATGAGAGTCATAGCAAAGGAGGGTGGGGGAGGGGGATTTAAGAGATTTTAGTAGTTTGAGAGAGAGAGAGAGAGTGTGTAAGGCTAGAGGCTGAGAGTCCCTTAAGTGATGTAGACTGCTCTGTGACAAGTACAGTTTGATTTGGTATGGAGGAATTTTTTTAAGTTCAGTTTTGAAGGTGGGGAAGGGAGATTGTAGTTCCTTTAGGTGGTGGGATTCCTACAGTTTAGAAACAAGGATATAGAGAAAGTGGTTAGTACAGTGTACCCTGGTTTGGGGGGCTGGAGTGGGGGGTTGTTTGGGAGATGCTCTGCCCCCATACCACCTTAGTAACAGTGCTAACCCTAAACTTCCCCCTAACCTATTCCTAAACCTTAACTTATTAAAAATCTTTCTGTAACACTGCCACTACACAAGACCCACTGAGACACAAAAATACACACAAACACACACTAACAACACTACATCTATTCCTTACCTAACTCTGACCCTAACCCTAAAATACACACATTTACAAACATACAAAACCTATCCCACCATCTATTCCAAAAATAAAGAAAATTATTATTTTAGATGAAGTATTTACTCATTCTAATCCATTTCTGTCCACAAATGTTATTTATTAAGTTATATATTAACTGGGTATGTGGGCTGATGCAAAGACCACTTTCAACCTCAAACCAGGCCAAATAGTCAGTATAATACATAAAATTATAATGGTATGTACAATATTTATATGTATTATTAGTATATAACAGTGTAAATTGATTAAGTCTTCTCCTGATGGAATACTTGGAGACAAGAAGAGAGTTGCACTTAGTATACATTGCAAAAATTTAGTAACAAAAACAAATGCAGGTGAGTGCAAAAATTGAATAACAAAAACAAATGCAGGTGAGTAGAACAACAGAGGCACATGCATATTTCTCAGTTGAGCTCCTAGCCATTGTAAAAGCAGCATATTTTTTTCCCTTATGGACTAGCTGGGTGAGATATTTTTTCCTGAATATGTCAAACTGTGTAATATTTTGTATGTTGTGGTACAGAATTCCAGGTTGCTGGAGCAAGCTTTGCTTTACCTTATGGAAGTAGCCTGGCAATGCCACACTGCACAGTAACCAAGGCAGTCGAGAAACATGCTGCATTTACCTGCAGATTGCTCACTTATGATGGGTGAAAAGTTGTCTATATAGAAAGGCAAGTCCTTCACTTCATTTGATTTGTGAAGAGAATGAATCTTACTATTATTCCTTGCAAGGGGACAGATTAATCTGGCTACAGGTCACAAACCTCTGCTAGCTATTTTAGCCCAGGGAATATGACATCCTGATGAATGCCCACCAGTTGCTGTACCGGTCCCATTTTACAGAGAGGGATTCTTAAAGTACTGAATACAAATTAAAACCCCAGTCATCTTGGGTATATCCAGTGAAGGCTACCACATATCAGTTTCACAATAACTGATGCTATACATGCAGAAGTCAAAAATTATACAGTACTGGCATAAGCAAGTAGATTATTTGCAAAATGGGGAAAAATGTTAGGTTTGGCTATATCCTTCTTATAATCATACAAAGGACATGCTATACATATGATAAGGAACCTTGTTACATGGCTCTTAATAAGACTTAATCCGGAATGCTGGTTATATAATTCAGGAACATCCAGGAATGGTTAAAATCAAATCACTTGTTCAGACTTTTATACTGCAGTCTGGTACTGATTAACAGACTGGAGATACAACCAAAATCTAAACTAGATGTAAGAGAGTGGAAAAATCTATCACCTTCTCTACCCCTGCATCTCTAGTAAGGGTGATCTGCAGCACGGCAACATACTCGTATTGGTTACAGAGGCCCTTTTATGGACACGGTATGTCTGCTGACAGGGTAACAATTCAGAGTGCCCTGAAGTGATTTCAGTGGAACTGACAATGCTTAAAACAGTATTTTTAGTGTTAAGAACAGTGTATAAAGGAAATGATTGTCAGAATAAACTGCTACTGCCAAATGCCAATGGTTTGCCTCAGTTTCCTGTGTCCCTACCATAATATTGTGCACACAACCAGAAATAATACATTGTCTATGCTCTTTCTAGACAGAAGCCAAAAGTCTAACTTAGACTTACTGATGTCAGATGTACGTATAAAAGTAAATAATATGCGGTTTCAGTATAATATTGATAGGCTGTTAAGAAGCTTTTTGCTGACTGCAGGTTCTAACCAGACAGCATACCTCTCAACTGTACAGATTTTTGCAGTATGTCCAAATTTTTACCTTAGATTTTCAGTCCATTTTTCATAAAATTGTGGTTGTCTAGCAAATCATTGGCAAATTATTGAAGAGTTAAGTCAGAAAATAATGACAGACATTTGAGTATCAGAATCCATACCCCTTCAGAAAATTCATGTTAATGCAAAGCCTGTTATTCTATCTTCTTTCTATGTTTGTAATAGCAATATTTAAATATTGTCCCTATTTTTGGGCCTTTGTCCCCTCATTATTTATGGCTCTGTCCAGATTTCTTGCTCTAAGAGATTGAGAGGTATGCCAGACAGTACTAGTTGCAATTAGCTAAACTTTTTTCAAGGGTTGGGCTTCTTACAGTCACTTTAGAATACTGGACAAAGCCGCAAATAATGAGGTGATAAAGACCCAAAATCATGGACAGTTTTAAAAATATTAGTGTAATTCACTTGGAAAGTTCTTGAACAACATGCTGTGCATCAGTAGGCATGTCTTGAACAATAAGAAGTATGAAACTCTTAATAGCTGACATTATTGAATGACTGTCGTCCTCAATGGTTTACCAAAAAAAATCAAAAGTTTTATGAGGAACACAGCAAAATATGAAACCAAATCAGTTACTCTCTGTAAAATCAGGAACAGCTGAGAGGTGTGGATGAAGACATTTAGCTAGTTAGAGCAAACAATTGCAGAGATAACAAATGAGTGATGTCTGACAACTAACCAATGTTTGGCAAACCAGACAGAAAAGTGGATATGCGCCAAGAAGGAAGTCATACCAAGCCTTCAGGGGTAAAATGACACATGGCCAAAAGCAGTTTGCAATGCAGAGGAATGATTAGTTTCACACAATAAGAAGGATGATAGACTAAATCCATGAGCTGAGAAGTTTCAAAGATCAACATCTATAAACTTTTGTTAAAATTATAAGGGGGATTGTGTATTTTGATAGAAAAATAGCATGCAAGTTGTTAATAATATATACAAGGGTATCTCTCACCAGTAAAGATAAGTAACATAGCAATGATTTATAAAGACACTTTGGAAGAATAAAACACTATTCATGCTAAGAAATGTTAAATAAATGGGACTAAAGGACATTGGTTCAAAGACAATAACTAAGTGATATGTGCATTTGAAAAGTTTCATGAAATATATGTCCTTAAGCAGTTGCCTCTGTTCTTTTTACATATATTAAAATGTAAATGGTGAAGAACACTATTACATTACACCACATATGCAATAGGACAAACATTTATTAACAGTGTGTACTATTCATGCAATGAAATTCTGTGAGTATATTCACATTGCATGGAAGCTATGTTACTGTGCATGTACGCTTAGGACATGTATGCAGAACAGGTCAGCCTCACTTATGTCAGTACCAGAACAAGCTAAAGCCAAGATCCAACATCACATGATTCAAAAGTCTCCCTACACCAGGATCCTGGTCTTCATGACACAGCTATATGGCTCCAACATTCTGGTACCACCGTACTGATAAACATGGCAAACTACTCCTACAAAGTCAGCTAATTTTCAGTAATAGGTCACATTTCAGGAAATAAAACCAAACATATGCAGTAAGGCAATGTAGAGACTAGTAACTTACAATACAGCTTGTAAACATGGAAAAAAGGGATAAAGCCATAACCTTGATTATGACTGTGACTTAACTGCTTTGAACTGACTCCAGCTCCAGGAAGTTTTGCCTTATTCCCAAAGCCACATTATCTTGTAGTTAGTATATTAATACATCTGACGGTGTGTGTGTGTGTGGGGGGGTGCAGCCTTCCACGTGGTGGGATACAAGGGGCTTTCACTCCGATAAAAACAGGGGGGGTGTATTTCTTAAAATATTTGATTATTGGCAATGTGACATTCATTGAATTGCTGGTGATATGTCTAGGTACAGATCTGCTGGCTTGAGAAAGGTACATTGCCCCTGGTTTATAAATAAATTCAAGTTCACATTTATCAAACAGCTTATCTGCCTGTTATGGAATATTGTAGGACAATGTGCATATGTAACAGCACCCAGATAGAAAGACTAAGCTATAAAGATAGATGAAAAGTTTGGCACTAGATTTCATTAGTTACAAGTCTTTCAAGAACAGATTTAGTGCTGATTTTCCTAAGGATCAGCATAGGGTATCCTTTACTGTTTGTCAAACAGGAACAAGGAATAACAGTTGCTTTGTCATTTTCCCGGGTTTGCAGACAATAGTTAAGAACAGGAGCTTTTAGTAAGATCAGTGAGACCATAGCTGTTAGACTAGTATCAAACTAGAAAGTGGTAAAAAAAATGTGGTCAATATCTTCATTGGTGGCACAAAGAGATAAAGCCCTGACTGTGGCCCAGATAACCCAAATACAGGCTCAGGTGCTTGATGTCAAAGAACGGACATGCACAGGTTGTTTCTGCCTCCCCCAAGATAGGCTTTTCTATTGTGAGCTCTAGCAGAGACTAAAGCTCATAAGAAAATGATGCCGGCTGGTGGGTGGAAGGACAGAGACAACATGATCATCCTTTAGGCCTGGAGTGTGAACATGAAATCAGGCCAAGCCCCATTACCAACCAATACAAATAGTGATGTCAACACACTAAGGCATGTGGCTTTAAGGCTATAGAAATACTGCAAACCTCAGAATGGCAGTCCTTGGCCTAGCCCATTCCAGACTTCATGCCCTGGCACCTCGTACCTCTGAAGAACCCAGTCTTTAAGGAAGACTCTTCTGGTGAATGGTTACACAATGCTTACACTGGTGAGATACTTGGCTGACACCTTGGCTGTGGATTAGGTATATGACCCAAGGGGTAGTTAATGTATTGTCGAGGCTGTGAGCTTGTGAAGCCAAATACTTTGCAACATTGTAGCCTATGCACTTTACAAAGAAACAGTACATTCAACAGTGTACTACAATGAAGCATAACAAAACAAGTTAAGAGAAAAAACTTTTAATTTGCAGTGGACAAGTTCACCATGAACAAAAGCAGACTGGACCCATAAAACCAGAAAACATAGCAAATGTAGCACTAGATAATAACACTGCTGCATGATTACAAAATATTAATGCCTTGTATAAATGTAAGAAATCAACCCCACTAAATGAACATAATACATATATAAAGTCTAAATAAAGAATTAAAAGTAGGACAGCTCATAAGTGGTGTCCTAGTAAAAATAAATACTGCCCAAGTAGATAAAGTACCTTGTAGCTACCAAATAAAAAACACCATGAAAGAAATGCACTCTTCAAAGATGTAGCTAGCCAAAAGATAAACACAATTAACTCACGTAACCCTTCCTAATGCCAATGTTTTAAATGTAAAAGACACCATCTTGCACAGAAATACTTAAATAAGTCACTTAAAAAAAAAACAATCCACATATTGACAATATAGTGACTTTAGAGATGTCATATTATGCACCATAGATGAATAAGTAATCCTGGTATCTTCCAAAAAAGGATCATATTGTCATGAAAGACTCTATGTGAGAATCAAAACCTGTACCTTTTATCTGCATGGTAAAAACCTTACCCAGTATGCTGCCCTCCCACTCAGCTAGATCTTCCCATACAAGTAACCATTACATAGGCAGAGGGTGACACTCACTTCCATTCTTTAGTTTGCCAGACCATTACATAGGCAGAGGGTGACACTCGGTTCCATTCTTTAGTTTGCCAGAACGCTCAATGAAGAGAGCATCAAACCTCCTGTAACATACATGAGCCCTCATCACAGGAATGGACCTGTAGATGGGAGGAACTCTCCTTACAGCAGCAGTCCAATTTCAGGTGCCACCAGCAACCATTCAACAAACTGCTGCACCTCCTCTTGCAAAACGAACTTCCTCGCAAACAACGAACCACGTCCCAACTCCACTGCAACAAAACACTTTCATTAGTCAAATGCCAACAAACAAACCCTGAACACTTAAGGGGAAACATCTGAAACTGAATAAGCTAAGCACTCCCAGTGTTCTATGGGACAGCAATCTCCCAGTGGATATTACGAATATCAACCATCTACTGACTTTCAAAACAACTTTCAGAGACAATTTCTTCAAAGAAAGTTAATGCAAGTGCTAGAGACAGATCACATTAATTTAGGTCCCAAATTTCTGATACTGCCTATTGCTTATTGATGTTATATCTATAGTGACAATTTCTTGCTTCAGTGGTGCTCTGTAATGTGCAGCAATCTCACCTCTTAGAGCTTCCTATAATTTATAACTTTATGAGATATTTCCTGCTTATTCCATTTTAATGACTTCCATTTTTTGCACTGCTTTCATAAACCTTCCTTAAACTTCTTTGTAATATTATATATCTATGTACTCTTACATCTCTTTATGTCTCTTCATGCCTCTGATGAAACTGGGTTATGTATCCAGTCAGACTTTCCTGGTAAATGAAAGGAAATAAAACAATTAAACAAATAATAAATTAAAAATAGACCATGAACCATGCGAGCATATGAGACTGGCAATGAATGCCTACCCTTTGCCAGAAAGTGAAGACTTGACGGTTAATTCAATCAGTCTGGGACCCATTACCTCCTTTACTGAGATCAGAGGGACCTTCAGCAAGGAGAACTGCTACAAACAAAAATATGGAGTCACAGAGACAAACAAATCATTCATTTGCTTCATTTGTTTTTATTTAAGCTGTTTATTTATTCATCCATTCAATCATTTGTTCATTCACTTTTTAATGTTTTACCAAACTGTCCTGATTTAGAGTTTTGGAGTTTGCAACAAGTATAGTCCAAGACAAATTTTAATAAAAGAACCAGAGAATGCAGAATCAGTCTTTGTGATCAGACAAGCACCTATCCCCATCTACAACACCTTGCTAAGCCACTAGCAACTGCAACAGATCACTAAAAGTAAAGATAACCAACAGCATGTTACTACCAACTTCGATGATTCCTGGTGTAGCCAAGGGGTCCGTGTTGATCTTTCCTCCTCTTTATTTACTCTGTTGCCCATAACTTGCAAACATCAGTCTCATCATGTATGCTAACAATATGATGACAACAAGACAACGTTCATGTGAGGTAATGAGTAAGGAGCACCTGCCGAATACTGAAAAATGTCCTAAACCTTAAATACCTATTTTACAACTCAAATGGTTTAAATCAGAAAGTCAATGCTTAGTTAATCATGGTCTTCAAAATCTCACAGTGACTAAGTCCTGAAGCAACAAATGCTATTGTTACAGCTACATTAGTTCAACCATAACATCTAACAATGGTACCATAATTTCCCCAGAACCTAGTACTAAACTACTGGGAGTGATCATCGACAACAACCTCAAGTTTGATGCTCACATAGACTAAACTATTAAAACAGTTAATAAAAAAATTAGGCTCTTTATACAGGATTAAACCATTCCTAACCCCATCTGCTAGAACTGTTATTGCCCTCACACATCTCTGCTCGAATTCTTTTTTTTGCCTCACCCATCTTTCATAAACTAAAAGCAAATCAAACCTCAATAAATTTACTAGGTGTTACAATAACATTGCCAGATTTGCCACAGGATCAGCTTATAGAACCCATCACTGCCTTAAACTTCAATCGTTAGACTGGCTTGAACTACCCTACCAACTAGAATATAACCAACAAACCAACAATTCAGCGGGTGAATCACTATTCTCCAACTATGCATTACAAGAATAAGACTTTTATGATAACTCACTGTAATAATTTCACTGTATTTACACTTGTTTTGTACATTTGGAGCTATTCTTCTTAACCTGGTCTTCAGTCTACATCTGCCTAGGTTCAGCCTAATTATTTTAGTTGTAACACCTTAGTTTCATTACTTATAGCGCTTTGACAAAGTATAAGTCATGGCATTTTAGTGTAACACCTTACTGAGTGCCATGACTTATACTCTGTCGTAGCACTATTTGACTTCCTCTTTTCAGCAACCTATTTTGCTAAACAATTTAGTACAGGCAAGAAATGTAAAAACTGTGTTGGGTACTTTCTGATGCCTTTTGTTATAACACCTCAGCATTACTCTGGAGAAACCCTCCACAGCAAGTTGTTCAAAATCCCTTCTACAGGAATTATAAATGCTGGCAAATTAGAGTCAAACAGAGCTGCCATTAATTAACTGTTCCCTTATTGACCCCTCAGCTGCAGAGTATGAGCTTACAGTAGTTGGAATTGGGATTTATTTATTTATTTCATCTTATTAACTAGGTGGTCCCATGGAGGGATGTTGTTCTTATATTTGGGGGGAAGGGGATTTTGAGACATCCATGTTTCTGAGCTTGTTTTGCAGATGGTGAAGTATAAACCATATCAAGAATCAGTAAGTCATTACAGTTTCAGCAAAGAACTGCAAATATTTGTGTGTATGAGGGGCAGGAGTAATGTAACACACATGAATAAATGCACTACGTGAAAATTAACAAGAGATTCTATATCCAGCAGATGCTTCTTATTTCATGGTAAAAAGGATAAACGTGAACAAAAGGATAACATAGATTATTAGTAATGAGGCAAGGCATTCATGTGAGACAAAGAAAATGCAGAGAACTGCAAATTTATACCAAGTAAAATGGTAAGTGCAGCATCACAGACATGGCAGGGCATGCCGAAAGGGAAAAGCAACATACTGTAGGCCACAAGAACGGATGTCTTTACTTACTTAGTAACTAGGTGGGTACAGTGTTCTAATCTTAAACTCCTTCAGCCACAACCTGGGGTGGTATTTACAAGAAATGATACCATTTCCCACTCAGGAATCAGTGGGTTGTAAACTGGCTCACAGATAGAAACCACAGTATGAAAGTAGTTGACTCCAAGTCAAACTGCTGACCAGTCACAAGTGGAGTCCCACAGAGTTCAGTCCTGTATCTACATCTCTGAAGTCCAGGCCAACACAAAATGACACTGGCAAAAATCTTCCAGTCATTGCTACACAACTGCCATGGAATTCTCAGCACACTCGTGGCATCCTTAGCATACATGTGGGTTACTGATCTTGGCTGCTGAGAAGTGATTTCAGTGTTAACTCTGAGCAACAGAATCTCAGTAACTCATCATCACTGTCCTGCAGAAATGCAATGCCATTTCTGGAATACATTACCTGGTGCCTGTTCTAAAGACAGAAAATGCCTCATGATCTGCTTGCAAGAAAGCTATGGAATGCATCATCATGGACCTAATAAACAAGGATATAGGGAATCTCCAAACTCTGGATTCCACACAGTTTGGTTTTGTGAAAGGTAGATCATGCCTGCTCAACCTGGTTGACTTCTTGGAGTCAGTCACCAGAGCTATAGATGAAGGTAAGGTGGTTCATACAACTTACCTTGACCTGGTCAAGGACTTTGATACCATTTCCCACTCAGGAATC
Organism: Protopterus annectens; assembly: GCF_019279795.1. Taxonomy (NCBI): domain Eukaryota; kingdom Metazoa; phylum Chordata; order Ceratodontiformes; family Protopteridae; genus Protopterus; species Protopterus annectens. The sequence goes on from NC_056729.1 coordinate 208,753,837, forward strand.
ATAGGAAACCTCACTAAGCTAGGCATCAACCCATACATCACTAGGTGGGTTGTAAACTGGCTCACAGATAGAAACCACAGTATGAAAGTAGTTGACTCCAAGTCAAACTGCTGACCAGTCACAAGTGGAGTCCCACAGAGTTCAGTCCTGGGTCCTCTCCTGTTTGGTATCTACATCTCTGAAGTCCAGGCCAACACAAAATGACTCTGGCTGACAAAGTTTGCAGACAATTGCAAGTTGGGAGCTATTATTAACTCCCCAAGTGATGTTGACATTCTACTGAAAGGCCTCACTGAGACCAACGACTGGTGTCAGAACCATGGCCTTAAGCTCAATGCCAAAAAAATGTGTTGTCATCCCCTTTTGGGAAAACCCACTTCCCATGAATTACCACACTGATGGTAATCCACTGAACACAGAAGGTGTTATAAAAGATCTGGGAACACAGCTTGACAGCAACATCTCTTTTGACCACCACATTGCCACTGTGGTCAGAAAGTCCTTCTATGTGGCACATCTCATTACTAAGAGGTTTGCATCCAGGAAGAAAGAGGTCATTGTCTCCCTCTATTCTTCCCTCATTAGACCAATCATAGAGTACAATGCCCCATTTGGCATGTACCTCACTAAACACCTGCAACAACTGGAGAGGCTGCAAAAGTACCTCACAAAGAGGATCCTAGGCCTTAAACACTTGTCCTATATGGACAAACTCAAAAAACTCCAACTATTCTCTGTCTCAGATCACCTTCTTAGAGGAGAACTCTGCTTGACTTACAAAGCCATGTCTGACCCAGCTCTGTTAGAAATGCTACATCTAAAGAAATCCCAATCCCTCTGCACCACACGCTCCAGAGACCTCTACCTCATTACTACAATCAACAGAACATGCTGGAGGTACAGGTTCATAACCCAGAGACTGCCCATCCGATGGAATAGACTTCCCATACATGTCAAACAGACCACCTCACTGGCCCTCTTCAACAGAAATCTTGATGAGTGGATGGGAAATAGAAAATTCACCCCGGGGATCACTTCAGTGGCTCTACTCGACAGATGCACTGGGAACTAAGGTCAGCTGGCACAATGCCAAGGTAATCTTATGGGCTAGGCTTGTAAAGGCTTCAGGGCCATTAGCCTAATACACACATATGAACCTATGAAAGGTAACACCTGTTGAAACATAGAAGCTGTTGTTAAGAAAAAAAGTGCAAATTCTGTGCTGCTAACTATGGATGGCGAGAGAAAGAGAAAGAGACACTGACCAAAAGTTTGCACATAGTGGGTTTGGGTCTTTGTGATTTTTGTAGGCTGGGACAGTAGTATTAAGAACATAGTTACTTAACTGAAACAGACTGTGTTATGTGGTAGGCATTTAGAGGTACCAATGATGTACACAGGACAGCTATGACAAAGTAGGCCTATCTGTAGTTCTCTTTAAGCAACAGTGAAAACATCCAGAGAATGAAATATTTTACCCAAACAAATTCTTCTATGCTAGGTATGAGCTCTAAAGGCAGTTTGTGCCCTCTTAGAGGTAGGATGATGACAGCAGTAGAGAATCCAAGGAAACATTACTGAAGTAAATGGACACGCAATCTTGTATTGTGAGGATCACAGCAGTTACAGTCACTTATATACCATAATTACTTGGGAGGAGGGGTTCTTACCTTGACTGGGCAACAGTGAGACATTGAGTTGGAATGGGGAAAAGATGACTAAAGCAGCCTCCCTCCTAGCCTGCAATCCGATGATAATACAAAAGGATTCTTTCTCTCATGTATACATTTGCTAAGTCAAGGACTTCAGATCTTTCAATCTACTGTTGTATAAAGTGTTAATCTTCCAGACAGATGATAATGGTACTCAAACGTTATGTCATTCAACCATTAAGAAGGGGCTATTTTTAAAAGAAACAACAGCCCTGTGCACAGAAGAAACATTAAAGCCAAAGATTTAGTACAGGTTGCTACAGAGGATAGATGAGGACAGATGAGATGTCAATGTGCAGTTATTAAGACTAGTGCATGGGCTGCCACTCAGTCAAACCTGCAGGAGGTTCAGCATATCAATTTCATGCAGGCATACAGCTAGGCTGCCTTATGAATTTTAGAAAAGGGCACAGGCTAGTCTCCCATTATTTGCTCAGGATGTATTTCTTTTGCATACTGAAATGTCATTACTGTTGTTAGCCCTGGTGCTGCTGTTACCGGGTGAAACAGTGGAACAGAAATATGCATTTTAAGGTGCAGTTATCTCATTTTCTGAGTTAATGTGATCTTAGAATTACTATGCATAAGCAGTAGGGTATAGCAAGCTGAACTCTCCCATCTGGAGAGGGGCACATGTAAAACCTGTCAGTTGTTTCATGCAGACCAGTACATATTTATCAGTTATGAATAGTACAGTTTTTGCATTAATTCTGTTGGGTACGTGGATCCACGTGCATCCATGTGGCAGTAATGTGGACACACACTTACCAAGCCACTACTACACACATGACCAAAAGCATGAGAGGAATAGCTGCTGACTTGGGCTGTTCCTCTAAGAAGCTTTCCTATACATGTTCTCCAGCACGTTAGCCAAAGCTAATAATTCTGAGGATTAACACCATATCACTGGAGGGGTAGAGTACTGACCAAAGTACTGACCCTCTCTTCGATTCAAGTTCAGGAACAAAAAATAAGCAAGAAGGGAGAATACAGAGAACTATACAACAGCACTGTGTAGATGTTCTAGTATTGTTGTTTTAGTAGGACAGACCGGAGAAATGGTGTCAGAAGGCTAAGATAGAATTAAAAATTAATCAAAGAAACTAACAGAGTATAACAAAAATACTTTTCTTCACATCATTTAATATGTTTAACCAGAAAAAATGCAGTGAATGTTAATATCCCTAGGACATGTTTGCCCTTTCTTTGCCTGATTATACCGCTCTCCATGCACTGTTAGTTTTATATGGGTTTTAAAAATAACTGATGCATTCATATGTTGCAAAGGTGTTCATGTCAAATTGCACAATTTAAAGGTTTATTTATGTTCAGTATGCATGGCTTTTACGGTGATATCAAGAATAGCACATCAGTCTGTCATGAGTCCACTGATCATTCCATTTCAGGTTGATTATCCTGATTTATATGTATTAGTGTTGCTTTAAACAACTGAACTACAGGGAAATGGTTTTCACTGATGCTTCTGATAGCTCAATATATATATATATCTATACATATATATATATATATATATATATATATATATATATATAGAGAGAGAGAGAGAGAGAGAGAGAAAGTTCATAGGTTTTTACTAGACTAACCACAAGGGCCTTTTTAAGCCTAGCCATGCATCCCAAATCTCTGATGAGTTCTGATACCCTTGATAAGTGTAAGCAAGGGCCTGGGAGATGAACCATTTACAGGTTACCTGTTTGCATCAGAGACACAGGTGCCAAACCACGGATGAATTTCCAGTTTGCCATCAAGTTGTCCAAGTTGCATTTGAATTGGATGAGGGAGGAACTCTGCTTCACATGGATGGTGAGCCTGTTCCATAGAAGGTGTAGTCTCTGGGATACACACCTATCTCTCCAGCAGGTCCTATTTATATCACAGGCAAGGTTTAAATCTTTAGAATGGGTAATTCTGGTGTTTGTTTTGTGGATATGCAGGCGGTCCATCAGAGTGGGGTCTGAAATGCCCTGTATGCCAGCCATAGATCTCCCCTCAAAAGCCGTAGGAGACAGAATACAGGGATAGGGCCTTGAGGCGGTCTGCTTAGGACATATTACTTAAGCCCTGCATACTTTTAGTTTGGAATCTCTGTGAATGTTCCAGTTGTTGGATATGCCTGCTTAGGTACATACCAAATGGGGCATTGTATTCAATGAAAGGTCTGATTAATGCCAAATACAGTGAAACAATGACTTCCTTGGACTTAGATGCCATACCTTTATTTATAAGTTGAGCAACATAGAATGACTTCCTCACCACTATAGACACGTGATGATCAAAGGATAGATTACTATCTATGGGTGTCCTTAAGTCCCTAACTACTGGGTCATCTCTAAGGGGTGTGTTGTCAATATGATAGTTACCATGTAACTTCCCAAAGGATACTATTATGCATTTCTTGGCATTTAGTTTTAGCCCATGACTCTGACACCAGTTGTTTGTCTGTGTCAGCCCCTCCTGGAGAACATTTGTGTCAGTGTGAGTTTCAATGACAGTTCATAATTTGCAATCATCTGCAAATTTAGTCAGCCAGAGACCACTGACATTAGTCTTGACTTCTGAAAAGTAAATGCCAAAAAAGGAGTGGTCCAAGGACTGACCCCTGAGGGACCCAACTTTATAGCAACACAGTGCCCTAGGTCTCACCCAGTGGTGAAGTACTAGCGATCCAAAAGTTTGTAAATATTGATGCAGACACTACACAAAACTGTTACATTGAATTTCTTTTAAAAAACTGTTATTTTAAACAGGAATGTGTCGTTGCCATAGGTAGCATGCATCTTTAGAGCAGAAAAACATTGCTGTGTTAGCTCAGAGGTTTATCTAAAGAAGCAATTAAAGCTGTATAAAAGGAGTAGTGATGAAAGACCCCCCCCTCAAATATTATTTGCGTTCTTGGAGAGACAGACAGAGAGACAGAGAGAGAGAGAGAAAGACACACACACACACACACACACACACACACACACACACACACACACACACACACACACACACACACACACACACACACACACACACATGAACTGAAAGGTCCTGTAATTCAGCTATAATGAACTGTGTTGAAGGTACTTGATGTGAACTTTTATTAGTTGTTATTTTGGGAAGAGCCTGCAATTTTTATATAGTTTTTTTAAATAGACCAAACGTTTTAAGACTGGTGTGTCAGTTACCTTTAATTCTGCTCTCTCTCTCTCTGTATATACACACACACACACACACACATATATATATATATATATATATATATATATATATATATTTATAGATTAGATATATATATATATATATATATATATATATATATATATATATATATATATTTATATATATATATATATATATATTTATATATATATATATATATATATATATATATATATCTTTATACACACACACATATATATATATATATATATATATATATATATATATATATATATATATATATACATATATATATATATATATATATATATATATATATATATATAAATGGACCTATGCCATTTGATAGAATACTCATTTGACTAAATCACAAGTTATAGAAAACATTGTACACAACAAATATAAAATATTTTTTCAGGGGTTAAGCCCCTCTGCACTCTCCACATGGGGCTCCCCCCTTACTTACATATACTAACTCCACAATCATACATAGCTATATAAAACTGTGTCTCTACATCCATCTATCTATAACACACACACACACACACACACACACACACACACACACACACACACACACACACACATAACTTTAAAATACTCTCTAAAACACAATAATATGAGGCTGGGAACTTGAGGTCATTATGGAAGAATCCATTATAGATTCCATATTTCAAGAGTGTACCAAATACAATGTACATCTGCTGCAGATAATCAGAACTCTAACAGGCTGAAATGAGTTTTGAAGTTACTGTGAAAATCTTAGAACTCTATTTGAAGTGATATGCAAGTAATGAAAGGCCTGGAACAATATCTGTATTGTTGGTTTGGTCACCACACTGCCACTACATGAATGATTATCTTATGTAGAGGACACAGTAGAAGTTGTGTACTGCATAAGGATTACTGTCAAATGGCAGAAATGGACAATATAATCCATTATGACCTGTTCTCCATCACTGTTTAACTGCCCTATCTAGAGTTTGTCACAATGGTTGCTACGACTGTGGAGGTCATTTGCACTGGGGTACACAAAGGAGAAATCACCCCATGTCATCTCATAATGTGAGACGATATCTAATGCAGTGCTACCATGAACTAAGGGCAAACAGTTATATGTACAACACTTCAGAGATCTCAGGTTCTTTCTACTAGAGAAAGCAATGTGTCCATCACCTCTAAGCATATCTTTATTTTTTTTCTTTGTTTACATTGTCAAATATTTATTTCTATTTTATTTATTTATTATTTGTTAATTGGGAAAGTCCGACTTGGAACAAAGCCAATTTTAAGTGGAGGCTGAGGGAGAAATGCTCCAGACACGTCTTTGTAATGTGGGAGGAAACCGGAGCACCAGGAAGAAACCCACTTGAATGCAAGGAGGACATGCAAACTCCACACAGAAAGCACGCCAGCTGAGAATCGAACCAGAGAACCTCTTTCTGTGAGACGACAATGCTACCACTGCACCACTGTGCTATCCAGCTCCCTTTTACAATGACATTTTACATTAAAACAAAAACAAGAATGACAAGTGACTCAGAACAGCAGTTATGTCACCTACAACCTTCTAACTGAAAACATGCATGCACAAAATTCTCTTTCTGCACACCAGCTACTTTCCTTTGACTGGTAAATGTCTATTTCTTCTGGAAATAAAATATGTCTTCATGTATCTTAACACTGTTGATTTCTAAGTAGCTACCAGATGACATATTTGACTTCTTAAGCATTAAGCATTCCTCTTTCACACGGTAAAGAAGCACCCTCAGCAGTCTTCCAGGTTTCTGTAAACTTAGTATTCACATTAATTCTGCTGATGTGTAATTCAGCCTTTCCTAACAATTAAAAGCTTTGCTGAACTCCACATTACCTTAGGTATCGAGTTCTGAAATATTCTGTTTATCTTGGTGACAAGGTTTAGGTCTCTGGAGTGTGTGGCCCGGAGAGTTTGGGATTTCTTTAAGGGTAGCATGTCCAACAGATCTGCATTTGACATGGCTTTGTATGTTAGGCAGAGGTCGCCTCTGAGTAGGCGATATGCAATGGAGTAGAGCTGGAGTTTTGTGAGATGGTCTGCGCATGGCATATATTTGAGGCTGGTAACCCTCTTAGTGAGGTATTCCTTTGGCTTCTAGTTGTTGTAGGTGTCTTGCAAGTTACATGCCAAACAGGGCATTGTTCTCTATAATGGGTCTGATGAGGGATGAGTAGAGAGGAACAATTACCTCTTTTTTTCTGGAGGAGAACCCCTTTGTGATGAGGGGTGCCATATAGAAGGATTTCCTTATCACTGTGGCAATGCGATTATCAAAAGACAGGCTACTGTCCACCTGTGTCCCAAGGTCTCTTATCACACTTTTGGTGTTTAGTAGGCTAGTGCCTATGTGGGAGTTCATGGGTACAATGTTTTTACCAAAGGGGATGACAATGTACTTCTTGGCATTGAGCTTGAGGCCATGATTTTGACACCAAGCATCAGTCTCAGTGAGGCTCCTTTGTAGAATGTCCACATCATTAGGCAATTCTATGATGGCACTTAGTTTGCAGTTATCTGTGAACTTCATTAGCCAAAGACCTGCTGTATTAGCCTGGACTTCAGAGAAGTAAATACAAAACAGGAGAGGACCCAGGACTGAACCCTGTGGTACTCCACTTGTCACTGGTCTGAAATCAGATTTAGAGATGGCTACTTTCACTGTGTGGGTTCTGTCAGTGAGCCAGTTGGCCACCCATATTCTGACATAGGGATTTATGCCCAGTCTAGTGAGTTTATCTATAATTCCAGAGTGGGGGATGGGGTCGAAAGCCTTGGCGAGGTCAAGATAGGCTGTGTGCACCACCTTACCCTCGTCCACAGCTCTGGTGACTGCTTCAAAGAAGTCAATCAGGTTTAGGAGACATGATCTACCTTTTACAAACCCAAACTGAATGGGATCCAGAGTTTGGAGGTTATCTACATCTTTGTTTATAAGCTCCATGATGATACATTCCATGGCCTTGCAGACCAAGCTCATCAGGCTAATGGGGCGGTAGTTCCTGGGGTCCATGGTGGCTCTCCCTTTGTGGAGTGGGATAACCATCGCTGTGCTCCACTCAGTAGGCACAAAGCATGAAGTAAGGCTATGACTGAACATGGTACTTAGGTGGCATGCCAGTTCATTCTGTAGTTCGTGCAGGACGCAGCCTGGGATGTTGTCTGGTCCCATGGATGCTGTGTTCTTGGCTTTGAAGAGTACAGTCTTTACTTGTGCATCCGTGATTACATGGGCTTTGCATTCTTCCAATATAGAGATGGGCACTTTGGGGGGTGAGGGAGATAAAGTTTGCACTGAATCTATCAGCTAGGATTTTGGCGATATCAGTTGGTTCTGTTTATCTAGTGCCATTGTGCTGTAGCTCAGAGCAGATCTGAGTATTGCCATTGAGATTCTTGACATAGCTGTAGAACGCTTTGTGGTTGTCTTTAGAGTTAGTGGTGATTTTATTTTTGTAACTAGCTTTGGAGGATTTTATAAGGGATCTCAGCTTCTTGCTGAGGCTGACCAGGGAGTTCCTGCAATCATGGGATTTTACTCTTTTTTGCAACAGCTGCTTTCTTCTGTTATAGAGTTTGTTTATTGCAGGGGACCACCATACTGGCTTCTTTTTTTTTGGAGGATAGCATCTAGGTTCTGTTGGGGATGGCACAATCCATGCACATGTGTATGTGCTTAAACAGTAGTATATTTGTATAGGACTCAGCAGTCGCACCGCTGTTTCCCATCTGTATGGGTGTCATGAAGTTTGCCACTTCTGTCTTAAAAAGCATGAAGCTGGCTTTGGAGAAATTTTTTACAGTGGTTTCCTTAATGGGCGGTGGGGTCAGGATATGGATGTCTAGGGTGATTAGCTTGTGGTCCAGCAAGGAGTTGACCACTAGCATGGAGCATCAGTTACCCATATTGGAAATGACCAGGTCCAGAATACTGCTGCTCCTGGTGGGGGTATGGACAAGCTGATCCAGGGCATTGGAATTTAAGAATTCCAGAAAACGTTGAGCAAATGAGTTAGTGCATGAGTAGTTTTCCCAGTTGATGATGGGGTAGTTGAAATCTCCCATTATTAGGGTATTGGGATGTACCTTAGTGTTGTCCAGTATGTCAAGAAATGTGGGGTGGGCATCCTATGGCATGGCAGGGGATATGTAACAAGCTACAAGCTGGATTGCAGTCTTGCCCAGTGTTAGTTGCACTTGAATAATTTTGGATGCATTATGTTGAGCAACTAGCCTGGAGGTGTGGATATCCTTAACAAATATGGACACGCCTCCTCCTTTAATGTTGTGGTCCAGGTTAGATGGCCAAAACGTGTGGTATGAATTATAGCCTGGTAATGCAAGGGTGCTCTCTGGAGCCTTGAACCAGGTCTCTGTCACTGCACAGATGTCGATGTTTTCCATCTTAAGGAATGCCTCGAGTGAGTGCATTTTGAGGTTTAGACTTCTAGCATTGAGTAGCATTACCCTCAGATTTTGCTTGCTTGTACCTACTATGGTGGTGAGTTTGTCATTTGAACCTTGCCTAAAAAAGGCACTATAGGGTTGGAAAGAGCCTTAGCCAGTATCCGGAATCCCAAGGGTGACAGGTGCAGGCCATCTCTGGCAAAGCATCATGGTCTGTCGACTATGTCATCCCAGGCAGACAGGTACTGGATCCCCTTAGAATGACACCAGAAGTTTAGCCAATTGTTGAAGTCAATCATTTTTTCCTAGTACTGTGGTACAATTCTGGGCGATGGCAGGATGCTACTCAGGTCTAGGGTCATACCTGCCTGGGCTACATGATCAGAGAGCTCCTCCATGTCTCTTTTCATGTAGTCCAGGGTGGTACGTCTCAGGTCATTCACGCCAGCATGGACAATGACAGAGTTATATTTGTACTTGTTGTGGAGTGACCTGAGTGCATGCATTAGTGACGGATCCTGACAACTGACAGGCAGCAGACAGCTTGTTTAGCCTGGTGAGTGGGACATCAGTGTGCCTGACTATAGAGTCGCCTATGACTAGTGTGTTGGGTACGTTGTTTTGCCTTATGTGCTGAGGTTGAGTGGCATGTTGATTTTGTGGGCTATGTGTCATTTGGGTGGTGTTGGGTGGTGGTGTTTGCTTGTGTTTCAGTTTTGGAGGTCTCTGTTGTTTGGGCAGATTTTTATTGAGAACCTCTGTGAATGTAGGTGTGTGTTTTGTGTTACTGTGTGTGGGTTTAGGTAGTGTAGGATTTAATGGGCTACATGTTGAGTATGGTGTGGTGCAGGTGTTTACCTTCTCCTCTTGACTGACTAGTCCATTCTTGGCTGTAGAGAGCTTGGCTTCCAGTCTGGCTATATAAGTGCATCTCTCACAGGTTGTAGTGTTGGGTGGGTGGAGGAGAGGGTTATCAGTGTAAATGAGGCAATTGCTACATTGTCCCAAGATGCCCGGATGCATCAGGTGGACAGGGGAAAACACTGAGAGCTGACCCTAAGACATGCCTGGATATGTACTTATATTTTAAGTACTAAAATCTGTTTTCCTCTTGACAAGTGAGGAAAGTTAAGTGCTGCAGTATTATGCAGATTATGTAGTGCTTGCAATGAGTTTTGAACAAGTGTTGAGCACAAAGAAGACAGTTTTGACTGCTAAAACTCGAAAATTTGCTAGTTCTAAGGGAAAATTTGAAGAGCAGACTTTCTGGCACCAGGAATAATTTAACCCTAGTTAAACGGCTCTGAGCAATGCGCAAAACCACACAAACACGGATTTTTAAACAGAAAGATGAAAGGGATAGAAATAGTCCAAAGTGGCCAATAAAACTACAGATTCTGAGCTGAAACCACACCTCCAGTGACAGATAGGCTGCTCAAAGCTCACCACTCTCACTGATGAGCAGAGAAGCTTCATTCTATCTTAGTAAGGTCTGGGCAACACAGAAACTACAAAACAGCCCAGAATTTAGCAAAATCTGAAAACTGGACACAACTGGTTATAGAAAGGCAGGAAATGAGTAGAGAAATAGGATTTTTTTATATTATTTGTTTTTTTCAAGAATTAAAGCAGATACAGTAATACAAACACTTTCAAGGCAGAAAAATGGCTATTGCATTTGAGTGTGTAGTCCACAACAGTTAAACAGTTGAAAACACTTAAAAAATGATCAAAGTGCAAACAGTATCAGAATTTAAAAAAAAAACAATTCAAACAAGCTGCAAAGTTAATACCAAATGCTCAGAATAGTGCAGTTAGCGAAAATAAGCAATAAAAAGCAAAACAGAGGTACTTAATTAACTCAAAGTCTCTCTTTTCTCTCTCTGCCGCTGTAGAATTCTGCAGGATGTCCGGGTAGGATCTTGCTGAGGTAATACAAGTGCAATTATTAATTAATTAGTTAAATTTACATAACTCCCTGGATTCTTTGTAGTGATGTCAGAAGCACTCCCGCCACACACACACGCACACACACACACACACACACACACACACACACACACACACACACACACACACACACACACACACACACACACAAACACACATGCATGCACAGCAAAATACAAGTAGTACAAATTATGTTGGCATTTAGTTAAACTGTAAATCCTGCCTGACTATGTGGTGTGTTTAAGGAATTTGTACACAAGATCACATTTTTAGAGATTGGAGACCAAAGAAATACCATGATGAATATTCCAGACCCAGCCATGCAGAGAAAAAATAATTCATCAGGAACCTTAAGTAGTGAGAAACTCTTAAAAAAAGACATGTTTGGAAAGTTACTATACACAGAGAAGAGAGTGAAGTTGTAATGTCAGGAATACCATGTGAATCTTTTATGTGACATTTTAATACTGGTGTTACAACAGCATCATTCTTTTTTAAATTTAAGAAAATCTATCTACTTTCCTCTAATGAGAGCAGAAATGTAAAAGGAAAACGTACTAAGTCCAAGTGAAAAGTTGCACAAGAACTTGCAAAGCTGGGAAGCTCTGCACTGAACAATAATACAGTCCAGGCTGCGCTAGGCTGATGAAACATCTTGAAGCTGCTGAGTTTCATACCTCTCAGAACGTTCATCTTTTATGTGCTGAAAATAACCATGGAAACAGACACTGGTTAAATAATGAGCTGTGTCCCTCACACCAAAAAGAACAAATAGTCTGCCCAGCAGCCCCATTTTCTGTAACCTACCACAGACACAAGCAGGTGAAATAAATACAAGGATCTAAAAGATAAGGCAACACCCTCTGGAGTTAGGGACTGTGAGCTCATATGTCACCTGTGTCACGGCCCAATGGTCTAATAGGTAAGGCATCAGTCACTGAAGCTGGGGATTTGAAGTTTAAGTCTCACATTTGTTGTTCATTCTTTATCTGTAGAACTAAATATAATTCCCAAGGAAGACAGTTCTACAGCCCCAGTATTTATAGAGTAGTCAGTCTTATAATCAGGTATTGCAAGGTGATGGAGGCAATTATTATGGGACTTAAGGCAGACACAGGAAGCCTCCTCTGTCTGTGTCTGCCACTGTACACAAATGTTTATCTGTCCATGTAGTTTACTTTGATCTAGTTAAACTTTTCAGCACTATATCTCATGACATAATCATACACAGACTCAGGAATCTAAGGTAAATTAAATAATAATAATAATAATAATAATAATAATAATAATAATAATAATAATAATAATAATAATAATAATGTGTATCCACAATTGGTATGAATAGGAAGACTCCAACTGTCACCACCCTTGTCATAAGTAGAGTTTCTTAAGGCTCACCCTTTTTAACATCTCTCAGACATCCAAGCTGACTTTAATGTGTGACTTCCCAAATATACAGGTAACTGAAAATTTGTGAGCATTGTGCTTTAACCTTTAATACCATTCCCTTTCAAGTATCATTTAACTATTTCAAATAAATGGTGCAGGTGAAATGTCTTTGTCTTCAACGTCAAAAACTGCAGATTCTTGCACATGGTTCCCACATTCAGTTTTATACACTATCAATGAGCAACAAATAAAGTTTGATAAAAGTGTTAACAATGTCGGTGTCCTTCTAGATTATGATCTTTCATTTGATACCTGTAAAGCCTCAATCATTTCAAAACTGCAGTCACCATCCTGGTCCTCCATGGAACTGAGATCCATAGCAGGGAGTCAGTTGCTACCCTGTATACAATTTTTATCAGAAGAATTACAGAACACCCCGTTCTGTAACCTACTCACATTTGGTAGAACTGGAGAAGGTACCAAGATTCCTGAAATTCAAGGACTGTCCTTCAGCCAAAGACTACAGCAGCACTCTCTCTCTATCTGTGTGTCACTGCCTTTTTAAGAAGACCTATGCCTGAGATGCAAAAACATTAAAGGACCGTTTCTATATGAAACATTTTGCTTTGCATCCCCACCCTACCCACCTCCGTGACCTGAGCACAGGAGGACAGTGAGTCTCAATAAAAATTTGTATCAACCATACCATGAAATGTGACAACTTCTTGTTTCAAAGACTAGAGTGTCAGTTGAACAAACCTCCTCTTTCAGTTAAACTCAGTCTATGATTTATTACCTTCAAGAAGGAGCTATACAACTACATTGGCACCTATAAGCTCTAACATGGGATTTAGGGCATCAAGCTTCCCAAAGGTCTTGGGCTTGTTCACCAAACCTATGAACCCATGACTGCATAATCTTAATTCAATACAGGTAAATTGTAGATATTTATAATGTGTATGTCAAAGGTGAAAAGCCTAAATATGAAAACTGACTGAGAAGTCTGTAAAAGTATAAATAGTGGGAATGTACTACCAAGAATGGGTGAGGAATCTTGTGCAGTCAAGAGCAAAGAATCTCAATTCAGAATTCATCCTCCACTGCCAATAAAATGTATATTCTAAAGTACAGTGACCTCAGAATTAGGATATTTTGTTGAGAAAAAGAGCTGGGAGATGACTTTTATGCAAACAGTGATTAGGATTCTGTTTAGGACTAAGTGTTTCACCATTTCTGCATTCATCCAGCCATTACTTAAGTATTACTGTGACTACAGTTTTGTTTCAGTGACAGCCGAGGTCATTGTGTTATAAGAATATGGTACTACGGTTATCTGCTGCCCACCTTTTTCTTCACAAAGAGTACTCAGCTACAGCCTCTGTGATAAATAAAATGTTTACCTATGAAATACAGAAGCCCAGCCATTAATATTCCAACTGGTCGATCACAAATGATTGGCAAAAAAGCTCCCTTAAATACCATTCTGCACAACATTACAACAATCTTTTTAATGGAAACAAGCTTCTCTGTATCCCCCAGATTTGTTACTTCAACCTCCTTACTTAAATATATCAACTCTACAGTCATACAGCAACAGGGAGAGGAAACACATTGTAAGAGTGAACAAAGTGCACAAACAGAGGTCTTGCAGTTGATATTTTGGAATTGTATTTGAAGATTAGTAACATCAAATAATTAGGTACAGAGAAATGGCACCTGACTAGATGGGCTTCAAAGACTTGTTGAGAAACCTAAGCAAAAGATATGCCTCAACATGGACTTGAACCCATGTCCTAAGAATACCATTACGACTCTGTAGACAATTTCAGTGCTACCCTTCTCTGCTGTTTCTTTAACACAATGGGAGGATACCTTGACTTTGTCCCTTGTAACTCAAGTCTGACTAATGGCTAAGGCATGAAATGGTGCCTGTGTTGGTGAGGAGAGAGAAATGGCAATGTTCTACCTGCTTCGTACTTCTTAGGGAGATGGTGTGTGTGCTTGCAGTGTGACGGAGGATTAATGGAGACAGACGATCAAAGCATGAGACAAAGAGTATTGTGGGGGGAGGCAGCTTGGGGGACATGTCACTAAATAGCTGGGGATTGTTTTCCATGTCACGGCATTGCAAGGCCCTCTGGTGATGTCAGTCTAGCTTGTTAGGCTGGCAATGGCTTACATGAAGAGCACCGCTGTGAGCAAGTTATGTGAGGCTGTACCTAATCTGACTACTTTCCACGTCAGCTATATGCTGCAACCACTTCCTCTTCCCACCCTGCTAAATTGACTCCACTTGAGGGTAGAACCTTGATATGGGGGATTCAGCCTCATCTCCTTTTCATTCATCTCAGGCAGCCCAGAAGGAATGTGGTAGGGTGAGTGAGGGAGGGGGAAAATGCAGCAATGCCTTGCAGCTTATGGTCAGGCTATAATGCCAGAGGACCCAAGAATATGTTACCCTTATCAGTGTACATTATCTGGCAGGATACATAGCTTTTATAAGAAGAACTAGAAAGACCAAGTAGAAAGTATGTGAACAACCCCGGGATGTATAAATGTGGGAGATGTAACTTTTGTAAGTACATCAAGGTTGGTAGAAATGTTTATGTTAATAAACAGAAGTTTTTTGTCCAGGGTAAGTTTAATTGTGAAACCAGGAGAGTGATCTATCTGGCTAAATGTAAAAATTGTGAAAGTTTTTATGTAGGGAAGACCAAAAGACAGGTCAAACAACGAAATTACGAGCATTTATATAATATTGAAAAACAAAACCCTACAAATGCCCTGGCCAGACACATTTCTAGCAAAACAGGGCACAATTTTTCTTTTTCAGTGTTGGAACAAGTTTCTAAGGACACTTACTGGTCACGTATGTTGGAAGAAAAATAGCTTATTGGTAGTTGCAATTGAATGTTTTTGCATTCCCTGGCTTGAATGAATAGTGTAGTGTGAAATGTTTATTGAAACTAAAATCTTTGGAAAGATGATTTTTTTTTATAAACACATATATTTATAGCTATTTTATTTTCACATTGCAGTAAGGAATAATAATTTCTTTGAACATATTTGTGTATATACATATATATATATATATATATATATATATATATATTTTTTTTTTTTTTTTTTAACAGATATTTGGGAAGAAAGGATGTGATGTCATTTTTAAGGATATTTAATTAATGTAATTTCTTAATTGATTTGTCTGATGAAGTTCGCACATTGAGAGTGGACAAAAGTGCTAACTTATTGATTAAATCTTTTTGGAGCCTTCAGTTTCTGCCTTTCTTTTTTGGATCTTCTGATTAAAGTAAAATGATGGAACTATATGCTGCAAACCAAGTTTTAGTTCTTACAACCTCCATGTCAATAAGACAAGATAATTATTATCATTTTAATTTAATTTCTAATATATTCACTGAGTCACCATGCTTCCCAGGAAACACCTCTAGAACATTTCTTAAAACAAATAAATGCTTAAACAATTTTACAAGGATGAAAACAGTATATAATTGCGTACATGTTGAACAAGTTAAAATTCTTAGAGATCACATTAGTTTCATAGATTGTGGCCATGAAGAAGCCAGCTGACATAACTGATGTATTTGTTTTTGGTGGGGGCTGTCTTCACTTTGTTTATCTACATCATTTAACCACTTGAGCATCAAACTGAAACGGTGTTGAAAACTGTGGTAGAGGGTCTTCCTTTAAGCAAAGATTAACTACCTTTTACTTTTGATTTCACAGGCATATGAAATATATTGTGATGACCTGGTACAAAAAACGCAGGCATTCAGACAGTCGAGTTTGCTGGATGGTGTCCAGATATAAACATTTTCTGCCCTGAGCTTAAATTAATAATTAAACAAGTGTTCTACACACATGGTTTTAAACAGCATTACAAATGTGTGAATTTGCAATTCAGAAGTGCATCCACCCATTTCAGAAACAGTTGGAAATGCTTAATATGTAACTTGTTACTATGTACATCTGATGAACTGACTTGCGGCATCAAGAAATAAATTACTGTCATGTTATTAAGCCCTATGCATGTTCTCTGGTTTCTAGGCAGAATTTTATTATGAGACAAATCGATCGAATTACAATAAGCTGTTCTGAAATAACCAAGTCATAATTATATTTGCAATTATGTTAAAGACTGTTCTTTTTCATGCAAAAATGTTTTATTTCTTAGTAGATTTTTACTATCTCATTGCAACAATCAGCTTTCAAAGAAATTGTTACTACCATTTCTACACAAAAGTGAAATGGGGGGGGGCATTACTTGTTATTATTCCTGTTTAGCTGGACACATGACTTGCTTGTAACTTTCTTTCCATTCCACTAACTACCTTGATTATAGCAAGCTCAGATGCTCATAAGCCTAGTACTTATTATACAGCAGGAACTTCTTATTGTAACATTTGTTAATGTCTGTTATGTACTTCACAGATAAAGATTCTAGTGTCTACTGATGTACTACATTCTTCATCTGTAAATATGTTGTAAGTAATTTCTATTTAAATTGTTAATCGCTATGTAATCCAATGTAACTACTGTCTATTTAACTGTGGAGCTTTTCTCCCCAGGCCTCCACTGAAAATGGACCTACGTCCAGTCGGACACTCCCGGTCAACAAATGTAAATAAATAAATAAATAAATTGTAATGAAACTGCTACATTCTTTTGAGTATTACATTAGTCCAGAAGGAAGGTGTATATGATGTGCAAGACAGCATGTCTGAATCTTACTCCTAGGATTTGTTTCTTTCCCAAATAATCGTTTGTGGCTCAATGGCATGCTTTAAAGCAGTGCACATACAACAAAAGTACTTTCAGTCAAATGAATATTCAGGCTCACAGTAGTTAATATTAAGGTTCATAGCACTTCCCATATGAAACAGCTTTGGGATCAGACTAAAAAAATAACATTTGCTACATACAACAAGTTAAAACATTTATGTCTTCTTGTTCAGCTGGGTTTCTCGGGTTCACTTTAGCAATAACAAGCAATAACTCATAGTTGTGACATCCTGTTTATGAAGCAGGACTGTCTGGCCTTACCTAATGTACTTTCTCAAGAAACAGAATTAAAACTAAAGAAGTGCAGACAGCAGATGAACACTTTAGTACTAGCCGCACAACAAGCATTTCACCTTGGGAAAGACAAACTGCTTATTAAAACTTCACTTTTTTGCTGCTTCAGAAATTATTGGGAGAAGGACACCACCGTAACTCAGATGGGCTTTTCAAAGTAAACAACTTGCATTAGAAAATGTTTTTATATCTTGCACAAAAGTTATATTGTTTTATGTGAAAAGCAATGAGGCACCTTGACGGCAGTACTCATACCAGAGCATCCCAAACTATGTGGTTGTGCATACTTACAGCAACATACTATAAGGTGCTCGCTATGGTTTTTTTGAGTTATTGCATACATGCATCTTTAGAACTTTATCATTCCAGCTATTTCAGTCTTTGGGGATGAATTCTGGGAGTTTTGTTATACAGTTTTTTAAAACACCTTGAAAATTCATGTGACTTCAATTACTTATTTTTAAAATTATAAGTAGACTGGTCTAGGAACACTTTCAGTTATGACCCTGGCCAGAAGGAAATAAGAAATACAGAAATAATGCATGTTGCCCTTCTGCTTCATTATTTCCTGCTACTCACCATAGCTGGGACTGCCAGTCTCTACTACTACCCCCATACTATCTCAGTTCTACAGCTGGGGCTGGCACAGGACCTAAGGGTACCCTGAGAGGTCATGTTGTTGACTGCTTCACTGGGGTATTTTTTCATTTATGACCTACTCCTTAGTACCTCTACATGCCTCTCCACAGCCCCCCCCCCCCCAGAATGGGTACACACATCTCTCTGTACCTCAGGTGCCAGAGCTACTCATCAAAAATAGCTTAACTGGGCTATAGTCAGGGCTTTAACCCTCTATGATACAGTGCTGGCTCATGAAACTTATACACTAATCTTACTAATAGGATGCATACATTGTGAAAACAGACAGTAAGCTCAGGAGGTGATAAAACCCATTTCACATAAACACATGCAGCATGTAAAGTAGATATATACTGTCCTACCAAGTGAACTAAATGTCTCCTGGTAGAAAAGTGAAAAGGTGTTAAAAACAGGAAACAGAAAATGTTTACATGAAGTCTTGAATGCAAGACAATTGTATGCCTCAAAGTTTTGAATTATGGAAAAGAATATGGAATTTGCTAACATTCCCTTGTACAAGCCCCTTTTTTTGCTTGGCTTCATTGATGGCTGAAACAATTACATTTGTGTACACATTCAAGAATGCTTGAAGTTTTAATGATCTCTTACCTTCTGGACTGTCAGAGTCAGGAACCCCATCTTCAGTAAGCTGCCCATTTAAAATACTATGGCTGGGGTTTTCTAATTGATCCGTGTCCATTTCTGCCATTTCAGTTGTCTGTGGAGTATTGGGTGGAGTGAGCAAGCAGGACGGGTCTAGTGCCAGTCGTTTGTGTACTGCTGTGTCATGTCCACCATGGAGATTGTTCTGAAGTTCCAGATTCTTCAGTTTCTGAGTGAGAATAGCTTCACTAAAGTCAGACTGCCGTGAAGACACTGGACTGATACCTGAGCTGCTGCCATTCTGTTCTGTTGGCCTAAAATGTTGAGTTATTCTGCTAAAGTTCCTTCTCTTAATAGAGGGGGGCTTCTTAGAATCCTCTTTTGGCTCTGTACTGAGATCTTGTTCCTTACATGAAAATGTGACTTCCTAAAAAATGCAAAGAAATCAAATCTAAATGGAATGTACATATCTGCTCTACTTTTAATAGCATGCACTGTATTTTAAATAAAATGAAAACTTAACTGGATCAAAACAGTAACCATAATATGTATACAAATACAAACATTGTAAGTTTTGTTTTTTATTTTGTTTTCTTTTGCAGCTACTCCAGTGACCAACAATATTTTCATGTTGTATGTTCCCCTAGAAGGTGAAGGTCCTATATCCCTTTATTTCTCCTTGCATGAGGGACAAGCAACAGAAAGCAATTTTGTTATCCATGTTGGAGACATTTTTTTTTATTTCTGTACTGAAGTTTTAACTCCTGCAGTACAATGTCAATAATACTGAACACACTTTGGCATGCAGTGGACACCAACAAGGGAGTACCACTCATTTCTTCAAGTGATGTAATCCCTCAGGATACCCTGCTCCCTTTGAAGCTAGCAGCCCCATGAGGTCTCCAATGATAAACTAAACTATGCAGGAGAAACAATATTCCTAAAAGCAAGTCTGTATATAAAAACACCAAAAGTATGGCTTGAAAAATGCATGAAGAACCAGCCAACACCAGTAACCACTGTGCACGTCATGAATAAGAAACAGTTAAGCATACATCTGTTGTAATCTTGTTGTTTAAAGTGTAAAGAGATGAAAGCAGTAGAGTTCATAGGTTTTTCATCCATTTTTACAGCCTTGCTTTTGGTGAAATTCTACAGTGATGACAGGAGCTACATTATACTGTTTATCTAAAAAGTGGGCATTACCAAATACATCTATAAAATTTGTAAAGATTAAAAAATGCATCTGTCATTTACAGTAATGTCCAAAGTCTACCATTTTACAAAACTGCACATACTATTTCACCAGAGGCTAACACTGACTCTGTGTTCCTGTAACCATACATTTATTACTAAATGCTTAAGTAAGTTGTGCTGTCGAAGGCTAACCCTAATTCCTGTTGTTCATGTAAAGAGGAAACACAATGTAGGAAAATGAGATCAATGTTACATTAGTGAAGACAACTTAGTTTAAATGAACAACAAACATTTTTTCAAGTTTTGTTATGTGAAGTACATTTTTGCACTTGGTTACTGCATTTTATATACATTTTACTTTACTGTCTTAGCTTAAACAATACAATTACAGAAATTCTTCATTGAAAAAGATATCAAGTTTAGTGCAAATCATACTAAAGGTAATTTTTATCCGACTATACATTCATGTTAACACTATAGAAAAACAGAACAATTTAGCAAATACATATTTGTATGTAAAACATTATCAGGAGAAAAAAACAATGCTCTATTTATCAGGAGAAAATAGAATGGTCTAATAGCAATACTGTGGGCATGTGCCAGATAAAAAGTATCACAAGTACTGATTCATTCTTCCAGATATCCCAAATCATGCACTGAGACACAGATCAACATTTAAATCAGTGAATTATGCATGAAATTTACATCCCAATTGCACACACAAATGACATACATTTGCAATCTGAGGGACTGCCACAACTCTGTGTTGTCTTGTTTCCTTGTGGGCATTTTGCAAGCATAAATACATATGTGACCTGGGAGTCAGCTCTAGAAGTGGATCACTGAAATAATACTTACTTTACCTGCTTACCCCCCAGAGTTTCTCCTTCAGCCCTGCTGTAGTGGTTTTCACTCAGTAATACTCATTACATCATATTTCTCAATAACAGCGATACATTTCTGCTGGCTTACAACTTCTTACTTTATTTAGAATCAGGCTTATGGAGATTTCTACTCAAAATTCACACATAAGGTCTATTAGAGCACTGAAATTCTCTGCAGGTTTCACAGATAGAGATTTTAGGGACTGCAATGAAATAGCCCCACTAAGCCCAGCTCTTCACTTAAGAGGTAAGCTGTTCCTTAAGCTGGCAGGATACTCAGATGGGTTGGAGACTGCCTGATGAGTAAAGGCATCACATTTTTAGGTTTCTGACTGCTTGTAATGCCAAGATGGAGGTTGTCTGTGATTGTGGTCCAGCCCTTTGATGCAATAAAAAGATGGCAGGGGCAGATTGCACTTTAGAGGCTTCTGTCTGAGGCTCACTGGGTGATTTTGAAATCAGTCACTGATCTAAATGATCTAAATGGTGACCATCTGACAGAACTGGAAAATTATAAACAACTTTATAATACACAGATATTGAACCTACTGAGTGATAGAGGCACTTATGAATGTATATCAGTGTTGACAGTTAAAGCTATTACTGATAAAGTGTCATTTTTAGTTTTTGATCTATTAATAACTGATATGGTATCTGAACCACTGTTTGATTATTTCACAGTTGAACATCCAGTGATTCCCATAATATATGGTTTGCCTAAGGTTCATAAAGATCTCCATATTCCACCAATGCATCCGATAGTCTCGAGCAGAGGTTGGTCAAAGGAACCTCTGTCAATTTTTGTGGAAAAGAATTTGCACCCCGTTCTAGAAGAATGTGGAACAGTCTTAAAAGACACTAAAACATTCTTGCAATTATTGCAAGAGAAATGGAAACCAGAGTATGCAGACTGTTTTTTTGTCACCTTAGACATAGAGTCTTTATTTACTGTTATTCATAACCGATGGGGAATTGATAATGTTAGTGAATTACTACATGTCAAGGGTATGTGAAGAGACAAGATACGCTTGATTGGTGGTTTACTAGACATTATTTTCAGTAATAATGTTTTCATGTTTGGGGATGACTTTTACATCCAAAAGGTTGGTGTGGTGATGGGCGCAGCTTGTGCCAACAGCTACGCCAACCTTTCACTTGGACAATGGGAAACAGTGCATATATTTTCAAATATGGTGTTTGCAGACTCAGCAATTTGGTATACAAGATTTGTGGACGATGTTTTTATGTTATGGCAAGGGACTGAACAATTGTTACAAGATTGTATTAGTTATCTAAATACGCCCACAGATTTTTTTTAAATTTACATATATTTACAGCGCACAAAAAATAGAGTTTTTGGATGTGATGTTTGTAAACATTCTCTGACCAATATTAGGACTAGCTTGTACAGGAAACCAGTCAGGAAAAATAGGGTGGCCTAATGGTTATGGTGTTTGCCTTACAAACACAAGGTGCAGGGTTTGAGTCAAACAAGGGATAATTGGCTAGGCTTAAAATGACTCGCAAGGGCAGTTAGCCTAGTATTAAGCTATGAACCTATGAACCTATGCTACATAGTAGGAGTATGCACCCCAATCACTGCAAATGCAACATAATAACTGGACAAGTGTTGAGACTAATGAGATTCCATAATGATGACTTGGAATTAGAGTCAGCTCTGGCATCTCTGAAATTAGATTTAATAGAAAGAGGTTATAAAGGTAAGGACATTGATAAATGTATTAAAGAAGCAGGGCGACCAGGTCTAAACCGTATTTTAATGGGAATCCAATAGGTGAGAACCCCATGTCCATGAGTGAGAGGAAAGGTCGTGATAACATTTGCCCAAGGATGACTTTGACATATGCAAGTAATATAAATATTGTATGTGATGTTATTAACAGGAACTGGGATATACTCTCAACAGTGGAAGGGTGTAGAAGGTGAAAAACTCACGTTCAGTTTTAGGAACAACAAAACACTGAAGGGTCACCTTTGCTATAAATCCAGTTTGCCTAAGGTTATTGATAAATCTGTCAGAGCAGGTACGTACACCTGTAGGAATTGTAGTGCCTGTATCTTTATACATGCAGGCACACACTTCACATATCCAGTATTAGGGTTTAAGGTAGAGTGTTCATACTATGCCAATTGGAGAACAAAGGATATGGTGTACTTCAGTTACTGTGTTAAGTGTTTTTCATACTACATTGGCAAAACTAATAGACAGGATACTGGAACATGTCCGAGATATAAAAAATATGAAAGAAAATGCATGTAAAGAACAAAGGTAGGGAACACACTTTTAAGTTCTTGGATATGGAATTGGTTGCAGATAGGAAAAGAGGAGGTGATATGAAAAATATTACTGAAGCCGCATAACAGAGATGGATAATGTTACTGTGTGCAGATAAAGTGCCAAGTTTAAATAGTATGGTTTCCATCAAACCTTTCCTTAAAGCTAGACAGCTCAAGCATTAGCATATGTATTAAGGTAAATCATGTGCTATCTTTTTAAATGTTTTAATTGATGCATTAATTGATGTATTTAATGATGGAAGGGAGGGGTATTTAAAGAGTTTGTTTTATCATTTAATTGTTTTTAGTCTGATGAAGAGGTGGACCCTCGAAAGCGCTTACTATTTTCATTAAATTGGATATTGTCTTTGGATTGTCTGCTGTGTTGCTTCCAGTGTTTTTCTACTATTAGAACTGGGAAATTGCCTTTAAGATGTCTGCCTTACAATTCACATCATTAGTCCCCAAGATGGCAGCTAGGTCCTATATTTACAGTATTTTTTGGATTCCCACCAATATTTTCACTTCATTATGCTAGCCCGGAAACTCCAGCACCTGTCTGCTCCAAGTCTAGCAGTTGCCCCCCCCCCCCAGACTTTAATCCAGTGTTGCTAGGACCAATGACAGAACTAAGCATTCAGGAGCTCAGCATGTCAATACATTTGTCTGCGGGGGTGGATATTTGCTTATGACCTAACCATTTTTCCCTTTCTTTGGGCAACTACTCGTATTGCTGGGGGGCAGGTATGCAGTTGACTGGAGACATGTGGCATATCTCTCCACCTCAGCAACAGCTCAGCCATGACTCTACTCTATACCCCTCTTTTAGCCGTGCCTGCTAGTATGTCTTACCCAGCCTCCACTAAGAATGGACATAGTAGGCAACCATAGATCCACTGTCCCAGCCTGGGATGGTAATGCCCATCCCTCCCTGCTGTTCCATCAGTCACCCGAGCATCTACTGGGTTATAGTCAGAGTCTTATCCCTGTATGCCACCAGATCAGCATCTTTACAGCATTTTTGATGTCAGTCATTCATCAATTTTTTCTTCTCACTTAGCAAAGATTTTTCTTGGGGTGTAATTTGAGTGTTTGTGATGCCAACGGCCACACACTTTAGGCACATACTCTAGAGTGGTATATAATGCTGTAGTCCAAGCTTTCTAAGGATAAATGCATCTGGGGTGGCTCAGGGGACAATGGCTAAGTGGGTTGCCTGAAGCCAGAGTTTCTGTCTGATGTGCACATTCCATAAAGTGGGATGGACCAGAAATGAGCTACAACTGCTATGTACAGGTCTACTAGAGCCAAAATAGTCATCACCAAGAAGAAGAAAAGTCAGGACTGTCTAACTAAGCCAGTGTTAGACTAGAGTACAACTGAGCTGTTTGTAAACAGTTTTGATGAAAAAGACTTAATGATTTGAAGGGGTGCCCATGACTAAATGACTGCCATCAGCTTTACCCTATGGATATCTTGAATGTTTAACAAAAATAGGGTCTCTGCGTGGCTGCTATGTTCTTGGGACACTCTGGAGAAGGCAATCAGCACAGGCTCACATTTTTCTAACTTTTTCAGACAGACATGAGTGGGTAACTGTAAATCCCCCTTTTGGAGATCAGCTTAGCTACATGCCAAAAATACATATTTGTTTTTGTATCACCTACTTAGAAGTAGAACTTAATAAAAAGGCCCAAAATGGTTGGGCTGTTTTGTGATTAATGCAAGGTGGATTTTGATTTCCTAATCTAAGTGCAGTTTTTGTGAGTTATTCCTTTTCTGGAAGTGATGTACTGTGCATGGGAAAAAATGTTTTTTTATAAAACTCTAAATAAAATCATTTGCCAGTTAAGAAATGTTGTTATCCATTTTCATTTTCCACCATACTCTGCCATTTATCCTAACTCTTTTAAGGCTATGCAGTTCATTATCCTCTCTGTAATTAAAACTGAGCTCTCCAAGTCAATGCATCAGTGTCAATCAATATTGCTCTGCTATGGATGTTCTCTTTTTTGGTCAGTGATAGTTGTTCTGATTAGAACAACAGAGAGAAATGCTGTGCAGGAAAGCATAAATTACATTTTTCCATACTGTCAAACTGGCATAATTTGCATATCTTATGCACCTGTCAGCAAATTTAGAGCAGTGGGATTACTGAAAACTTCAGTCTCTCTCAATACACACAGACATATCCATTCTGTAAGCACATCTGTTGGGCTCGGTCTACTAAACATGTTCATACAAACATCACATAAATGCAATCTGAAGGAGCATGTTAAAGGAGAAAAATGACTTTGCTTGTATAAAGTAGTCAACTCTCCTAATTTGTACACTGCAATAAAAATATACAAGCAAATAAAATAAAAAAAGAAATTAAATGGAGCGTCACAGTTTAGTAAACTAAATATATTCTATGTTTTCTTTAAATATCACTGAAAACTATGATTGATAAAATCCTGACTGCACTATGACATTGAGAAAACAATAATGTTGTAGGAAACTCCCATTACATTAAACTTGATATACTGTACTCCTTACAATTCTCCCTATGCTATTAGAGAGCTTTGTGCTGAACAATACATAGTAATCACCACAGAACTGCATCTGAAAACTAGTGGTAGTTTTAAAAGCTGTACCCCACATTGCGTTGCTACATCATCAACAACAAAAACAAAAGAGTAACAGAGCAAAGTGTATCACAGCTTTCAAAGCTATTGATTGATTACAGGTATACTTTGCTTCTGACCACCATTTGTCTGGTAGTGCAAGCTGTTACAGCTCTTGGAATTGTTACTTCATTGCACCACATTTTTTTACAATGGAAGTATATAATTGTAATCAATACCATCTCTGTATCACAAAGGAGTAGCATAAAAGGTACACAGCGTATCATCACCATGATCATCAGAGGCGTAACTGTTGTTTGTCAGCTTGGCTTAAAATACATGCTGGTGGACAACTGGCACATGATACAGGTGAGGAAGCTCAGGAGTTTGTGGGAAGCACTGAATATCAGAACAGTTATTCTTCTGATTTCATCAGCTATTTTGACTACCAAAGACTGAAACACACTGCAGGAAGGTTCAGATCCCTCCTACACAGGCCAGCAAATACATGGTCAGAGATACTTGCTACTTATTTTAATGATCTCATCTGCATAAGGAGTACAAATTTCACTTGTCTTTGGACTCCTCAACTGGGATAAACTTCAGTGAAATGATGATAGTGACACTGATAATCATACTGGTGTAGTGTTATAATAGATTTCTAAATGCTGCCACTTCCCTGTTTCTTAATTTTTCAAGTACCTAAGACTACTGTTATAACAATTTATATCATGCAGGTGGAATCACTCAACTAGCATAGTTTTAACTTACTCATTTTCAAACTAAATGATTAGTACTAACTGTGAATTATATCTGAAAATACTGAAAAATTGACACCAGAAACTTAAATAAATAAATTTATCAAAACATACACAGTTAAAAACATGTAATACAACTATATTCAGAATTGGTGACAGCTCAGCATTTCTTCAGATCAAGCCAGGTCCTTGGTAAATGCAATGCTTAAAAACCCTAACGTGCAATGAAACCAGAACTACTAGCTGTACTGAGTTAATATCTTAAAGACATATTTCTTAAAACAGCCAGAAAACTAATATTGTCATTCATTTATAGGAAACTGTCGATGTAATTCCTAACTTTCTAGCTTAGTGTTAACATCACCACATCTTAACAGGTTCTTTTTTATCCAAACATGAAATAAAAAAGCCTATAATGTCAGTATAGTTCTTAGAATGCTTACACAATGCATTCTGAGTT
>NC_056729.1:208783559-209008559 GCF_019279795.1 Protopterus annectens
TGAGTTTCAATTCACAGGAAATATAAAAACAATACGGCTGGAAATATTCAGAAAGACACAGAGAAACAATATTTAACTAATCTCACTATATTTTCCTAACTTTCTGAAGAGTTACTGTTCTCTACTTACTGGCTAGAGCAAGGCAAGATAAAGTGGATGAGTGTCTTGTGTCAATTCCAATAACAGAGTGTGGAGTGCCAATGTCACATCTCTCACTAATATCTAAATACAATTTCAGTGCTGGCTGTAGAATGACAACACATCTGGTCAACTGATTCTGTGGTTCCCACACTACCCCCTAGAAGCTGAGTTAGGATCTAGCATAGATGTGTCACAAGATACACCTAGAGCTTTGCTAAGGCATCTGGAAACTGTAAAACAATCCTAATGCTTTCAGCCTTCCTGCAGAAACTAACCAGCCATTTCTGGCACCCCAGTGTAGCAATTAGTTCACCACTAAGGACAATAAAAGCAGGATCTCAGACCAGACATTGTGTCCCAGGCTGCGTTCATGTCTGTGAGATAAAATCTTTATGGCTTAAACCAAGTCATTTCATTTTAGACTATTTTTCTTAATGCTAAGCTGGGCTGAGCATAACCCCTTCCCTTTCAGTATCTTCTGTTAAAATAGATACATTTCCTCAGTCAGAACAGTACCGTCTGATATAAATGTATATTTTTTTCTGTCCAACAAGACCAACTGTTGATACATTTCAGCACAATCAACTTTACAAATGCAGTTTTAACACAAGCATCTGTACAAGTTATTCAAATGACATAAAATACTCTACAAAACTCCAGCTAGTTATGCTCGGATATGTTACACATGCACTGCCCAACTTTCTCTGGCATAGCTGGTACTGTCACACATCATCACAATGCAGACCAACAGAATGTAAATAATTATCCCTCTTAACTGATTTATTGCATACGCTAATTTCTATTTCCCCTTTTATACACAGTTTTATTGTAAAATTAATCCTAATATCAAATGTTAATACATTAGTCGTATGGTGCAAATAACTTTGAAATTCTATTAATGTAGAGAAATGAGAGACCCACATTTTGTTATAAAAAGTCTTTAAAGTGGCGTCTGTACTATAACGACAACAGGGAGACTGTATTCACTGGACAGACCCCCTATTGCTGTCATATAGACACATCACATGAGTTCAAACACCCTGTTACTAACCAGATTTTTCTTTTAGAGTCACTGCAAACTGTAGAACTAAGAGCCTGGTTTATCTTGCCACCTGCAAAGAGTGTACTAGTTTTTATTTGGGGAAGACTAATAGGATGTTTTATGAAAGGATTAGGGAGCACACTTACACAATTAGGAAAGGTGATTCTACCAATGCCTTGGCAAAACATGTATTTGAGTCTGGCTTAACACATAGTTTTGGTTTTAAGGCTGTAGAAGTTATATCTGAGGACTCATGGGGGGGTGGGGGGCAACCTCAGGAATTTTACTGAGGAGAGAGAGCTGCATTGGATTTTAAAGCTCTTTCCTGACAAGAAACCAGGACTCAATTACAAGGTTTCTTTAAAACCTGTGCTAAAGTCCAAGGATTTACCTGGATAATTACTGCCTTCATTTGATAGGCTAATTCTTTGTTTTAAATTGTATATAATGTGGCCTTGTTATGTGAAATGTTTATCTGAAGAAGCACTTTGTACGAAAGTGCTCACCTTTTTTACCTGCTATTTTGTGGTTTTTATTAAAGGACTTTACTTCAGCCTTGTCACAGGTTTTCGTTCATTTTTTGCTTCTTTGTTTTGTTATTCAAATGACATAAAATACTTCACAAAACTCCAGCTAGTTATGCTCGGATATGTTACACATGCACTGCCCAACTTTCTTTGGCATAGCTGGCACTGCCTCACATCAGCACAATGCAGACCAACAGAATGTAAATAATCATCCCTCTTAACTGATTTATTGCATATGCTAATTTCTATTTCCCCTTTTATATACAGTTTTATTGTAAAATGAATCCTAATATCAAATGTTAATACATTAGTAGTATGTCTTTTCTGGTATTTTTCATAAAATAATAAATTGTAAATAAAATGTATCTATCCACTTGTGTGATTTATACAGAAACTTGCTTTCCCATCTAACCATTCAATTACTAGCATAACTGAGGGCCATTATAACCCCCATAATCCTAGCAATATACATTTTTCTCAACTATGAAGAGATGTTTTTTTTTTCAAAATGATGCAGAGTAATTCACAGACTCTGTCAATAAATATTGGACTATATGTATTAATTCATTAATGCCTAGTGACCTTTTTGAGTGTTTCTGTAGTTACATCTTACCGATGCCTCTAGCCAGCTAATATAGCATTTTCGTATTTGCATTAATAATTCAAAACCATGCTACATACAAGCTATTGCAAGATTTCATTTTAAAGCTTACATAGTGGGCAACATAATTGCACTGATATTTGACCTCTGTCTAGTGCAGCTAAAGGCACATTAATTAATATTTGTATAGCAATTATACTATCATAATCTTCATATTTTTATATCATTTGCTTTTGTTCACTTATATACTGCTGTATGTTTTTGTTGCCATTTTGGCTTGGGACATGACTAAACATGGTCCAGTGATTATGAACACCTCATTTACCTGGTTAACAAAGGAAATCAATCAGTCAATCAGGGTTAAATACACCTGCTCTCTTATGTATGTTTAACTAGTATACATTTTAATAAACAGATTTATTTTTAGTTAATTTGCCCATTTTACATATGTATTATTCTTAATAATCCTCAGAAATAAAGCATTACAACACTACAGCTCTCAGAACATTACATAGACAATTTTCTACTTACTACAATGGTTGAATTGCAACAGTACTTTAAATGGGATGAAAATACACTTAATTTCTATTTCATAGGTTCATAGGTTCATAGGTTGGTACTAGGCTATCGGCCCTAGGGCCTATAAAAGCCTAGCCATAACAATTCCCTGGCTATTTCTTCCCACACTATTTACTTCCCTGGACCCCTGTCTAGCAGGGTGACTGATGTGATCCCCAGGGTGAATTCCCTTGCTCCCATCCAATCGTCAAGATTCCTTTTGAAGAGGGCCAAAGAGGCGCTCTGCTTGACATGAATGGCCAGTCTATTCCAGAGTCTGGGGAGTCTCTGGGTTAGAAACCTATCCGTCCAGCATGTTTTGTTTATTGTGATGACAAGGTTTAGATCCATTGAGTGTGTGGCTCTGAGGGATTGGGATTTCTTTAAGTATAGCATATCCAACAGCTCTGGATTTGACATGGCCTTGTATGTTATGCAGAAATCACCTCTGAGTAGACGATATGCAACAGAGTACAGCTGGAGTTTTTTAAGGCGGTCAGCTTGGGGCATCTGCTTTAGGCCTGTGATTCTTTTAGTACATCACCAGAGACTACTGTGGTTGACTGCATTTCTGGTACGAAGAGTAAGGTAAGTGCCACTAGAAACAGAACTGGCACTGGCTTTTTAGACCAATATGTTTGGCCTGAGCTGAAACCACAAGAAAGAGTATAGCAGGTGATTTTTAAACTACAGACTAAAATAATGGCTATATGTTGCACAGTGTGCAGTACTTAGTAAAGATGCTTCACAGAAATCCATTCCCCAGTTAACTTTCTGACTAGAGTGTCTTCTTTGCAGAGACTGTATGTCCTCCTTGTCTCCATGCAAGCTTTCACTAGGTACTCTGGTTTCTTCTTACATCCCAAACAAGTGCAGTTAGGTGAATACATGCATGGAGTATGTTTGACATGCTGCATGCTGCAATGGACTCGAATCTTGGCCAGCATTACATTTCTGCATTACTCCTGCTCAGTGCTAAAGTAGGCTCTAGCTTTTCAGCAACACTGAATAGAATAAAGGAGGAAACAGAAAATAAATTTCACCCATCAAGATGGCTGAGTGGGCTAATGTTCCAGACTAAAGGCTAAAAATCATTTGCTCAATTGGACTGATCTGGTTTCAAAATGGAGGTTTGGGTTCAAAGGCCATTTCTAACTGCAGCATTTATACTGACAGTGCAGAAAATTAAGACTATGAGGTGTTAAAAAGCTACTTTCTGTAGTCTTAGGTTTGATTCCTTTAACCTCCATTTGCCTACTCTGTGTGTCTGACCAAGCCACTTAACCAGACAGCCACTGTAGGACAATTGGGAGATTGGGTTAGATTCCTCAGTTTTATCCTGGATAGCATGTCTAGTTTTTCCCTCTGAACCTAGAGTGACTATAATTGATTTTTACTGATAAGACAAGACCATGAATAGGTGTGACCATTCTCAGAGAACTGGCCAGCATGATAGATAAATATGTACTTCATCTGGTTTTAACAAACTTAGCATATGTGCATACCATCTCCAAGGTATAACTAATCACTTTTCAGGTCAGAGCACAAACTAGTAACCTTCATCAAAATCTTCAAGCTGTCAGAAGCACATATAACAGAATTTAAGGACTTCAAATAATCAAATCTCCTACAACTGTATGATGAAGTCTCTAAATTTGAGTATACTGGTATCATTACTTATACTGTTGTTACTGCAAAAAGTGGTGTAGAAATGTTTTACTGACATCTGGACAAGTGCATTAAATTAGCACTCCTTTGATCGAGTGCTACTGCTATCAAACTGGCAGACAATTCCAGTGCAAACTTCATTCCAGTTATTTCTATTCCAAACCCCGTATACCTTCTGGAATTAAGCCACCAATCATCGAAAAAGAGCATGTACTGAATGAAGATACTCTCCAAAATTAGCAACACCTCATCCATGGGCCTGACGGCATACCCAGTTGCCTAATTATTAGCACGAACTAAGCATTGATGGATCCATTCCTAGACCTCTTCACCAGAGCCTACTAACTGTCATTGTCACATGGCAGTGGCACACAGCTGTTGTGATATCATTCCACAAAGGTGGTCCCACCATAGAACCCACAAATTTCAGATGCATAAGCTTGGCAATTTTTATCTGAAATCCATAGAACAGATCTTAATTGACCTAACTAATGAAGATATGAAAAAGTCATATTACTTGACACCCAGCTGTTTGGCTTTGTCATGGGGGTCAACCCCCTCTAATGATTCTTGCAAAATTCTTTGAGAGGGTTACTTACATTGTAGACTGTGGACAAGTTGTTGACACAGCATACCTTGATCTCACCAAAGTATTCAATACCTTTCCACATGCAAATACAATAAGCAAGTTGAAGTAGCTTCAAGTTGACCTATATCTGGTTAGCTGAATAGCCCACTGTCTTAAAGACAGGACTCATACAGTAAGAAATGGGAGTGTGTACTCTTGGTTCATGAATCTGACCAGTGGAGATCCATTAGGATCTGTGCTGGGATCTCTGCTGTTCAGCATCTACTTCTCAGATCTCCAGATGATTGTATGCTGGGTGTCATCAAGTCTTCCTCTAACATGCCTTGCACTTCAACAGGAACTTACACTTGTTAATAGCCGGTGTACTAAAACTGGGTTCAAGCTCAATGTCATAAACTGCAACTTTGTAGCATTTGGTAAGCAAACTCTAGCTCCAGCTTATAGCATTTGTAACACACCACTTCAAAATAAAAAAGGTCAAGAGACCTGGAGACATGGTTGGACAGCGAACATTTGATTGGTCATAACATTGCAATGACGGTTAGGAAATACATTTACTTTGCACAGCTCATACAGCTCAAATAGTTAGCAATGCATGGCTGCTGATGTAAGGAGAAACTAGATACTAGCATACTAACATAGCAATAAGGAAATGGTTAGCAATGCTTGGCTGCTGGTGTAAGGGGGTAACTAGATACTAGCATACTAACATAGCAATATACAATATAAAAAATAAAACTTCTAAAGCAACATAGCAGAATAAATTACCTCGCAATTATTACATACGAAACTAAAAAAGAACATAAGAAAAATGAAGGACCCCATAAATGCAGAAGCCAAAAACAACTACGAATCCTTCTTTATTGATTTCAAAAAATAATAATAATGAAAAATAACGCTGGACATTGCTCTCTGCTTGTTTATAACAGTGCTAAATCCTTTGATCGAGTGCTACTGCTATCAAATTGGCAGACAATTCCAGTGGAAACTTCATTCCAGTTATATCTATCCCAAACCCCTTATACCTACTGGAATTAAGCCACCAATCATCGAAAAAGAGCATGTACTGAATGAAGATACTCTCCAAAATTAGCAACACCTCATCCATGGGCCTGACGGCATACCCAGCTGCCTAATTATTAGCACGAACTAAGCATTGGTGGATCCACTCCTAGACCTCTTCACCAGAGCCTACTAAATGTCATTGTCACATGGTAGTGGCACACAGCTGTTGTGATATCATTCCACAAAGGTGGTCCCACCATAGAACCCACAAATTTCAGATGCATAAGCTTGGCAATTTTTATCTGAAATCCATAGAATAGATCTTAATTGACCTAACTAATGAAGATATGAAAAAGTCATATCACTTGACACCCAGCTGTTTGGCTTTGTCATGGGGGTCAACCCCCTCTAATGATTCTTGCAAAATTCTTTGAGAGGGTTACTTACATTGTAGACTGTGGACAAGTTGTTGACACAGCATACCTTGATCTCACCAAAGTATTCAATACCTTTCCACATGCAAATACAATAAGCAAGTTGAAGTAGCTTCAAGTTGACCTATATCTGGTTAGCTGAATAGCCCACTGTCTTAAAGACAGGACTCATACAGTAAGAAATGGGAGTGTGTACTCTTGGTTCATGAATCTGACCAGTGGAGATCCATTAGGATCTGTGCTGGGATCTCTGCTGTTCAGCATCTACTTCTCAGATCTCCAGATGATTGTATGCTGGGTGTCATCAAGTCTTCCTCTAACATGCCTTGCACTTCAACAGGAACTTACACTTGTTAATAGCCGGTGTACTAAAACTGGGTTCAAGCTCAATGTCATAAACTGCAACTTTGTAGCATTTGGTAAGCAAACTCTAGCTCCAGCTTATAGCATTTGTAACACACCACTTCAAAATAAAAAAGGTCAGGAGACCTGGAGACATGGGTGGACAGCGAACTTTTGATTGATCATAACATTGCAATGACGGTTAGGAAATACATTTACTTTGCACAGCTCATACAGCTCAAACAGTTAGCAATGCTTGGCTGCTAATGTAAGGAGAAACTAGATACTAGCATACTAACATAGCAATAAAGAAATTGTTAGCAATGCGTGGCTGCTGATGTAAGGGGGTAACTAGATACTAGCATATTAACATAGCAATAAAGAAATTGTTAGCAATGCGTGGCTGCTGATGTAAGGGGGTAACTAGATACTTCCATACTAACATAGCAATAAAGAAATGGTTAGCAATGCATGACTGC
Organism: Protopterus annectens; assembly: GCF_019279795.1. NCBI lineage: Eukaryota > Metazoa > Chordata > Ceratodontiformes > Protopteridae > Protopterus > Protopterus annectens. Next base: position 208,790,946 of record NC_056729.1, read on the forward strand.
TGATGTAAGGGGGTAACTAGATACTTCCATACTAACACAGCAATAAGGAAATGGTTAGCAATGCATGGCTGCTGATGTAAGTGGGTAACTAGATATTTCCATACTAACATAGCAATAAGGAAATGGTTAGCAATGTATGGCTGCTGATGTAAGGGGGTAACTGGATATTACCATGTTAACACAGCAATAAGGAAATGGTTACCAATGCGTGGCTGGTGATGTAAGGGGGTAACTGGGTATTACCATGTTAACATAGCAATAATAGAATAGTTAGCAATGTAAGGCTTGTTAGGGAATATCTTCTTTAATGAAAAGTATATTTAAATAAGCATGTTTTGCTGGTGTTAGGATTATATGCAGCCAATGTGTACACAGTGAAAAATCTGAGCGTTACGAATTTTAAGTGTATTTTAATCCTTTCTTGATATTTTTTTTACCTGAACAGAGGCTGTTTTCAAGAGGACCAAGGAGAAAAACTCAAAAATCATACAGTAACATTAGACAATTAATATTCTGATAATTTGAAAAATGTATACAAATGTCAGATAATTCATAGATTAGTACAGCTAAGTCAACATACAGCCATTCATTATCACATATCTGCCAGCATACTCATTAATACAAATCAAAACAGGACACAAAATTCTGAATATGATATGACTCCTGTAAGAATAACACATTTAGTTGTGTAGTTGCCACAACAATCAGAGTTGTTTCAGATAAACTGTAACAGTTATAAAAACACATGTACCTAAGTGAGATGGGAAACTGAACTAGATTTTGGAGTCTAGGTGGACGAGGTCATCCTAATGATGGCGTAGTGCATGAGAAAACATGTCCTGTGCAGATCAGGAAGCCATAAGGTTTATGTAACTACTGAGAGAGGGGAACAGGAAAAGGCTGGTGCTATTTTATATAAGTGAAGTCTTATAATTTCATTTTACAAGAATGATTTAATTCTTAAAAAAGTGCTGAAAGAGCCTCCCAGGTTCTTAGCTTTAGAGGTACAAAGTCCCTACAAAATGATAGCCAGGAAACCTCTACACAGTTTTGTGGTGCTCACTGAGTTTTAAAAGTTGACAGGCTTGCAGATCTAAGAAACCTCTTTGGCTGAAGCCAGAACAGCATGTATGAAGAGTCAGGAGAAAAGCTGGGCTTACAGCAGCTTATAAGGAGACAGCAGTTGGGAATACATGTACAAGCGACACATATACATTAAACTTAACTGTAGATTTGGGAATACATGTACAAGCGACACATATACATTAAACTTAACTGTAGATTTGGGAATACATGTACAAGCGACACATAAACATTAAACTTAACTGTAGATTTGGCAGTGAAGCAATACAGTGAGGAAAGAAACTCTACCTGATATAGTCATTCTTGCTTGTGTGCCAAAATAAAAAGCTTTCAATTACACAATGAATGTAGCACTACAAAATAATTTTTAAAGCATATTACTGATTGACTTTTTCTGGAAAATGTATCAATACAAAAATACCCCCTTTGTATATATCTGACCAGGCATATTCAACAATTGGAGAGTTCACAGAGGTACCTGACAAAAAGAATGCATGGCCTAAACAACATGTGCTACACAGACTGTCTCAAAGAACTTATTCTCTGTACTCAAGTCTCCTACAGATTGCTGAGAGGCGATCTATGCCTGGCCTACAAATCATTCTCTGATCCCACTCTAGCAGACATGCTGTACATCTGCAAAAAAAAAACAGATCAAGAACTGCAACATAAACAGGACATGTTGGAGGGACAGGTATGTGCCTCAGAGACAAGCGCTTCTCTGAAACATGCTTCCCATCTGTGTGAAGCAGAGTTCTTCCCTAATCCAATTCAAGTGTAACTTGAATAAGTGGATGCGAATTGGAAATTTACTCCTGGTCTGGAACCTATGTTAGCAGTAGTCAGAGACAGCCTATAAATGCATGACAACCCATGCCCATCCCTCCATACACCCCTTAAAATAATCATATGGTACCAAGACTTGTTAGATACATTTGAGAAGCATGGCTAGGCTTGAACATGTCCCCTGGGGATGTTAGCCTAGTAATTACCTAAACATCTATGACACATTGGGACATAAAAATGGATATACACCTCTCCCAGTATGTAACAGTTTTATACAAAAAGGACATGAAACCTTATTAGTATGAATAGCACTGAGCTAAGGTACAAACAGCTCTATGAGGTGGGCATTTGGCTCTTTTACAAAATACATTCCTCAGTCCTGGTTTTCAGAATAATAATAAAAAGCTTGGAATTGTGCGACAAATATGGGATGGCAGAATCATTTTTAAAGGATGTTACCAATTTACCTGTAGTCAGAAACAGCCTAATATATATATATATATATATATATATATATATATATATATATATACATGCACACATACACACACACACATATATATATATATATATATATATATATATATAGATATATAGATATACATACATACATACATACACAAACCTTAAACAAGTAAAGAAGAAAAAAATTTAAGTTGTACAAGCTCCTCTGGGAACAGGCTCAGCCAGTTAGACCTGCAGAAAATGGCTTCCTATTTTAATGTTGAGACTTGGAAATAAAAGGAAGCCCTGGTATTACAAATTAATTAATTAATGCATTAATTAATACACAGAGCACCTAAAGTACAACAGTGAATATCAAAATTCACTGTTGGTATTTTTACTAATTAATTAATGTATTTATTTATTGCAAAGGAAGCCCCATGTATATCAAAAAGCGCAGGGAGGCTTCATTCCCAATACCATCACTACACACATTTACTAATTCCAAGATCACTGTATTTCAAAGTATGTGGTTGTCTGGTTTGGGGGAAAATAACTAGATGTCTGCTGGTGTTTGCTTATTATTTTGGATTTGCAGGATTAATGTGATTATGTGAAGTGACGTGCCATATTTTAATGTTTGACAACTGTTTGCTTGGAACAATGGTGAAATACATGACACAATTAGACATTTGACTCGTACACAGAAATGGCTACAAATTCTTGTTGCAGCTTGTCTGAATGAAAGTAAATGACTGTGTTTTTACTTGTTCAGTTTAATAGTCAACTCTTAAAAATAACAGAGAAATGTATCACAGAATACCCAGACACTGAGAACTTCTGGGGACTGGTGGCTCCCACACACCAAGGCTATAGAACTGGATTTTGACTTGGGCTTAGTAATCATCTCTGCCCGGAACCCTACCTAAGCTAACACCAGCCCTGCTGAAGGGTGTATACAAAAGTTTGTACTTATGAGGAGGGCTGGCGACATTGTCATTATTTCTTTAACATTCTTCTCAGACCTCAGAGGCCACAATATCTTGCATTGAGCTGGGGACTGTGTGGTCATTATTTCTTTAACTTTCATCACAAATGTTTGAAGGGTGCACAGAGGGTCAGGTATAGCCTAAATAAGACTACTGTACCGTCTTTAGAAATAACAAGTTGGAAACATTATCGTAATCATTTTTTTTTTAATTTTCCTCACAATCAGACATCTGATGCATATGCATGTTGCTGTTTTTGGGAGGAGAGTAAATAAGCATGCTGTTTATATATGTCTGACAGCAAATACATTATATTCTATTTTACTTTTCAGTTTTGTCCCAGTCTGACATTTAAGGATACACAGAATGTGGCTGTCTTTTGGGCATCGAGGTGAGGAAGCACGCTGTATATAAGTATGACAGCAGCAGCTTGAAACATGACTGCTGGCATTTGTGCCTTAATTTTAAACCCCATTTAACAGCAGAGGAGATAGATGAAAAGTGACTACCTATTCAGAGGTGGACTGGGGCTGGTACTATATCTAGATATGATAGGTATATCTTCACAATCATTTGTAGTCTCACTTTATTGTAAACTGGTGTTTGGTTAGCTTTGATCATGAAAACTTTGATACAACTTATTTCTTCTTGAAGTAAAAAAAGTAAGATTACATTTCTTTTCTATATGAATATTTTTTGTTTAGGCCATCATTGAATCAAAAAGCTTGAATACTGCTCTGAAATTCACATCAGAATACTTGTAACACCATGGCTTCTGGGTGTTTAGCAGCCCCCAGACTCCTTGCTTAATTTAGATATTACGGCGTAGTTTTAGTTTCTTAAGTGCATTGAAAGAATATAAAAAAAGCAAAGTTGAAGAGTAACACTGAATTGCTTTCATTATTGAAGGATTTCCTTCAGGCCATCACTGGATGAAAAGGTTGTGCTTGCCCTGGCCCAGCTACAGCTATGAAAAATAAAATGTGTTAAACTCAGTTAAATTATTAAAACCTACATCATCTTCAACATGCCATGCTGTTGGTCAGAGACAGAGAGAGAGAGAGAGAGAACAACAAAAATTATTTTAGAAGTCAGTACATAAAAAGAAACCTTACAGCTTGAAAGGTGTGAATGTGTTTAATTGTTAGATTAGTTATTAAACCCATGTAGTAAACGACTGTACACAAAATATTCTGCATTTCCACCAACAGTCCAAGCTGTACAAGTCACTGAGAATGTGTACCTTGCTGTGTTTATAGTTTATGTATTTCTTTTGTCACTTATTACTGAAGAAATCTGCATGTAGGTATGATCTTTGCATGTACAGTTTTCTTATACTCCATCCACAATTATACAATAACCTTTTCTTTTAACATATAATCTTCTGTCATACTCTAATATTTATTATCACACTTTTGATAAAGACACTTTCATAATTAAACATTCACTATACCTCTAGGAGTGTGTTCCAATCTGTAGGCAGGTTTATTTTTTTAGGTGAGCCTTTGACCAGGTTGTTCATGGATTACTATTAAGTAAGCTAAACACCATGAGTCTAAATACAGTTCTGGACTCTGCCATGGTTTGATGGCAGATCAGATCTGACCATATGCTGGGGGGAGTTAACAAGTTGCCATATGAAGTTCATCGGTTTTCTACTATGGATACTTTGTTTGTTTGCTTTAATTTATGCAAGAAACCTAGTGGACTGGCATAGCATGGAATAGTATCCATATGCAAATAAAACTCTCTAACAGACTGCTTAAACAACGTCTTAACCAATCCTGGCCCTGTGCATGTTTATCACAGGGTTAAAACATTTTCACTGTACAATACTATCCAACTACTCTCCTTAAAGATAATATTCACAAACTCTTACTGAAATGACAAAACTATTTTATACATTAATTGCTGCCTGTACAATCTACTAAGTTGCATGTGTGCTTTCTCTTTAGTAAAATTCCACTTCTGTAAAATCTTATAATGTACATGTATAAATATAACTACTGTTTCTGTATAAATGCAAATAGAAATGTAACTACTGTCTGTACTGTGTATACATGTAAATAGAAATGTAACTACTCTGTGTTTAACTGGAACTTAGTATAATGCAATGTATGCAAATGGAGCTTTTCTCCCTGTGCCTTTGCTGAAAATGGATATTACCCAGTAGGACTTTCCCAGTAAACAAAGACAAATAAATAAACTAAATGCATAATTACTTAAAACAGAAACTAGCCAAAATTTCAGCGAATAAAACAATCCATGTACTATTACAATGAGCAGCACAGAACCAAGATGAATGTCTAGTAAAAACACACACACATGCACACATACATATATACATGCGCACACACGCACACACACACACACACACACACACACACACACACACACACACACACACACACACATATGCGCATGTACGCAAGCACACTGAAGTGCATACACACATACACGCAAGTACACATGCACGCACACACACATGCGCGTGCACACACACACACACACACACGCACACACATACACACGCAAGTACACATACATGCACATGCACGCACGCACACACATGCGCACACACACACACACACACACACACACACACACACACACACACGCTAAAACTAAACAAATTAAAAATGTTTATATGTTCATTGGACTGAAGATCATTGATCACCTATATTCTGAAATGAAAAAGCTTACTTAGATCTGCCTTATTCTGATACTGGCACACAGGCAGATAGTCTTACCTTCACCACTGACACAGATTACATGTGAAAGATGATTAGCGTGCTTGTTTTGTGTGTTTATATATGTAAAATACTTTTGTAATGATCCTTACCTTCATCAGTTTAAACAGAGTGTTACAGAAACACTCATTGTCTCGGATTTATTACATATGACTGACTGAAATCCAGCAGCTGCAGCTGCACAAAACCTCTGCCTGTAGCACACAATTCACCTAACCACAATGTCCTCACAAATTGGTGAGTTTTGTGCAATAACATAAACAAAGCATGCAAAGAGCATGTTTTCCTGCATGACAAGATCACTAGCTCCCCATGTGGGCAGCTTTACCCCACATAACCTCCCTGACTTAAATATTCCAAGTCCACGGTCATGTCAGCTTGGAGAAAGAGCAATCCTTAAAACATGATATAGTATGCTCTTTGTGAAAGACCTGCAATCTCAAACTCTATAAGAATATATATAGTTTAACCTCACCAACATTGCCACAAAGTACAGCATTCAAAAAAGTATAAGCAAATGGCATTTCAAGTAATAATAGGAGGGCAGACTAAGGTATCAGTCAGCTTTCATAGGTTCATATGTGCATACTGGACTAATGACCACTAGGACTTTTCTAAGCTCAGTGATGCAAATGAAATGTGAACCACAAATTTGATTTATATAGGTGGTGATTTACTGACTGCCCCTGTCCAACAGAGACATAGGTGCCAGACCAGGTGTGAATTTCCGATTACCCATCCATTGGTCAAAGTAGGTCCTAAATAGGATTATGGAAGAGAATGGGAATTCTTTTGAGAAACCTATCTGTCTCTCCAACATAACCTGTTTATGTCACAAGCAAAATGTAGGTCTTTTGATCTAGTAGTTCTAATGCTGTTTGTTTTGTGGATGTGCAAAAGCTTCATCAAGACAAGGTTCAGGGATGCCTTGTACCCCAGGCAAATAACACCTCTCAGAAGTCTGTATAACACTGAGCCAAGAGACTGGGCTTTGAGGCGATCACTGTAGGACATTGTGTTTACTACCTTTATTCTTTTTGCAAGGAACCTTTGTGGACTTTACAGTTGCTGCATGTGTCTGATCAGGTACATACCGAAGGGGGCATTATACCAAGTACAGTGATACTATGACGTCTCTGGACCTAGATGCTGTGCTCTTACTTATAAATAGAGCAAAACAGAAGGATTTTTTTACTACTCTGGACACGTATTGGTTGAAGGTTAGGTTACTACCTACAGGAGTTCCCCAGATCCCTGATAAGTGAATCAACTTTTAGGGGTGCTTTATTGATGATCTAGTTATTCAGGGTGGCTGACTTCCCAAAAAGTACTATTATGCATTTCTTGACACTGAGTTTTAAGCCATGGGTTTGGCATAAAACATTTGTCTGCATTAGACCTTCCTGAAGGGTGTTCTCACCATATGAGGATTTAATGACTGCTCCCAGTTTGTAATCATCTGTGAACTTCATCAGCCACAAGCCTTTGACATTGGCTTTGACCTCCTAGAAGTAAACACAAAAGAGAACCAGGCCCAGAACAGAGTTCTGAGGGACTTCACTGGTGATTGGCCTCTTTGTGGATGTGGTCTCACCAATGCTAGCCTCTGGGGTCCTATCAGTAAACCAGTTAGCTATCCAATGTGTTATAAAGGGGTTTATGCCTAGTTCTGTAAGTTTGTTGACAATTTCCAAGTGGGGATTTGTATCAAATACTTTAGCTAGATCTGTGTAGGCAGTATGCATTGCATTCCCCTCATCCATTGTCTTAGTGACTATTTCAAAAAAGTCCACCAAATTCAGTAAGCATGGCATTCCTTTGACAAACCAAACTGGGATGGATCCATTGTCTGGAGGTCTTCTATGTCCTTGTTCATAATTTACATGGTAATTCTTTCCACGGTTTTGCAAATTAAGAGTAGTCAGACTAATGACTCTATAGTCTGCAGGATCTGTTAAAGGTACTCCCTTGTGAAGGGGGATGATTGTCGCATTCCTTCATTCTCATGGCAAAAAGCCTGTTTTAAGAATATAGTTAAACAGTGAGTCCAAGGCTCCTGATAAGTCATATTTTAGACTGTTCAGGAGGGATGGCCCACTGAGCCTGTATTCTTGACTTTAGCAAGCACAGCAAGTACATGCTTCCAAGTTATAGTTGGAGGAACTATGTTTGATAGTATTCTTTGGGGGATGGTTGGGGTGGAGTGGGAGGTGAAGATGGAACTGAATTTGTCTGCTAACAGATTCACTATATCACCAGGCTCAGTGAATGTGTCATCATTAGCCACTAGTTCAGCATATTGCTGTGTGCTGTCCTTGAGGTTTCTGATGTAGCTAAGGAAAGCCTTGTGGTTATCTTTCACCTGGGAGGCTATCTTAACCTCAGAGTTGGCTTTGTTTGACCTACGTATCCCTATTAGTTGCATATTTAATTTCACTTAATAAAAATGCACTTTGCTTTAGAATAGTTCCTACTCTTACTGGTTTTACTGGGGTTATGGAGTTGATTTTGATTTCGAAGGAGATAGCTTTATGGTCAGACCTTATCAGGGAGGATAAGACACTGGGGCGGATGCAGTGTTCTCCCATATTTGTGAAGACAAGGTCCAGTATGTTGAAAACTCTTGTGGGCATATTCACTATTTGGTGAGGGGTGCATGCATTTATAAGTCTGTGAATCTATGTGCCTTTAGCCCTTATCTGTAGAGCTATTGGTCTAAAAGTATAGGAGCCATTGAAACTTTGCACTGCCTGGGTACTCTCTACCATTTTAAGCCATGTCTTGGTATATTCTCTAGCATGAGGAGGGCACTATGGGGGATGGATAATTTTTTAGCCAGTATTAGAAAGTCTAGATGAGACAGCTGCAGAACACCCTTGGCAAAGCAATGTGGTCTGTTAACCATGTCCTTCCAAGCTGGCAAATATTGCATTCCCTTAGAATGACACCAGAAAGACAGTGGATTGTTACAGTCAATCATCTTCTGTTCATACTGTGACACCATCATCATCCTCTGTGACGGTAATATGCTGCTCAATGCTAGGTTCATATCAGCCTGAGAACTTTTAAGTGTGTATAATTTAACATGTTTGTACATGACTAAGCATCATATGTTCCTCTTGATTGTTTCCCTGGTATTGTTCCTATTCTCCTATGTTCCTAAATAAAATAAAACAAAACACAGCCCTAAACTGAAAGTTACATGAGCATTATCACTTGTTAAAGCACTGAGCTAAAAACAGTATAAATTATCATTTGTTAAAGGATTGCTTTATATGTTATAGCGCTTCCGTTGACAGGGGTACGGATGTTTAAAAATCAAGGAAAAATTGCACCTGACTGAGACAAGGGTACTCTAAAATTAAATAAAGACAAGTAACTGATGGGAACAGGAGGTGTTAAGAAGACAGATAAGTGGGAACTAAATATGGAATATAAATAAATCAAGTTTATTGTGGTTTCCTTCACAAGCTCCATGTTTTCTTTTCCACTTTCAAAAACAAAGAAGTAATTAAAACCAAACAGCCTGCCACATCAATGCATCCTGTAGACTGGGACTGAACATTTTTTTCTTAATTAAGGACAGACTGAGGTCAAATGGGATTTAACGTGAAACTTTAGCACCTGTTGAATTACTTTTTTGTCTGTTAAAATCTACTTGCACATAATATATTAAAATGCTACCTCATGCAAATCAAACTTATTCTATGAAACAGTATAGGTGTACCTTTTTTGATGTGGAATTATCCAGTATGTCTGGAATGAACTGAAACAGCTGATAGACTGTGCTTTCAGCAAAAAAAAAACTTGAATGCTGATGAAAATGGTGTGTAAAGGAATTAGCTTTTGGGATAAAAGTGCACCACATTTTCTTTTGTTTCTAGAAAAAAGGTTCCCTTGGAGGAGTTTGTTCTGCATACCACAAGAACCTTCTCTCCTGAAGCCCTGAAATGCTACAAGGAATGCATTGCATCTGCCACAAACTTATAAAGCTGTTAAAAGATCCAAAAGAAGACAGCTGAATGAGTTTCTGTGATGACTCCAAATGAGCTCAAACCAAAAATGAACACACATGGCACACAAAAAAAATTGCTAAAAAAAATTACTTTACCCTGTTGTTTTCAATTCTGTATCTTTGGTGGAGGTCTTCCAGCTTTGAAGAAAACATTTTTCATCAGTATATGACTTTAATCAGTATTATGCAACACATAGGAATGTTTCTCAGACTGCAAGCAGATTTATTCTCACTTGCAACAAAGAATAATTAAAACCAGCCTAAATAAGTCATCCAATGCTGTGCAAACAGCAGCCAGTAAAACTTGGAAAAATGGTAGCAGTTTGCTTCTCTGGAATTAGACCAACAGTTGCCATACTCTTTATAGATTCTGTTGGAATATAAATGTCATAGCAAAAATGACAAGTGAATGATTGATGGCAACAATTTAACATTCTTCGCTGTAACTCAAAAGATCTGGCTGTGATTCCCTAAACCTACAACAATGTTTTAGTCTAGATGCTTTTTTCCTTCTTTGTCTATCTAAATGACGACTTAAGGCTAATTCCTATGCTTTTTTTTTCAGGTGGGTGAACTGACCCATCATGGATTATCAGACTTTCAAAGATAATTTGAATTTAATGTAAATAAATGCTAATCCATTAACTTGGCATTATTGACCATCACTTTGTAATTATCTTACATTCTAGGAAGTCAAACCATTTTATATTTAAAATCTGTGAAGGCTTTGAAAAAAATGAAACCTGGTTCACAACTGCTGGCAGAAGTAAGCACAGTAGCCACTGGTATCCCCTTTTTATATACACAGAATCACATAAATCCTAGAGTCCCTATTGAGTGTACATGGACATACCTCTCAACTGTCCAGACTTTCACAGAATCCCTAGATTTTTGTCTCAAGTTTCTGGTTTCTTCCTCAAAAAATATGTGATTTTCTCACAAATCACCGAAGATTGAAGTCTTTAAATAATGACGTACATTTGAGTTTCAGACTTTGTATCCTTCAGCAAATGCACACTAATGTATAACCTTTTATTCTAGCAACTTTCTAAATTTATAAGAACAATACTTAAAATTTGACCCTATTTTTGGGGCTTTGTCCCCCCATTATTTTATGATGGACACATAGGTATGATGGACACATATGGACGCATCTCAGGTACTGTTTAAGCAAGCATAAGATGCTATGCTTAAGCATCTAGATTACTTGTGCAGCAAACATCAGTGCTTAGAGGATACAGTATACAGTACTGACCAGTACTTAATAGCTGTTCTATTTGATCCTTGGAGGTCGGACACCTCACATAATGCCAAGAATAGGTGCCAGCTGCTATTAATGCTCGTACTACTACTGCACGTACTATTACTGCATGACTACTGTACATATTATTACTACACGTATTACTACTGTATGTACTATTACTGCGCATACTACTACTGCATGTACTATTACTGCACGTACTACTACTGCTCATACTACTACTGCACATACTATTACTACACATACTACTACTGCATGTACTACTACTGCACATACCATTACTGCACATACTATTTCTGCACATACTATTACTGCATGTACTACTACTGCACATACTACTACTGCTCGTATTATTACTGCACATACTGCTACAGCACATACTATTATCATACGTACTACTACTACTGCACATATTACCACTGCTCGTACTACTACTACTGCATGTACTGCTACTGCACTACTATTACTGCACATACTACTACTGCACGTACTATTATTGCTCATAATTCTACTGGTCATACTATTACTGCATGTACTACTATTGCACATACTACTACTGCTCATACTACTACGACTACTGCATGTACTATTACTGCATGTACTATTACTGCTCACACTACTACTGCATTTACTATTACTGCCCATACTACTACTGCATGTAATACTACTGCACATATTACTACTGCTTATACCATTACTGCATATACTATTACTGCACATACTATTATTGCATGTACTATTAATGCATGTACTATTACTGCACATACTACTACTGCTCATGCCATTACGGCATGTACTACTACTGCACGTACCATTACTGCACATACTATTACTGCACGTACTACTACTGCATGTACTATTACTGCACATTACCACTGCTCGTACTACTACTGCATGTACTGCATGTACTATTACTATACGTACTACTACTGCTCATACTACTACTGCACTCACTATTACTGCACATGCTACTACTGCACATACTACTATTGCTCGTAGCATTACTGCATGTAATATTACTGCACATACTATTACTGTACATACTACTACTGCATGCACTATTACTGCACATATTACTACTGCTCGTACTACTAGTGCATATACTATTACTGCACATACTACAACTGCATGTACTACTACTGCTCATACTATTACTGCACGTGCTACTACTTCACATACTATTATTGCACATACTACTACTGCATGTAATATTACTGCATGCACTATTACGGCTTGTACTACTACTGCTCATACTACTACTACTGTATGTACTATTACTGCACATACTACTACTGCTCATACTTCTACTGTACGTACTATTACTGCAATTACCACTACTGCGCGTACTATTACTGCAGATACTACTACTGCACATACAACTACTGCATGTACTATTACTGCACATACTACTATTGCCTGTACTATTACTGCACATACAATTACTGCATTTACTACTACTGCTGGTACTATTACAGCACATACTACTACTGATAGTACTACTACTGCAGATACTATTACTGCACATACTATTACTGTACATACTATTACTGCAAATAGTACTACTGCACGTACTACTACTGCTCCTAGAGCCTCCTACTACTACTGTGCATACTATTGCTCCACGTACCAGTACTGCGTGTACAACTACTGCATGTACTACTACTATGGCCCACACTACTGCAAGTGTTATTACCGCACATAATATTACTGTGCATACTACTACTGCACATACTACTATTACTGCATGTACTGTTACTGCATGTACTATTACTGTACGTACTACTACTGCATGTACTATTACTGCACATACTATTACTGCACATACTACTACTGCTCATACTACTACTGCACATACTATCACTAAATGTACTATTACTGCACGTACTATTACTGCTCATACTACTACTGCATGTACTAATACTGCACATACTACTACTGCTCCTACTACTACTGCACACATTATTGCTGCACGTACTACTACTTCCCATACTACTACTGCACATACTATTATTGTACATACTACTGTGATGCCCATGCCCTGGCCCAACAATCAAGCAGCCTCAATCCTCACCACTAACACCAGTGAGGGGCATCTCATATAGGAGGAAGGGATAACAAATACACAGAGTAAAGTGCAATTTCCCTTAAGAGCACACAGAGATCACAGTCAGTCCAGGGCTGGCCGCTCCATTGCTCTCCAGGTCCCCAATAAGACTCCCCACTGGCACAGCTATAGGATCCAGATCTCAGCCTAGTGGGCAAGCTAAATCCTCCAGCACCCTCTCTGCCCAACCAGTGCTTCATGTCCTTGCCCAAGTAGCTGACACACACACACACACACACACACACACACACACACACACACACACACACACACACACACACACACACACACACACACACACACACACACACACTTTGAGCAGAGTTTATATAACCACACAGACACTACTGGGAAAGGCTGGCACAGGTTCTCCAGCTGTGCCCCTTTTTCCCATACTAAAAGGTAGTACCACTTGCCACCACCCACTAATATTTATCAGCTACTCAAAGGCCCTTAAAAGGGAGTCCAATTATTACTGTGCAATATTATTATCTAATTGGTAGTATAGCCCACGGCTAAAGCTATTGGAGTGGTTTTGTACAATTTTACCAAAGGCGTGCAGGTACTCTAAAGAGCTTAAATTATCTCTACAAAAACAACCACAGTTAAAAGGGTTTAAAATATTTAATAATAAATAATTAAAACACAAGACAATACTTTTTACTATGCAGTGCTAGCCAAGAGTTCAGGGATCACAGAGAAATACTTAAAATAATTCAGTAGTACAGTTCTGACATCACAGAAAAAAACACAGTGTAATCTTTCTAGTTTCTAGCTATTTCTAAGAGAAAACACAAGTCTAAGATAAACTTACATATAGAACACAGAGTGCTGATGAGTTGGATGATCAAGACAAAAATGCATCATACTCTCTGATTCTCTCTGTTTTTAAAATCACATTCCTGGTTCACATTACATCATTCTTCACACTTCCCTGGGTTCACAGGCTAATATAAACTACATTTACATTCTTCACCTCTGGGCATAAACCAGAGCAATAAAGGACATTTATGCATGCAAATTCTGGTCATTAACTCTGGCCTTAAAACAATAGCAAGAATTCCTTCATCTAGACTGGCCAGAGCCGACTTTAAATATCAAAGACAGTCATAAAATGCTTGACTTAACTTCCTTACAGCAGAGTGCATTGTTGTAACATTTTTGCAGTCCCACATGTAACAGTATTTTTTCCATTTACAACAACAAGCTGGTGGCTTACATAAATATTTACAAATAACAGAATTATCTATAAAATTCTATCTGGCTAGGCTGGCAGCCTTCACCTACCGTCACACATCTCCACCCTTGAAGAACTCAAGCTAGGTTTTCAAGTGACCCTTGAGAAATGCTGCTTGAGGGAGTTAGGTCTGAGTATACCTTACCCCATTCCCTGTCTTGAGAGCCCATCTGCAATGGCATTGCTAATTTCACTGCGGTGCTGCACTGACATATCATATGCTTGCAACCCCGAGGCTCCATCTTAGTAACTGGCTCTGTTCTTCCTTGTCAGGTCTGTGAGGGGACCAGCTATGGTACTATAACTGGGGACAAACTTTCTGCAGTACTCTGCTGTCCTGATAAATGCTCTCACCTGCTTTTTAGTAACAGGTATAGGCTATGCCTGAATGGCTTCCACTTTGGCAGGTTCTGGCCTTATCTTACCACTCCCAACTCTATGTCCTGGGTAGGAGACCTCTGCTATACCCACCTGACATTTGCTTGGCTTAATGATCATCCCTGGCCTCTGTAGTCTGCCCAGCACCTCCCTGACATGCTGAAGGTGCTCTGGCCAGGAATAGCTGTAGATGGCAATATCATCTAGGTAAGTAAGGACAAACCCTCCTGCTCCTGCTAGGATATGATCTACCAGTCTCTGTAAAGTTGTTGGGGCATTCGTCATCCCAAAGGGCATCTTTGTGAACTCATACAAGCCAAACGGAGTCACAAAGGCAGACTTCTCTCTAGCACTGGGAGTCAAGGGAACCTGCCAGTAACCCTTGGTAAGATCAATGGTTGTAAGATACTTAGCCCCATCCAGCTGCTCTAGGGCCTCTTCTGTCCTAGGCATGGAGTACGCATCTGACTCTGTGTGACTATTTAATTTCCTGTAGTCCACACAGAACCTGGTGCTGCCATCCTTCTTTGGCACCAGCACCACCCAGAGACTGTTGGACTCTTGAATCACCCCAAGTTCCAACATACCTCCTCCCTCAGAGTCTGTTTGACTCTCTTAGGCACTCTATAAGGGGCATGCCTAATAGGCCTTTGGGGTCCTGTATCTACCTGGTGCTACCCCAGGTGGGTGCACTCTGGTTTCCCAATGAACATGTCCCCAAATTCCTGCAACACTGCCTGGATTTTTTGAACCTGGGTAGGAGATAGCTGCTGGGACATTGCTACCCCTTCCACTGAGGTGTTAGCCCAAGCCTCACTAAGGAGATCAGTCCCCAGATTTCTCTCAGGCTCCTCCTGCAATCCACTGCAAATGCTCAGCACAAGGTCCACCCTATCATGGTAATGTTTCTTCATGTTAACATGGTACAATTTGTGCCCCTGCCATCTGCCTAGCAGTTCCACCATGTAGTTAACATCACTTACCTTTCTTACCACCTTGTAGGGTCCCTCTCAAGCTGCTTGCAGCTTGTTGTGTCTGACAGGAATGAGAACCATTACCTACTGTCCCCACAGCATACTCTCTAGCTTGAGCATTCCTGTCATACCACACCTTTTTCTGTTGTTGGGCTTCTGCCAGGTTCTCCTGGGCCAAGCCCATGAGTTCCCTGAGCCTTGTCCTGAGGTTTAGGATGTATGCCACAACAGACTCCTTGTGAGACTTGCATTCACCTTCCTACTCATCTCAAATTAAATCTACAGGTCCCCCACCCTATGCCCATACAGCAACTCAAAGAGTGAAAAACCTGTGGATTCCTGGGGAACCTCTCTGTAAGCAAACAACAGATGGGGCAAATATTTGTCCCACTCTCTCTTAAACTGATCTGCAAATGCCCATAGCATGGACTTGATTGTAGAGTTTAACCTCTCAACAAGATTATTAGTCTGGGGATAGTAGGGGGTGGTCTTCATGTGCTTCACCCTGCAGGACTTCCACAGACAAGCCAGCAGGTCTGACATGAAATTAGCTCCTCTGTCAGTCAGTGTTTCTTTTGGGAAACCTACCCTGCTGAAAAATCTAACAAAGTATTTGCCACCTTCTCTGCCTCAATGGAGGACAAATCCACTGCCTCTGGGTATCGTGTAGCATAATCCACTACCACTAGGATATACTTTTTCCCTGTGAAACTTGGGGTACTCAGAGGACCCACAATATCCATAGCTACCCTCTGAAATGGCTCCTCAATCACAGGCAAAGGCATCAAAGGAGCTCTCACTGTGTTCCTGCCTTGCCTACCTTTTGGCACTGCTCACAGGTCCTGCATTACCCGGTTACATCTCTGGAAATTCCAGGCCAATAGAAGTTCTGCATAATATGCCTCTTTGTACATTTTATACCCACATGACCTGCAAAGGGAATATCATGGGCTAAGGCTAGAAGCGCCAGATGGTAGGCTCTAGCCACTACCAACTGCTGTACTCTCTCACCTTCTAACCCTCCCTCAGGGGTTCACTCTTTGTACAGTAAACCTTTGTCCCAGTATACAGATTCCCCTTTTCCTTGAGAATCAGGTGCCTCGCTAGCTACCTGCCACGGGCCTTGCAGTGTAGGGTCTGAGAGTTGAGCCTGTCTCAACTCTCTCCTTGTAACTTTTCCCAGCTCCCCTTGCACAGGAAGTCTGGCATCCTCAGACAGTGGTGCCTCACTGTAAGCCTGGGTACTACTATTCACCTCTACCTTTGCAGTCACTCTGTGCAAGGGACCATCAGTACACACAAGCAGCTGTGGCTCACCTTCAGTCTCACTGCTACAGAGTAGCTCCCTCCCTGAAGTAACCACCTCACCAGTCCTGGCTGCAAGAATGCAGTCTGTCTGGGTCTCCCCCAGGCTACCAGACTTACCTGCTTGTCTCCAAGCCTGACTGTGAGTAACTGCATAAGCACAGGGTATTGCCTCATCCAAATCCTTCTCTATCAGGACATCTGTAGGATGGTACTTCGGTACCCCTGTTGTCTCAAGACAACCTACAATTGGCATTTTGTCTTTCCCACTTACTGGCTCCCTCACCTTTTGTTCCCCACCTTGCCTCCGTGGACACCTGTATGCCACATGGCCCCACTGGCTGCATTCAAAACATTTAACCCTAGCTCCTGGATGTGTATCTGGACTAGTGGCTTCCCCTGCTACTGGTAGATTCTGTTGGGGTAGTCTGTGCTACCCACCATGGGTTTTTTTAGACCCATGAGCAGTACTGGAGGTCCCTTTCCTGTGCAGGGCTGCTCTGCTTGCCAGGTACAGGTCTTCCTTCTTCCTCAACTCATCTGAAGTAGCACATTGTTTATCAGCTAACCACATCCTCATGTTCTCAGGCAAAGTGCTAAGGGCTTGTTCCCTCACCAAAAGGTCTGCCAGCCCTTCAAAAGTGGTGACCTGACATCCACTCACCCACCTATGGAAATAAGTGCTCAATTCAGCAACATATTCACACACACACTTTCATCTGCCTTGCATCTATGCTCACGAAACTTTTTCCTATACATTTCAGGTGTTACCTTAAACAATTCTAACAAGTGATTTTTAACAGCAGTATAATCAAAACATGCAACTTCAGACATTTGTGACAAAAGAGTTACAGCTTTACCATGGAGTAAGGGGGTCAGGAACCATACCCAGAGCCTTTGATCAACACTATACTGTTTGCATACCCTCTCAAACATAGAAATTTACTTACCTTTTGTGCTTCTGGGGTCCAGTTACTCCCTTCCCCATTACCTCCATGACTCTGGCAAAGAGTCAGCATTTCCCTCTCAAGCCTCCTCTGAGGCTCCTTTTACTCGGCTTCTATCTCCAAACACCTAGCCTCTAACTCAAGTCTCTTTAGCTCCAGATGGATTTTTAAATCCTCTGCAGAAAGATTGAGCTGTCCATTCTCTGAGGGTATTACATCTCCACTGCCAGTCTGATTGTCCTCCTGGTTGCTGTTTCCTGATGCAGCTGTAACCAAGGCTGCAATCAGGTCTGCCTTAGTCAAGTTTCCATGAACCAGTCCCCTAGCCTGGCACATCTCCGCCGGCTGGCTCCTTGTCAGCTTTCCATACTCCTCTGCTGACATGCTGGCTGCTCACCCTGACTAACTAAGCTAACAAAAGAAATAAAACAATTGTAATCTGAACTCTGAGTATTCACTGTGTGGCTAATTTGGAGTACAAAACACATTCAAAGCTCACTGTACACAAGCTACAGGAATTCACTCTACCCAAGCCACTACAAGCCAATTAGTATTTGCCAATCAATTAATATGTGGTGTGGATATCCCACCACTCCCAAACAATTAATATGCGATGCCCGTGCCCTGGCCCAGTAAACAAGGAGCCTCAATCCTCACCACTAACACCAGTGAGGGGCATCTCATATAGGAGGAAAGGATAACAAATACACACAGTAAAGTGCAATTTCCCTTAAGAGCACACAGATATCACAGTCAGTCTGTGGCTGGTTGCTACCTTGCTCTCCAGGTCCCCAATAAGATTCCCCACTGGCACAGCTATATAGTCCAGATCTCAGCCTAGTGGGCAAGTTAAAACCTCCAGCACCCTCTCTGTCCAACCAGTGCTTCATGTCCCTGCCCAAGTAGCTGACACACACACACACACACACACACACACACACACACACACACACACACACACACACACACACACACACACACACTTTGATCAGAGTTTATATAACCACACAGACACTCCTGGGGAAGGCTGGCACAGGTTCTCCAGCTGTGCCCCTTTTTCCCAGACTAAAAGGTAGTACCACTTGCCACCACCCAGTAATATTTATCAGCTACTCAAAGGCCCTCAAAAGGGTGTCCAATTATTACTGTGAAATATTATTATCCAATTGGTAGTATAGCCCATGGCTAAAGCTATTGGAGTGGCTTTGTACAATTTTACCAAAGGCATGCAGGTACTCTAAAGAGCTTAAATTATCTCTACAAAAACAGCCACAGTTAAAAGGGTTTAATCATATTTAATAATAAATAATTAAAACACAAGACAATACTTTTTACTACACAGTCCTAGTCAAGAGTTCAGAGATCACAGAGAAATTCTTAAAATAATTCAGTAGTACACTTCTGAAATCACAGAAAAACACTTAGTCTAATATTTCTAGTTTCTAGCTATTTCTAAGAGAAAACACAAGTCTAAGATAAACATACATATAAAACACAGGCAGAGTGCTGATGAGTTGGATGGTCAAGACAAAAATGCTTCATGCTCCCTGATTCTCTTTGTTTTTAAAATCACATTGCTGGTTTCACATTACATCATTCTTCACACTTCCTTGGGTTCCCAGGCTAACAGAAATTACATTTACATTCTTCACCTCTGAGCAGAAACCAGAGCAATAAAGGACATTTATGCATGCAAATTCTGGTCAATAACTCTGGCCTTAAAACAATAGCAAGAATTCTTTCATCCAGACTGGCCGGAGCTGACTTTAAATACCAAAGATAGTCATAAAATGCTTGACTTAGCTTCCTTACAGCAGAGTGCACTGTTGTTACATTTTTGCAGTTCCACGTGTAACAGTATTTTTTTCCATGTAAGACAACAAGCCTGTGGCTTATATTAATATTTACAAAAGACACAATTATCTATAAAATTCTATCTGGCTAGGCTGGCAACATTCAACTATCTCCACTAGCCTTCACCTATCATCACAACTACAACTGTATGTACTACTACTGCATGTACTATTACTGCACGTACTACTACTGCTCGTACTACTACTGCACATACTATTACCACATGTACTACTACTGCACATGCTACAACTGCATGTATTATTACTGCTCTTATTACTACTATTCATACTACATAATGGCAACAAGTTCTCAGCAGACTACACAATTACAGTAAAGATGTTTACTAAATATTTGTGTGTGGCAAATATGCAGAACAATTCGTACACACCCAGTTTGGATCCAAAAGGATTCTTCAGATGTACTGAACAGTTTTGTGGTGGGACATCTAACTGTATGAATGGCTGCTGTACTGCTAATGGAGTGCAGCCATAGTTGCAGAAAGGTACATATGATGGGACTTGCCAGTCAAGTAGAAATGAATAGTAAAATATACTTTCATAGGACAAAAGCTGTAAACTATCAAATATAAAATGCATCTTGCTTGTAATAAAAAAAAAAGAAAAATTCTCCCCACTCTCAAAAAAGGGGATGTTGCCACTTAAGCAACTTCCTGTAGTACCTGACAAATGCTTTAATTTTCAAACAGTCTTCAAACACTGTTTTAATGCCATAATTCAAATGTGGTGTCTGTTTGACCTGATTAGGGGCATCTACATGGATGAAAAACTGGGTTCCAGTAACCTGCCGATATTCAATTATATTGCAAGTGAAACCAGTCAGAGATAGCACTGTAGTTTTAAACTGCTGTGATCCCCTACTAGAAACAGCCAAGGTCCCTATGTTTAGTATAGGAAACACACACCTATTACTCGTTGGATTCAAGCAAACAAACAGAAACTGAAAAAGAGTGAAACTGAAAGCTACAACACAAGTACTTCATACCAGAATTCCAGAACAAAGTGTCTAACAGCTTTTAAAGCTGATATTTTTGTTTTCTCTGGGATATTTTGTTTTTTCTTGACATATCTTTGGTATTACTAAGTGTTTTACTGACTTTCAAAGGTTCTGAAAACCAGGAAAAATATATTTCAAATTCCTGGACTTGCTTTCTTCTGTAACTGGTAGAACATGAAGCAGATAAAACTCCATGCACTACAAACAACTGCAATCAGATCTTACCAACTGTAACTCATAGTATGTGTTCTTGATGACTAGCATTGCTGTGTCCATAAATTGTGTAAAGTCATTTACTGATATGTGGGTATTGAAAGCCATATTTAGTAAGCTATAATTATTTACATATCTTGGGGAAGCATAAAGTAAATATTCAGAGGAAAGGTACCTTACTGACTTATTAACAGATCATCTACCAGAAAAATTGTTTTTTAATGAAGTCCAGCATTAGACACAACTGCATAATAGGTATACGAAGTTCTAGATGCACTCACACTGGTACCAGTGAGATAAACTATGGCCATCTTATTAGACTGCAAAGGAAACAAGGTTTGAAGAATCAGAACTTAGCTACAATCAGAGCCTTCTTTCACCGCAGCAGTAGATTTTTCATTTCTACAGCTCCGCCTTTTAACTGCACCAAAGGCATGGGACTTCTGAGGATTAGCAGTTCTGCACTGGTGATTTATGCTTTATATTATTCCTGGTTAACCATATCACATGGCCCATATAATGTCTGTAAATACTCTTCAGCAGCTGCATAAACCAGGCCAACTAATTAAAAAAACTACAAAAATGGAAGTAGACAATGTATGTCAGTATGTGAAATGGGCATTAACACACAGGAAATGCACAAAGAACTACCAATGATGTCATACTGAGGAGGTTACAGAGATGTAGACAGGTGAGTCCAGATGCCATTTATCCTGGAGCACATAAAAGTAGCTGTAAACCTGCAGGACACTTCAAGGCTTTATCAAGTAGTCATTGGGCCATGGAAGTTAAGGGGACATGAGAACAACTTATCTCAGTGTCTGTACACAGGTGCTGGAGCCATGTTAAGGCTGCACAGCTTTGCCTGTTTAGATGGATAGTGGTTATAATCAACCTGAAGTTGCCCTGTTCTAGTACTAGTTACAGAAAATAATGTAGGCATGTGAAGTGTTTTATGGCTTTAGATGCCATAAAACACTTATCTCTGCCACCCAGCTGGTAATCAGAAGCTATGCGCCCCTCTGACAGGCTAACAGAGTTAAAACTGTTGTAGATGTACATGCTAAAACTTTGCTAAAAGAGAAAGAAATTAAGTAACAAGAAGCCATTTTCCTGGGAGTATTATTGGATTTGAACAAGATTTTGTTTTACCAGGTTTCTATGTAGACTGAAGCACTGCTTATCCATGAAAAGGTTTGGCTAACATACAAAGGTTTCATACTACATACAGTTTATACCAGATCCCATCCATTGCTTCTGGATTAAGTGCATTCGTCTAGTTTGCTACAGGTTTCTATTGAAAGTAAACATTATTATGTGATGAGAAAGCTCACTCAACTCAATTGAGGCTGGTAGCCATTTAGCAAGTTTTATTTATTTATTTATTTATTTATTTAACATATGTTTACCAGGAAAGTCTGATTTAGAACGAAGCCAATTTTCAGCAGAGGCCAAGGGAGAAACACTCCAGACACATGTCTTTGTAAGTTATTTTAAGTTATTTTAAGTTGTACCCATAAGTTATTTTCCTGGGGATGCACTGTGTGAATCCTCCACATATAGGTTCACCTTGACTGGAACATTCAATAGGCCAATTATATTTCTTTATTTTGAAGATTAGCTTAGGTCTTGCATGAGGAATTATAGGTATTTAAATATCAAAATAAACGCTGTCAGAACAGTTACCAAGAATAACATAGAGATCGGAGTACCATGCTGTATATTATCTTCATTCATGGATTGGGTTGAAATACAGGATAAGGCAAAGGGATCACCCTCTGCAAACAGTAATGTTATTAGACAATATCACAGAGCCTCAGGGTGTCATATGGCTGTTCTATGTTTGCTGATTTCCAATAAAAGTATTTTTCCCTGTAGCTGACCAAGGTGTAAGTATATTATTTTACAATGTTAGTGTTGTATATGATTTATTTTACAATGTTATTATTGTATATGAGTTTTTCAGCAGTCATAGCTTTACTCTTTCTCTCCCATTGCTCAGTTAGCCTCACCTTGTCGCTGCTGACTCACTCATTTCCTTGTGCCTCATATGCAATATGCAATATGCTTGGCACGAGCCTTTACTGGGTGTGTCCTTTGTTTTCCAGGGAGATTAACCTTTTGACATAGTTTATTTTTGTTCAGCTTATTTAAGAGTAAAGGGGAGGTAACAACATACACTAATCACATCTCATGAATTAACAAATCCTTTCTACAATTAAGCAATACGACATGAGAGAAATGGTTTTCTGAATATTTATTTGGTGTCTTGCTGTCAAAGGGCATAACCAAGTAATATAATTACACAAAAAATGCATAAATCCCATCTAACCTAAACCACAGCATCCCGTGCTATGATCAGGCAGTGAACTATATATAAAAACCTTTAAACAAGCATTTAGGAAATTATATTTTTTTAGCAATTGTTTTACTGTAGAACTTTTTATAGTTATGTGATATATTCTGACTGATTAATGTAGAGGATTTCATAATCCACGTAGTGTAATTTGGATGACCAGACACCTGCAGTACACTGCAACTATGCTTCAAGTACATTAAGCTGGTATCAGGATATACTTATAAATACTACTGGAGAAAACCTACAAGAGCTTCATCTTCACAGCTCTGCAAAACGTAGATCGGAGTGGAGACATATCATAGTACTACGGTGAATGAAATTAGTCATGGCGGGGAAGGTGACACATCAGGTGGGATTGACAGATCATTTATTATTAGCTGACATGCAAGGGAATAAGTAAGAGCAAAATCATGAATCAAATGTCTGTACGTACACTGAGATAGACAGACACACACAGATAGTGTTGTTAGGGTCTTGGTAGTGCCACTCTTTTGGTAAGCACTTTAGATGGATAATGTTTCTTGTCTGAGTTGGGGGTCTTACTTTTGTATCAACTCTGCATGAGTATTCCCACAGACAACTGTTCAAAAATGGTAGCTTATCTGTTTCTCAGTTGCACTCATAACCCACACATCATCTAGGCCATGAGCTTGGTGTTTCGTGGCGTTCGGCCATGTGCATGTTTCCTGGCTACTTACTTTTAAGACTGCTCATAGCAAACTGATATAGCATGTCCAGGAGTCCCTCTGCTTTAACTACAACAAAAGCACACTTCCTACCAGTGGTGAATGACCTTTGTCCTCTGATGTCCATCTGTTGTAATAACTAGTGCCGAATATGTTAAAAGTCAATCTCCCACACCACTCTTCATATACCCTGATCCTTCAAAATTAAAACAGACGTAAAACGGGTACAATAGATTAGTGGTTCTTGACAGCATTTCTTATTATACAGATTATAAGACCATTACATTTCTCTTGCTTTCACATAAGAAATTGTTAAGTTCAAAACAAATGGTATCCATAATACAGTTTTCAAACTTTCACATCTTCACACAGTTTTCTGTCTAGCATGTGTTAATATTGCCAAATTAAAGTTTTGTTGACAGCCATACAGAGTCCTAGACCCAAGTCATACTTTGCAGGCTTTCGATAAAAACACCTTAAAGCAAACACTTATGATGATGTATGCACCCAAATTTAGACTGTTTTAATTCACAGGTTTTGGACAAGGATGTCTTATTTCATCCAATCCTGAAAACTAATGCACCCAAACCTGATTTTCCCTTTTTGGGCCTTTAGGTCTTAAAGTCATTGCTAATCACATGGCTGGAACAATTTTAGAAAATGTACAGTTATCATAACCATGCTCAGTATGTAGGGGGATTGAAAGCCCAATGAAGGTTGGAAAAATAAGACAAATAGAATACAAATTGTGATCGGGAGTTGGCATAATGATTAAAGTGTTTATCTTACATGCAAAAGGTGAACAGTTTTTTTTTCTCAAATGGGATAATTGGCTAGGCTTAAAATGTCCCACAAGGGCTGATAGCCTAGTACTAACCTATGAACCCATGATCTGAATGCAGATGAGTTTGATTCATAACTTGGAACATATTGCATTAAAATGTAAGCTGTCCATCTGATTACTTATTTAAGTAAAGGTCCTGGTAAACTGATAGCTGTGGTACACATCTGCAAAATAGAACATGGATCAGTCCAGGAAAGTGCAAGCCATTCAGACTGACTTCATTAAAAGACAAAACATAGGAAACAGTACTAAAGACTCAGCTTACAGGGATTCTATGACACTGAGCTTTTCAATAAATTCCTGCATGGGTTTACATTAGGTAGTACCTATCAAATTGACCAGATGCCATTTTTATGG
This sequence comes from Protopterus annectens, assembly GCF_019279795.1. Classification (NCBI taxonomy): domain Eukaryota; kingdom Metazoa; phylum Chordata; order Ceratodontiformes; family Protopteridae; genus Protopterus; species Protopterus annectens. The sequence goes on from NC_056729.1 coordinate 208,816,546, forward strand.
TTGAGTCACCACACAGAGGTAATGTTTTAAATGTGGTTTTTATCTGGACTGCACCATAGCCATTCAATCAGTTCTGCAACACAAGTTTCGGTCAAAACTAAGAGAAAAGCTGTTGATAGCAACCTATCTTGTTAGGCACGCATCTGGATAGTGGATACATAACAATGAAACACATGAAAGGGGGATAGACAGTTCTCAAATGGTAAGGAGATGGCAAGTTGCATCCCACCAAAACTGACTGATGATTCTGCCCCATTTAATGGTTTTCCTTCTGACCATATGTAGGATATGAAAAGCTGAGGCAACTTATTTGAGGGCATCACATCTGTGAGGGCGCAGTAAAACAGATAATGTAGAAGTAAGCCTGAAGTTGAAACATAGGAGACCAGCAACATGGTGCAGAAGATAATAGCCTCACTTCAGCCTATCCAAGTGTGTGGTGCTACATTTGTGTCATCATACTTCAAGCACAAAATGAATGCCTGTCTCCTCCACTTACACAGACTGTGAAAATAACCTGGGGTTATTATTATTATTACTATCATGGAAAATCTACACGATCAACCTCAGTGTGAAAGGGAGGCAACAAAAGCATATAAAATGCTGTAGTATTTCTACCTACACCCCTCTATTACACTACTTGATTCAATAAAAAACTTCAAAACTGCCCTAAAAAGCTACTGTCTTGACAATCACATCTGTCTTTGTGGGCAAACCAATAGACCACCATAGAACTAATCCTGGGACCCTGCTGAATAATCTGACTCTTATGTTCCTAACTGACAACTACCAAATTAGCTGTGTTCTTTTACTTCTTGACATAACTAATCTGTATTCCCCTCACTGTCTTATCTCTTACAATCAATAGTTTAAATTATTAACCTCTCTTCTTTAAAAGTGCTTAAATGAATAGGTTGCTGACGTTTGTCACTCTTCCTGCATACAATACTCTCATAAAGCACTGAATATGTAATACCATTAAAATACTATGCATGTAATACTAACACCTTACCTGACTGAATACAAATATTCTACTTAGTTTATTTCTCATTACTAAAAATTGTATAAAAAATTTTATCACTGTTCTGTTATTGTAATAGCATGCCTTTGTAATAATCTTTGTACTGTAACTGGAGCTTTTCTCCACTACAAATGGGTAGCTGACCCAGTGGACTTTCCCAGTCAACAAATGTCAATAAATAAAATAAATAAATAAATAATATCTGGATAGTATCGAGTGGCAAAAGGGTATAATATTGCTGTGTAAGTCAATCAATAGGTCTCACCTGGAACATTGTGTGCATTTTTGAAACTCTTAAAAGGAAAGTGAGATTATAATTCTGCACAGAGTATGTAGAAGGAAGATGGGAATGGCGACTGTATAATGTCATATCAGAACAGGCTACGGAAGCTTCAATTTTTTTTCACTAGAACAAAATCGAGACAGGATAGTAATCTGAGTTCATGCAACACCAATGAGCAAGTGTAATGTGCATTAACCTCAGGAAAAAGTATAAGGTAAGAAGAAACTGCTAAGATCAGCGCAGAAAAGGAACATGATTTTAATTTTGTTATGAGAAAGTAAATTTTTTTTCACAGTCAAGATGGCTGACAGGTGGAATCAGTTACAGGAGGGAGGTATGAAAGGTAATGGGGTGGTTGGGGGCAGGTATCTTACACTAACCATGACATTTGGGCAGAACTCAATGGTATAATGGCTCTATAAAGATACAAGAAAGGCAATGTGTGCTTGGGGCATTAAGGATCAGAGATGGATGAGTAGCCAGTTCTTTTCAAAGTACGGTGTTCTTTTAAGGGTCTAACATTATCATGTGAATATTACCCACCCAGTTGTTCATGTAGGGCACCGTTTGTAGCAGGGGTTAAATTCCTGTTCCATAGGGTATGAGGCCTTCAACTGTAATAAGAACAGTGTAAGAAGGTAATAACAGTGAATTAGCACTCTTCAAAAAAATATTGATGATTGGATGGGAAATAGGAAATTCACCCCAAGGATCACTTCTGTGGCTCTGCTCGATAAGGGCACAGGAAAATAATTTTCTTGGGTGGCAAAAGCCAGGGTACCTTTTTGGCTAGGCTTATATAGGCCCTAGGGCTAATAGCCTAGTACCTACCTATGAACCTATAAAAAGGTAATAACTTTCTCCATGTGCTTCACAGGAACAGTCTACCACTACCTTCCAAAAAGCTCCATTACATCTACATTTTGCCTGGAAAATGCAAGCAGCTGTACCTTTAACATAGCTTCACAACCACTTTGGGGCAGAGTACAATTGGATTTTGAAGGTTATAAAACCACAGGGCTCATTAACCACTTACAAAATGGCAATAAGGCTGAAAAAGAGATGCAAATACTGACTTCAGTACCATCCAAGAAGACTGTACTTTTCATTATATTGCTGCAGTATGACATTTGGTGCATAATATAACTATTATGCTGAATGTATTTTAAATATACTGCTGTGATAATAAATAGTTTGCATGATTATTTTTTATATACCGATATAAGATGGATCATTCATTTTCTACAAAATGAAATGGTGAAGTAAACTGATGCTGCAATGAATTGCTATTTAGGTATTGCATTTGCATAAATAAATGGTGACATGTCTGTACTTAGAGTGATAAACTGCTCTTAAAGTTAAACTTATGCTGCTCTTGAGAAGTAGCTTGTCAGTTTTGGTGTCCAGTGCACCACATCATTTTAAAAGGTAACCGCCTTTAAGTTTCATGAAAATAAGATCAGAAAATAGATTAAAAATGATCTTTGCATGGAGTCCAGTCCATAGTCCATGGTCCACGTGCAGAAAAAATGCTTGGAAAATTAATTAGCAACTATCTGGTTTCAGTGAGAAAGGAAATGTAAAAATTGATGTTCATAAAATGGGTACACAAAAAGCACAGAATGTGTCACCACTTAAAAGATACCCCTTCTCTTTAGCTTATCAGTCTGCAGTAGTTTAGCCATGAGGGAATAAAATAATTTATGTACTAGCAGGTGACTGTCAGTAAAACTCACTTAAGCATGTTCTTGTAGTACACTTTCTCTACTATATTGTTATCAAAACCAGAAAGTATTTTTTGTATAATTTTTAGTGCTAGCATTGCTTCCCTTTTTTTCTGTCCATCACTTCATAATATCCCAGGTATTCCTATCCCACCTGGGATGACCCCCATTTTGCAAGGGATGGGTTGAAGGATATTTTATATATATACAGAAGACTTCCTTATTTTCAGCTGACAGTCAGAGTGCATGCTACAACACTTAACACATAGGCTAAGAGTGGCTTGTTAACGAATGCTGATCAGAATTTCCTGACTGCACCTGTTGGTACTTTTGGTTTCCATCATTAGGTAAGATAATAAACAAATCCTCTCTCACCATCCAAGAAGCGACAGCAGGTGACTGGTCAAGCCACACTGTTTCCTCAACTAGCCAGTCTGAAATTCAAACCATTCATCTATCACAGTTCAGCACAAGAGGCAGTCAAGGCCTAATTCCTTCATGCCAATGAAGCCATCAGGACGACCTAGTTTTGTCCTCCTACCATACAGAGACAGAAAGTTCGGCATACCTGATGCAACTTTGTTCACATCTGTAATATTCCAATACTTTTTCCACTTAACGACTTCTTTTTAAAACAACAAACATAGTCCCGTTGCTTCAGCTTCACCAGATCAAGGAAGTAGCTCTGGACTGGCTCATGAGAAAGTTACAAAGGTGAAGTCTCCTGTTTTCTGAAAACTTGTTTGGAGCTATGACTCTTGAAAGGTACCTCTGTGTCCTATTTGGAAATGCTCAAACAGATAAATTAATGACTAAGACCACATCTTGTAAGTTATGTTACAAGTCAGTATAGGAACAGGGAGAACAATTTACCTCAAAATACTTGAAACAATAGTATATCTTTTGTGTATCTCTGTATAATGTACAGTAAATGCAGCATTGCTTTAATTACACAATTACAGACGAAAGATGGCCCTACATCTAACCTTATTTATTGGAGACAGACAGACACACACACACACACACACACACACACACACACACACACATATACACACACTGTTCTGGGGGGGTATGCTAAGTATTATGCTAGGCAGCCTCAGGTTGTGCGCTTCAGGGTACCCTATACTCACACATCCTCACTTGTTAGCAAAAATCTTGATATTTGAACCTCAATGTAATACAATAATACAATGATGGCAAATGAAAACGTTTCATTTTATCTACTTTCTGAGTTCTGATCTTTGGCTGTTCTTAATCCTTATAGTTGTTACCTTCAAACCACCCATCAAAGCCATGATCATTATCACAAGGAGTTTCCAGTATTTAGAGTCATGTGTTGTGATTTCATCTTGCTGTGACATGATTTTATCTTTCGAATCCAAATTGTGGGCACTTGGAGGTTTGAAGCATGGATCACAACTCATAAATACAATACATCAGAAAGTTAGGTGCACAACAAAAAGCTGTAGGTTTGCTGCAGACATCTTCCACCTATGACAATCCTCTGCCTAATTCATTCAGTCATTTTTCTGCTACTGGTAGGTTATTCAAAGTGTACTTCTACTCTAGTTACTTGCACCATGAACTCAGTTCTAACTAGTAAATGAAGGCAATGTAGAACAAACTGCTTGAAACCACCACGATGTAATCCAAAAAGCATTTATTGTAAAATAAAACAGGAACAAGCGCTTTCACACAAACAAGTTGTGCTTCATCAGGTTACAATCATATAAAGAAACGCATTCACTTTTATAGAGGTCCCTTATCATAATTAACTAATTAATCAATTCAGTTAAAATCAATTAACACACTAGGTTCATTAACAAAAATAAGAATTTAAATTAAGTATAAAATAACATAATTCAATCCATCTACATAGCATTAGATTAAATAACCATTGCATAAAAACTGTAAGTATTTGTTTTTAAAGCATAGTGTTAGTTCTTTATCTTTCTCTATATATTATATTAACTAATAAAGTGCATAAGGTTATTTTAATTGTAAGTATCCCGTCTCCATAGATCAACTCAGGAAGCCATGCCCATATTTAGACAGAAAAGCAATCTGGAATGTAGCTTCATTAGGGCTGACAATTAATAATCCTGGTTTACTTTTATTAAAAAAGACAGGTTAATATTTTCCATTCTGTTTTTGTTTTTATGCTTTATTTTAGCTTTTACTATTTTCAATGTATAAGGTGTTTAGTTCATAGATTATGTTCATAAGTAAGGTGCATGAAATTGTTTCAATTATCGGTATCCCATTTCCATAAATCAGCTCAGGAAACAATGCCCATACTTAGGAAAGAAAGCAACCAAAAGTGTAGCATCATTAAAGCTACTAGTTGATGGTCCTGATTTGCTTTCATTAAAAAGACAGGAGTCCATCATCCGTTATTGTTTACAATTTTATTTTTAACTTCAACTTCTTTCCTATTATCAATGTAGGGAGTATTTAGTTCCCAAAACAATAAAGTCAAATAGTACTTAGAAGTCTCAATTTATAAAAGATTATATCAAACCAACGTATCAGGGAATTAATTTGGGTCATATCATATACAGTGCTCATTATTAAGGCGAACCTAATGGTCAAATAAAATAATATTATATCATGTAAAATCGCACTTGCGAAAGAAAGAAAAAGAAAAATATACCATGCATAGCAGCTATCCAAGCAGTATACTTAGAATTAATATATGCTGTCATGCTCGCCAATACAAAAAATATAGTATAGTCGCTAGTATCATAACTAAAACAAATAACAAATATATATTCTACATTAAATGATCAAAACACATTCAATGTTCAGACATATGTAAACACCTGAGAAACACATAAAAAGATCCTGATATATAATACCATTTAGATAAAATATATATCAATATATAGAAACAAATACTATATATGAAAACAGACAGACGTGATGTACAATGTGAAATACCGCTCAATGGACATAGGAGCAAGGAAGGCATTCAATTACGATATAATCTCAAAAAAAAAAAAAAAATTCATGCATTCAATAGGGTCTAAACAAAATATACGAAAAATATATATAAAAATATATGTAAGAAGTATTCCTAAATCACACTTCTCAGGGTTAATTTAATAATTTCTTATATATATGAAAATAAAATAAAAATTACTAACAACGAAACAAACTATGTTTACAATGTTGAAAATAGTTACATAAACAATAAAATAAAAATGAAAAATATAAATTTTATAGATTTTTATCTATTAGTGTATAGATATTATGAATTATTTACATAATAAAAATAGCACGATATATCAAAAGACTTCTTTAACTCTATTAATATTTTCAACTCGGGCCTATTAGGGCTGGTCGAATATTAACTGTAGAGTTGAGACCTGGCGATAAATGAGCTCTGAGTCTCAATATCCATTTTAGCTCAAAGTGTACTTCTACTCGAGTTATTTGCACCATGAACTCAGTTCTAACTAGTAAATGAAGGCAGTCAGGAAAATTAACAATTCAGATGCTTAATGCAGTATTTTTACATTTCTTTTCTATGTAGAAAAGAACTCTTAGCCTCCAGACATTCAACATCATGTGCAAGGATGCATAACACTACAAGAAACGTCTCTACTGATATATCAGTTTTAAGCAGCACAGACCTCATCAGTTACTGATTCCTTCTTTGTCTCACTGCTCCTTAAAATGCATTACTGCCTTGCTTAAAGATGGTGCTAGATTAGAAATGTAACCTTGCTTTAGCTGGCATCTTCTTGATATGCTGGTATGCCAAGTAAAAATGCTGCCAATTGTTTTTTAAGACTTCAAAGTAGCTGATATTCCAGCAGGAAACTGCTTCTATGTAGAAAAAAATTCCCACTGGGAGCAAAAGATGTCTGAATGGAAGGCAACTTTAAGTATTCTTAAAAGGAGACATTAACAATGTGACCTTCACAAATGGGAAGATCACATTTTAGTGAACATTGTTCATGGTCAATGAAACCACATTTCTGACAAAAGCACATCCCTGTCTGCAGAAAAAAAGGTTCCATACACGATTTGTATCATCCGTCACTCCTTCTCATCAATGTGCTTGGCACCTGGGGGCTGGTCTCATTATGTACGCATGTAAATATAAGGTCATCAAAATATCTCAATTGACATCAACATACAAGGGAAGCTAATCAAAAGAAGAACCTCCAAATTGACAGAAATACTAGCACTAATGGGAAGAGCTGTGCTTGGTCACACGATGTGTGGCCTGCTTGTGACAACAACTTGTACTAAAGGTCACTGATTTCTTTCTTAATACTACCCATTATGCTGTTTTTTTTTTAATTTATACATTAGCTAACCAGGTCAGCTCTCCATACACAAGTGTGCATTTTTAGGGGAGACTTGGAAGCACATTGCCTGGTGACTAAAAGATCTTGGGACTAATAATTAGCTTTTTGCCTTTAGTTACCACATAGAGCAGGCCTTTCCTTATTTCATATTATGGGTTGCTCATCTACTCTTGCTATAATCTCCTTCTAGCTCTACATAGTGTTGGCCTCCCACTCGGCCTTCTTGAAATTGAAATGGTTTATCTGGAGGTCATCCGGATCAGCATTGTTTTCATCAGTTTTCTAATGTGAAGTGAAGTGGAGACCATGACTTCTCCCATAAATACAGGCATACTATTTTCCTGTTTCTCTAATACAATGCCTGTGAAAAGTAACTCATGAAAATACTGTTATTCTGTGAGGTATTGGTGGCTGCTCTTTTTCTTCTTCAGAAGTAACCTTTCTTTATTTAAACTTAAGAGTGAAGTTTCTCTTTCTGACTCACTCTCCACTTTGGTAAGGCAAACAGAAACTTAGGACTCTGTTTAGGTTCACTTTTCCTTTTTTTACATGTGATACCTCTCTCTTCAACAGTTTCTACACCTTCTTCCCTTAGAGTTTTCTTAACTATGAGCCCCTCCCCTATCACTCTATACACTGACATTTATTACTTCAACTGCTGCTGGAATCTTTTGTCATGACTTAGTACTTGATTTAGTTGATCCTTCCACCCAGAGCCAAAACACTTCCTTTTTTATATGTCTTTTAGTCCTACATTTTCTTTCCTCACCAGGGCTATACATTTCATGCAATATATCAGGTTCACTTTTTATTTTTTTTACCTTCTATAGCTCCTAGAACTGGTAAATTTTAGGATAATTGTCACATCATGTGCTAATTTAACCACCAGAGCTGCGTGTACCAATTTGCCTATAAGGATTTGCATTTCTGACTAATTTATATGTTATTCCCTTTTGTCTCCACATACATCATGCACACACAAATTACTTCCATTTTCTGTTTTCTAGTCATTTTATGCTTACAAAACATACTGTGATTCATTTAATGTAATCATGACCTTGTTCTTCTTTCAGCTTTTCCTGGTTAGGGGTCACCGCAGCGGAACTCTGGTCCGCTGATGATTGGCAGTAGATTTTTACAGTGCCAAGTTGCCAGCTTGACACCCAACCTTCAACAAAGGCACGCCCATTCACACATGTCTTTCGAATGCCACTCGACCACGGGGAGGACATGCAGACTCCATACAGAAGGCACTCCAGCCGAGAATCAAACGGAAGAACCTCTTGCTGTGAGGTGACAATGCTACCGCTGCACCACCAATGTAATCATGGCCAAGGAGTCCCGAAAACATTTTATCTCCTTCTGTTCCAAGACAAAATCCACTTAGCATGTTTAGTAACAGGCACAATGGCAAAACACAGTCTTGAAAGCAATGGTAGTTAAAAGTTCAGCATTATCACATTCTATAAATATGCTCATTGGCTAGAATTAACAATCTTTACAAGTACAGTACTGCTGTTAGCTGTGCAGAATTTTGTGTGCCCTCTTCTATTACATTAAAACATTACAAATCATACGGTACTTCAATAAGCAGGTCAGAGGTCACAAATCAACAAAGTGGCTCTATGTAGACGAAGTGGTACTACATGCAAACTCTGAGTAGGAACTTCATTCAAAGACAGGGAACTTTAATGCAAGACTGAAGGCACATGAAAGAAAATGAGAAGAGGTAGCAAACTGGGGAAATGAAAAGAAACTTAAACTTGATATACAAGGGCAAACAAAGTAATGCATTAACAGCTTCAAGTACCTGGGAGTTGGGACTGAGGAGCAGGGAAATCTAAATGAAGAAGTTAAAGCATGAATCAGAGGTGCTGCACACACTGGAATAAAGTGCATGTGTATGACACACACACACCTGGGCAGGTGAGGCACTGCAGTTAGGCAAGTTTGATGTGACAGACAGAGATGAAGAAATGAGGTGATCAGAACAGAAGCCAAAGTAGCCGCAGTTAAACAGATGGTTGAGGAGAAGAGATTATGGTGGTTCAGTCACATATGCAGGAAAGCAGAAGATGACTTTGGTAAAGTAGAACTGGGAGAGACAGGAGGGAGGCAGGAGGAAACAAGGGTATCCAACCAAGAACTAGATGGACCATGAAAATGAAGAGCTAAGGCAGTATTAACGACTGTTCCAGAAGCTAGAAGAATGGTTCTGACTGGGGGAAAGAAGAGGTAATAGCTGATGTAACACATTGATCCTATGTGAAAATGGGAAACCAGGGAATCTGGCAGACCTAGCAAAACTTGAAACTTGCTATAATAAAATCACAAAATTTGCTACAGTATCAGATTTCAGATCCCACCATTGTTTGGCTTTAAAACAACTATCATGGCTCGAACTACAAAATCTACTTGCTTATAATCAACTAACCTTTGCACATTGAATACTAAATTAGTCAGAAAAAATACCAGTGTTTCAAAATCTACTAATATACTACTCCAATAACAGGGTATTGTGTTCCACTAACAAATCCTTCTTAAATATATCCAGACCTAACAATGCAGCTGGAGTTTCATTTCACTCAAACTGCATAGCAAAAACTTGGAATTCCCTGCCATTAAATATCAGAACAACTACTAACAATTCCAACTTTAAAAAACTTCTCAAATCACACATATCTGAATCCTGGACCTGCTCTTGCAGAACCTCTGGTTAGGAAATAGATATCTTAAGGCAGCTAAAAGAACACAACCTGTTATTTTTATATTTGAATAGTATATCCCACTGAGCGTCTGTATACTTAACATGCTTATTTTTTTTACCTTCAGTCACAGTACTGCTAATCTTTGTATTCCTGCCTAGACTATATGATTGTATTAGAGAAATGTGTAACATGTATCTTTCATTTTGTGCTTGCGTCTGAGATTGAATCAACGTTTGTATTTGTATATTGTATATGTATTGTACTGTTATTTATAAATGTGGAGCTTTTCTCCCTGGGTCTCCACTGAAAAAGGACATTTTGTCCAGTTGGACTTTCTCGGTAAACAAATGTAAAATAAATAAATAAAAAGATGAAGATGATGATGAACTCACATGGTAACTTTTTCTTGTCTGGTAGGCAAACAAACATGCCAAGGTGAAGGTTTATTATTAACTCTTGGTGCATGTCTCTCTAACTTGGGGTTTGCAATTTCAGTAAACAACAGGCAATTCTACTAAAATAACTAGCTGTCCATACGAGTTAGGGACACTCTGCAATATCCAGTTTTATGCTGCCTGGGTATGCCCTTTTACTTTTATCAACAGCCAAGACTTCTAGAGTTTTAGTTGTATGATTTACAGGAGTTTTTAGCCACAATTTCCAAACATGCACTATTCATCTTTGACTTTACCAATCTGCCCATACTGAATGAATAAAACTTAATTGACTAATCTGCAAGTGAAGCCATAGCATTATTCAGAGTTTGCTTTTTTTAGTTTCAGTTACTTGCGTCTGTCACCATATTCAGTGTTAATATATACCTTTAGTGGCTCCCTGGAAAGATGTGAGGGCAGTACTCAGGCCCACTCAGCTTGGGGTCAGTTTTCTCCAGCCACATATCTTTCAAATGCTGCTCAATAAACTCACCATTGCCTTTCAGGCTGTGCTTTTTCAGAGTTGCTTTGGCTTTTAGGATTCCTAGTGATTTGGATGGTCGGTTTATTACATAGGTAACTGTTGATGGAGATTGAGCACTTTGTCCATCAGTGGCTCCACTTATACCTTGAATAGCTACAGTTCACTATAGCCTTAATACAGTTCATTAAAGCTTCATTTATGTTTTCCATTCCGAACATGATAAAGTAGTTACAGGTTTAGTGCACACACATTTTTCCCCTCACAGTAAAAGTTCACAGACAGACATTTTCTTCTCAAAGCAACTCTTCTCATTGCTATGAATATCCCTTTTGGCAAAAACACATTTCCATACAAGAACAAGGGATTTATCATTTCATCAGTTTTATCAACTCACTATCAACATACTTACTTTTGTTTATATGTCTTACACAGTACTTTGTTTTATCAGCTCACTATCAAAAGACTTACTTTTGTTATATGTCTTACACAGTACCTTGCTGAAGTTTCTCCCAAGTTGACAGGAGCCAGCAATCTACGTTAGTCAGTAAGTATCACTGTAACAAGCAAAGTTTCACTATGGACTGAATTCCTTTCTGGGGTGGAGAAGAACAGCTCAGGTACAGCATTTAACTTCAGCTAGCAGGAAAACATGAATTCACAGTCAACTAAAGTATGCACTCCTGTGTGTGTGTGTGTGTGTGTGTGTGTGTGTGTGTGTGTGTGTGTGTGTGTGTGTGTGTGTGTGTGTGTGTGTGTGTGTGTGTGTGTGTGCGTGCGTTTGTGTGTGTGTGTGTGTGTGTGTGTGTGTGCGCGCGTGCGTGTGTGTGTGTGTGTGTGTGTGTGTGTGTGTGTGTGTGTGAGTGTCTGTGTATTCTTTGTTGTCAGTTCAGATAAATGTATTTATGTTTAAGTCACCCTTACTCTTTGTGTTATGCACCTGCAAAGTGCTGTGTGCAGACTTAAGTAAGACGTTGTTGGGTGTAAAGCCACTTCCTTTACCTGTTTATTTTCATTTGTGTAAAGTAAACGTTTATACTGTGTGCAAATCAAGTGCAATGAATATATTACACACTGCTTTATATCTTGTGCTGATGTTTTCTGCCTGCTTGGAAACTTCTATGCATTTTTCAGTCTGGTAAGGATTAAAGATTTGACGTAATTAATTATTAACCTGTGAGCCAGTTTATGGTACTGAATGGTAGAACTTATATTTATTATGGATATTTGTCATAGTCTTTATAACTGTGGGCAGATAAATGGCTATAAATCCAGTTCCAATTTGTGTAAATGTTTTTTTTCTTATGAATAAAGCAATGTGTTTGTATTGTAGTTTGGATTGCTAAGTAGAAGTGATAAAGTTCATCTGTTATTTTTGGAGTTATAGTGATGCTAACTTTAGATTACTTTTTTTTTTGACCATCTTGTACTTACTTGCCCATATCCCTGGCAGCTGTCAACGCCAGGTATACCAGCTATCTTCCTCCCCGGAGACTTAATCCTGTATGCTGGAGTTGGTTGTGGAACAAGAACACCAGGGTCTTGTCAAGTCTGAACTTCTGTTGGGGGGGTGGGTTTCGACTGTAATCTACCTTTTTCCTCCCTGTTCTGGAGCCTCAGTGGTATGCTTGATGGGTAGGAGTGCAATGGAGATGTGTGATGTATCACCGCACCTCAGCAGCATCTAAGCCATGTCCTCACTGTCATGCCTACAATGTGCTGCCCCCTGCCTCCCCCAGAGATCATCACTGTAGAGATGCATGGGACCACCCGCCAATGCAGGAGGCTACAACTATCCCTCCCTATCAGTCCATCATTCACCTGAGCCACTAATCAAACCCTGGTCACTTGGGTCGCAGTCAGAGCTATATCCCTCTGTGCCACCACATTGTCTAACTTTAGATTGCTACTGTTAATTTCAATGTCTCTTTTACATATACTGAGTTTTTGTTGATAGTTTCATTTACTGTTTTATTTTCAGGTATGTGAATTTCAATGGTTTACTTGTTTTAAAATATAGTGAATATATAATGCATGATGTAAATAAGAAGTATAAAAGGAAACACAACAGGCGAATTTATACTACTTTCCCTCAAAAATGCACATCGTCTCTGTGTCACTCTCCAGCAAAAATTGCTCTCCATAATGAAAGCAGCAGATTTGCTAGTACCGGTATTACTCTGCCTCATCTGTAAAACACTCTATGGAAAAGTCCCCACCATCTGCAGGAATACGATGACTACTGAAAACACTCCATATCAGCTTCACTCACAAACCAATAACACCAAAGTACTTAGAGCAACAAACTCACTGCCTTCCATAGAACCCACCTTTTCTTTTGTGGTACTCAAACAACAGGACTCACTCATTGCTGATCTGATTTACTACCCACATATAGTACATTTAGAGAGCAACTTTTCTCCACCTAAGAAAGAAAGCTACCATGCTTAACTCATCATTCTAAGATATAGGCTTACCAGATATATTCATCCCAGTACTAACATACATGCACCTTGTAACTCCACAATTTTAATTCCTGTTAAGACATTGTTCTCCTTCTCCCTCCAACTAATTCACCACTCTCTTACCCAAGAAACCAGCTTAACTAATGGGTCACCTCCTAGTGTTCAACCTTTTACAGCTAACTACAACTTAACTTGCTTTATTCCTTGTAACTTTGTAGACTTATATATTTCAGGTTTTGCACTGGTTTACACCCTACTAGTCTTTATATACTCAGCCTCTCACAGCTGACTCACTGTTAACCAGATACAATCGTACTCTGAATGGCCAGCAAAGTATGAGATACTACGTTTCTGTTTTGCCCACCTACCTACCGTAATAATTTCTTGGAATTTACTAGCCAGCATCCTTTCCAGATGAAATATAATGTATTAAAAGGCCAGTTCATTAGACTTTCCAGGTTGGTTAGTGACGATCTACAGTTTAAGAAAGAGTCTGACTTTCTTTGTGAACTTTTTTTTGCAAAAACACTACCCAGAAACTTGATTTATTTAAAAGTAACAGAAGAAGTTTCTAATGCCAGACATGTTTCATTTTAACCTTTCCTGAAGTATGGTTTCCAACCTAAGCAACAAAGCAACACTCTAAATGCAGACAGAACATTAAGCTTTCCAGTTCTAATTTGCAGAGGCATGCAAGCTATTAAAAACATTGTTTCAGGCAATTGGAATATTGTTGCAAGCTCTCCTACTATGTCTGAACTGCTGGGTAGACAGCCTATGTTTTTATACAATAGGACACAAACTTTAAGGAGCTCTTTTGAGAACAGACTCAGTATTTAACAGGAAATGTTTGCAATGTTTCTGACCCAGCTGGGATGTTCAAATGCAGCAAATGTATCTGTTGTCACTGTATCTGTACAGAACATTCCTTTACATTTGAACATATTAATTTCACTGATACTTTTTCCCATCACTTTGACTGTAATTCTTGTAACATTGTTTATGCAGGGATTTGTATGACTTGCAGTTTTTTTTATGTTGGAAAGACTAGTCGGAAATGTTCCAACTGCTTTAAGGAGCATTGTGCTACAATTAGAGGCAAAAATAGTCACAATGCCCTAGCCAGACACTCTTCAACTTGCCATAAGTTTGTTAAATTCCATTTTATTGTTTTAGAGCAAGTTGACTTGTTTTTTGGGGACTACTCAGCTCTACTGGAAATGAAAGAACTCAGATGGCAGCTCTGTTTGTGTGCGGAGTTTTCCTCGGGGTTGAATGATGCTTCTTATTTAAAATGTGTACTCAGATGGCAGGAGTGACAGTCTAAGTGATTTTAATTTTATGCCTTAAAGGTCTGACTTTATTGTTAACTTGCAACCAAGTCTGATTTTATGCATTGCTACAGCAGAAGAGATTACTACTTCTGTACACTTGGGGACGTAATTGTACTTTTACTTTATTACACATTATACAACGACCCCCCATTAATATTCCAAAATGTGCAAGCTGATTGGTCAGTGTGCACGTTGAAAGTCAGACTTATACTAATGGAAATAGTCAAGTCACCGGACTTTTCCATTAGTATAAGTCTTTTTTTTTTTTTTTTTACAGCAACGGAGAATGCAAGATCTCCGTTGCTTTTTAGAAACTGTCTCACTATGTTAAACTCCTTTAACATAGCGAGACAGCTTTAAAAAAAGCAACAGAGATTCTCTGTTGCCTCTAACATAGCGAGACACTTTGTAAAAAGCAACGGAGATCTTGCTTTCTCCATTGCTTCCACCCACAGCTCTGATGTGCTGCGTAAGCATACACATGTCCAGTACATAAGAACTGCTGCAGAATATCAGACAGCTGCAGAAGGGCAGCACGGAATCATTATACAATGCCATTATTTAAGAAAAGTATTTTTTTTCTTAAATAATGTCATTGTATAATAGCAATAACCCACTTCTGGGTGTGGGTAATGCTGGATTTACCCACAGTTGTCTTTGTTTGGTCACTCTGGCTTTGCCCTCGTGACAAAACCACACCAGTATTATTGTTAAATTATTGCAGATGTTTGATTTCTTATTTTCAGTCAGGTTTACAGATTATATTAAGAATGTTGTTCGAGTTTGGCTCTGTAACTCTGCTTTCTGTTTAAGTTATGCCCACCTCATGCATATTTATGGGCAACAGAACTTTGAGAATTACACTTCCATCATGTGTAAAGGGGTTGAACTGTGATTTTGATTGGACAAGATTATTTTTGTTTTCTTGCACTATTTAAACTTTGTAATCTGAACAGTTTATTTCTTCTGATGATTTGGAAGTTCTTAAATAAATAAAGAATGAAAGAGCGCTCAATCACAGGTTCTGCTAGCTGCATTCTTTCTTCTTGTGTTATACCTAGTTTTATTTACATTTTACAGATGTCTTCGGAAGTGTTTTTGTTATTTTCTTCCCCAGTGTTTTCTCGGTTTTATTTGTGTATATATATATATATATATATATATATATATATATATATATATATATATATATATATATATATATATATATAATCAACAAAACTAAGCAGGCTGTGTGGATAAGCTGGTGCTCTCACAGCAGAGAAATATATGGAAAATATCTAAAGAGCACTGAACCGCGGCTAGATAAAATATTAGTTTAATAAAATAAATACAACGGTGAGCGCTTTCACAGTCAAGCTGTGTGTGTGTGTGTGTGTGTGTGTGTGTGTGTGTGTGTGTGTGTGTGTGTGTGTGTGTGTGTGTGTGTGTGTGTGTGTAAACATATCTGTACATGGGATCTGCTTCATAACATTGACTTACCATTATGTCGACTTTCATAACAGTGAGACCACAATGTCAAATCTTTAAAATCACAAATGCCTGGAACACCATATTTTCCTACCAGGAAAGTTACCACTTGGCCACTAACAATAAAAATTACAAACTTAAGCAAATTAAACCCACTTAAGTCCATGCCCCCCTAACTAAATATACCAACTCCGAGATTGCACTACAGTGGGGAAAAGGGCAAACTTCTCCCTGGTGGCCAAGTGGTAACTTTCCTGGTGAGAAAATACAATGTTCTGGGAGTTTGTGATTTTAAACATTCAACAGTGTGGTCTCGTTGTTATGAAAGTCGACATAATAGTAAACTGACGTTATGAAGGGGATCTATGTACATGTTATGTTCTGTGCATGTGTGAATAATTTTCTTTGTGTGCATGACAAAAATATATGCATATGTATTTGTGACAGAGAGAGAAAGACAGATGTACTACAACTGGCAGATATCCTTTTTTTGCACTATATACATAAAAGATTTTTTTCTTACCCGGAATTACTCACATTGATCTCTCTCTATTTTATTTTTTGCATCAATTTTGCAACAATTTCCCCTTGTAGCAACAAGTCAATATTATCGCTCAGTCACCAAAATGTCATCAGAGTTGTGCAATACTAACTTTAAACATTTGTGTAATCCTTTGTCTTCTTCTGTGTTGGCTGCATAAGGCTGGATAAATGCCTAGACAAGGTACTTAACCAAAATATTAGTGCAGAAAAAAAGAAATGGGAATAACAGTGGTTTGAAAAACAATGTATAGACAAGCACAGTAATATCTGTGCTCCTTGTAACAGAGTCTTACTGAGAGGTGTAAACGGTCCTGTTTGTTGGTTGGAGTTAATACAGCCAGTAAGACATCCTGTGAGAAACATTGGCAATATTTATATTTCATACTATCTTTGGAATATTCTATCAGCAAAAATGAAATGATACTTATAATTGTTGTTGTTGTTTGTCTTTCTGCTTTTCCTGGTTAGAGGACGCCACAGCGGAACTCCGGTCAACTAATGATTGGCAGTAGATTTTCATGAATGCTGAGGTGCCAGCTCGACATTCAACCTTCAACGAAGACACGCTCATTTACACATGTCTTTTGAAGGCCCACCCAACTGCGGGGAGGACATGCAAACTCCACACAGAAGACACTCCCCGCACTCCAGCCGAGAATCGAATGGGAGAACCTCTTGCTGTGAGGCAGCAACACTACTGCTGCACCATCATGGATTAATGCAATGATACTTATAATATCTATATATATATATATATATATATATATATATATATATATATATATATATATATATACATATATATATATATATATATATATGTGTGTGTGTGTGTGTATACATATATATATATATATATATATATATATATATATATATATATATATATATATATACATAAATATAGTTTTGAACCTGCATGGACTACTTAATAACTTACAGAACTACAAATATCATCATGGGAGTATTAAATGTATATGATAGTAGAATGTATCTCCCTCTGCCTTTCAAAATTCACTGTTTCTTCAGTTATCTTCAGTGTTCTTCTTTCAACTTGTACTTTCCAACTAACTTTGCTTCAGTGTAACTCTGTCCCATTCTCTTTCTGTATTTGAGAATGCTTTTATTATCTTTGGTATTAGATTTATTCCAACTGTATAAACTCTGAGAATGTCCACGCATGTTTCTTGTTACCCTTCTTCGACCTACTAGATATCCTCTACAAATGACAAATATGTATTACCATAGGTTCAGAAACAATTGTGAAATGTGACAGCTTTACAGCTGTGATGTTAAATAACATTATGTATCCATTAATGTTAAATAATCCTTAATTGTCCAACATTACAATGAAAGTACTGTACACACTGTGGACAGTTGAGGACTGCCTGAATAAAATAATGATAAGCTATACAATATAATAATAACAGCCATGTAACTGAGGTTTGTTCATCTGACGCTCTGTGGCTAATGAGTAGTTTACAAGATGACCAAGACTGAAGTAGTGGACAGCTGTTCGTAGCTACACATTGATCACTACAGAGGGAATCCCACTTTTCCCAGGGTGTAGTAACCTTAAAATGAAATTACAGAATGAAAAATAGCACAGAAATGAAGCCCCTGTATGGGGGGTACCTGGAAGGTTCTTGACCTAACATAAAATTCAAACTCAGAGTCCACACTTCATTGGTTATTTGCAAACGGACATCATAGACCCATACATGAATGTGTAGTGTAATACAAAACTTTAACTGCTATTGGCTGAACCTATCAGGCATATCAGAGTGTGCATGCGCATGTGTGAGCAAACACACACACACACACACAAAAAAAAAAACAGTGAGCAAAGACAAAACGCTGACTTAGATACAATGAGCTGATTTTGTATCTCTCTCTCTATATATATATGTATATCTATATAAATAAAAATGTAAATGTTCGTTTGTTCAAAATCTTAAATCTCCGAAAGTTCTTCACCGATTGCTTTGAAATTTTCACACAATATTGCATTCGAATACGTGCATGTTTTTATATACCTACTATTATATAGATGTCACACGTTGCATTCGAATACGAGCGTGTTTTTATATGCCTACTATGGATTCTATATATTTGCATACAAATATGCAATTTTATATGTTTTTGTTATAACTTTCTTACTTCTTTTTCAGTGCAATCGATCTGCTTTAGTTCATCCAAATAATGTCTCACAGAAGATCAAACTTAGGTTGTCGTACTCACGGAGCGGAAGCAGTGCGACGAGTAATTGCAAATCAAACTGAGGACGAACGGGCATCAGCAAATGAGCGAAACAGACAAAGAATGGCTCAAATACGTGCCGAGGAAGCAGCAGAGCAACGTGCAGCCAGACTTGAGGATGCACGGTTGTGAGCACGGCGATCGTGTTCTGCAGCTTCAGATCTGCTTCATTCTCCTCGATCGACACCAGCGGGCAAAATAAATGCTTGCCTGAAATACTCTACTTTGTGGCGACACATAAAGATGTTAAAATTAACTACAAATATGTGTGACCGGCTGCAAAACGATCGATCAGCTGAGATATTCTCACATCAATTGTTGCAAATTGGGAACGGAAAGGTGCCGATTGATCTGACCTCAGGACGAATTTCATTGCCTCATAACTTCTGCAATTTAGTAACGTCAAAAGAAGAATTGGTTGAAAAAGTATTTCCCAATATTCAAACCAATTATAAGAGTCACGATTGGCTGACTGAACAAGCTATTCTTGCAGCCAAGAACAAAGACGTCTACAAACTTAACAATATTATTCAGTCTAACATTCAAAGCAAGGCAGTCAGATACAAGTCCGTCGACACTGTTGTGGAAGCAGATGAAGCGGTTAATTATCCAACAGAATTTTTGAATTCACTCGATCTGCCAGGGATGCCACCGCACGTACTGCAATTGAAAATCGGCGTGCCAATTATCATGTTGCGAAATATCAACCAGCCAAAGCTTTGCAACGGCACGTGGCTTGCAGTAAAAAAATTAATGAGCAACGTCATAGAAGCAACAATCTTGACAGGACCTTTCAAAGGTGAAGATGTCCTCATTCCTCGCATTCCTATGATTCCAACGGATATGCCATTTCAATTTAAGAGATTGCAATTCACAATTCGATTGGCGTTTGCAATCACCATCAACAAAGCTCAGGGCCAATCTTTAGAATTGTGGGGTTTAGATCTACACACGGATTGCTTCTCACATGGACAATTATATGTTGCGTGTTCTAGAGTCGGCAAACCAATCTCTATATCTGCACAGACAATGGAACAACAAAAATTACTGTATATCCACAAGCATTGTGAAATTGAACATATTAGAAACGTGTGCTTTTTCTTTTCTTTCTTTTCCATTTAACCAGACTGAGCCACAGCAACGCGTGGCCGGGTACAGATAGTATATATATATATATATGAAACTTGGTCATCTGCTCAGTTCAGGTTTGTTGACCATGATAACTGTAGCTTCTATGTGCCAATATTTTGTTTTCTTGGACATCTGTTTATTGGAATGCCCATTTTGCTCAAAAAAGGTAAGTGAGAGAAAGTATGAGGTTCAGGAGAGTGTTTGTGTGGGTGTGTATGTGCATGCACATGCGCTTCCATTTTTCATTAAAATAACACAAAGATCATGACTGATGGGAGCTCTTTTTTTCCAAGTTTGTTCTTTTTCCAGTTCTTGACTTTGTGACATTTCATGGGATTGTTTTACATAGATTTAAGAAAACAAGAATTCACAGAGTACTAAAGGACTTCTAACACTTGTGTTTTCAGATTTAGTTTACTGTATGTATTTGTTTTAGATGGGAACACTTAATGAGTCTGTGAACTTGCTCCTGCACTTATATTTTTATCATGCTAATAACTACAAAACACTTCTCTGGAAATACATACATCTCTGGTGAATTTTGCATATTGTAATACCAGTATCCTAAATGTTTTGGAAACTTGGCAAGAAGTAATCATTTCTGATGCCAAAAAACAGAGGCTCACGCAGTTTGTAATTTTGCTAAGACACAAAGTAATGAAGTGGAAAAACTCATTACTTTTGTTTTTCATTAGATTCATTAATGCCCGTTTTGCTCTATCTTCTGCTGGCATCCCCAAGATCCCCATAGAAAGCTTATTTCAAATGATGCTTTCCTGTTCATTCTGCTTCATATATGCTGACTGTATCCAAACTCAGTATAGCTGTTCTCCATTCTGATCTAGTGTTACTGAGAGCTATTAGCATTTCTAGCTCTTTTTCCTGATGCAGATTTTTAAAACAAAAACAGACTTATCTCTTCTGTAATTAAGTAGCCTAACCAAGAAGGCAGCCAGAAAACACCTTCGCAGAAACAGTAAATATTTACCTTTCAAAACCACCCACAGAATATTTCTTTTAATTAGTGGGAAATGATTAACATTTTTAATAAACTTTCAGTTCTTAAAAGATTAATATTAGCAATATCAGACATTTCTTTTAGGTGAAGGTTGCAGTCATTCACTGTGAAAGCAGTAATTAATTTAGATGTTTTGCTAACGAACCAGAGTGAAATGTATCTTTATCTTTTGCTTTCAAGATTCTTTCTTTTTAAATACAAATTGTTGATATTACAAAGCTCAACTGTTTTTGTATGTTGTTGATAAGAAGTTATAGTTTTATATTTTTAGTAGTTTTGTCTATCCTGTCCTTTTTTATTTTGACCTGTTGTCTGCAGTAAGATTCTGAGGATTGTAGCTATGAGCTATTAATGAGATTCATCCTGTACTCTTGGGTTTGAATCTGCCAGCCTCCTCTTGTGTACTATGTAACACACAGCAAATCACTTAAAGAGGAAGTGATTCAAAGTTACCCCAGAAAATAGTAGGCTAACCTAGTTAACATGCTAAAAAAATACTCATGTTTATAGGTGAATACTAGGCTAACTGATTACCACATCAACAGCAACCCCCTAAGCACACAACCTGTGGTGAGAAACTTGGGCACTCAGGTTGACAACAATCTCACATTCCACCATCATGTGGCAGCAGTGGTCAGAAAAGCCTCTTACATGGTTCATCTCATAAGCAAAGGGATTGCATCCAGTAAAAAGGAGGTTATTACCTCTCTGTACTCTGCCCTTAATAGACCAACAATTGAGTATAATGTCCCGTTTGGTATGTACCTCTCCAAACACCTGTACCAACTGGAAAGGCCACTGAAATACCTCACAAAGAGAATCAATGGCTTCCAACACCTGTCCTATGCAGACAGTCTCAAATCACTATCACTCTAATCAGTATAGTACAGATTGCTCAGAGATGACCTGTGTCTCACCCACAAGGCAATATCGGGCCCTGCCCTGCCCTGCTAGAGATGCTCCATATCCATAAATCTAACTCCTTGTGCATTATCCGCTCAAAAGGCCTAAATTTAATATGCAACATTGAAAAAACCTGAGGAAGAGTCGGGTTTGTCTCCCAGAGGCTGCCCCATCTCTGGAATAGACTTCCCATACATGTCAAACAGAGTACCTCGCTGATCCTATTCAAGTGTAACTTTAATGAGTGGATGGGAAACCACAGGGGTTCCACCTGTGTCCCTCATTGACATGGGCAAAAGGCGCTGAATGAGGTTTCCTTTTGGGTATAAACTCTTGGCTAGGCTTGTAAGGGCCCCAGAACCATTAACCTAGTAACCTCCTATGATCTTATGATCATGTAACTGTTCCAAAGGGATATTTTAAACTTACAGAACAACTCAAGGTCAAAACTAAACCATGTGCTTTGTGTCTATGAGATGAAGACCCTAAGCATTATACCAAACCCACCCACCTTCTCCTTGTCTCCAAGAGAGTCCACACACACCTACAAGATCTTTCATGACTCAAACGCTGAAGCATAATTTCACTACACTGATAGCACTTTACTGATTATCATTTTATTGATAAAGTCATTGTAATGCTCATTTGAACAGATAAAGGTATAACACTATAACTATGCTGCAGTCTTGATGCCAAGAACATCGGCCCTATCTGCCATCATCCTAGGCGTAAATGCATGTAATGTGCCTTTAGCCATGTAGCTCATGTAAGTCAACAATCACAAGTATTCACTGCTACATTCAGTGTTTGCTTTAACAGTATAATATGCAAATCAAGCAACACCAAGCAGAGACACTTTAGCATTTTAATGATATGGGTCAAGTTACAGCCATGCCAAATTATCGACAGAAATCTGAAATGTCTGGATGCTGCTGTGGCAAAGAGAATGAGTAATAGCTTCAACAGCAGGTGGAAAAGAAATGTGAGTGAAAATACGAACATTTTAAAATCATTCATTTTTGAGCTCTGAAATTAACACTGACTGGATACATTAACAGAATTAATTTGTTTGGTGATTGTATTTGCATATTAGGAGGTCTACAATCGATCTAAGGTATACTTATAGGACAGGCCCAAGCTTTAACTGCAAAACTACAAATGTGCTGCCATATATACAAAGGTAAAAATTATATTCCGTTCAAACAGATATTATAACATTTATTATTTATATAGTAAAACATAATATGATTATATATATATATATATGGGTCCATTTTCTAATTTTGAAATTCCCCAATTTTGAAGCTCTAAATACCAAAGTTCAAAAAGTACAGTTGTGTACACTTACCATAAATGTAGATGTTTAAGTGTATTCACTGTTGCTGTCATCACATTTAGGTTATCTGCTTGCAGTAGCCCTCAGTCAGCCTGATTAACAAAGTCTTAGGTCCTGCATCAGTTGCTGTCTCTTCCATGACGTCATGTCATCAGGTGTATAAAACATGCAGCTGACGCCATTACATCAGTTTTTCTTGCCCCAGGTGTCAGGTGCCCCCCTAATGGGAAGCAATTAAATCTATACATATACAAGGTTATACCTCCAACAAAAAAGCAAATACACCAAAAAGCCTTTAAGCATAGTAAAGGAGAGTAGAGGTATAAGCAAAAGAAGTCAGGGGGCTGGAGGGAGGGTAACCAGGACTGCAACAGTGAATACACTCGAACATCTACATTTATGGTAAGTGTACACAACTGTACTATGTTCTTCATGTTTCACTGTTGCAGTCATCACATTTGGGTAGATTCCCAAAGCTAAGGATGGGAGGAAGAATTTAGGAAGCATTAGGACCAGCTATAAGGCCCTGCAGGACTGCAGTGGCAAAGCCAGCTCTGGATTTAGAGAAAATTGGCAAATGGTAATGCTTGGTGAAAGTATGTACAGAACTCCAGGTAGCAGCTTCTAGGATGTCCCTGGTAGGGACGCCTCTGAGAAAGGCTGTAGAGGTAGATGCAGCCATGGTTGAATGGGTTCTGATCCCCTGTGGGATATGTTTTCCATGGTGCTTATAGCAGAAATGAATGCAATGGCCTATCCATTTAGAAATAGTTTGCTTTGAAATACCCTTCCCCTCTGTCCCTGTAGCAAATGCCACCAGCAGTTGTTTAGATTTCCTTTGAAGTTTAGTCTGTCCAAGTAGAATCTAAGTTGTCTGTGCACATCTAAGGAGTGCAGTATCCATTCCCCTTTGTTCTATGGATTAGGAAAGAAGGTTGGCAAATGAATGGACTGATTAAGGGCCACACTGGATACCACCTTGGGTATGAAAGAGGGATTGGTCCTGAGGGATACCCTGTCCGCATGAAAGATGATGAAAGGCTCCACTGCCATAAGGGCCTGTAATTCAGATACCCTTCTTGCTGAAGTGATTGCTAAAAGGGAAGCTGTTTTCCAAGAAAGGAATTTTAAATCTGCAGTACCAGCTGGCTCGAAAGGATAAAGGGTGAGTTTCTCCAATACAAAGTTAAGGTCCCAGGCTGGAGCTGGAGCTCTCCTGGGTAGTCTTAAATTTTTGGCACCTCTGAGGAAAGGCTTGAGCAGTGGATGAGAGAAGAGGGGAGGCTGTGTGTTATAATGAGCTGAAATGGCTGAGGAGTGAATTTTGATGGAGGAAAAAGACAGGCCCTTGTGAAGCAGCTCAGCTAGGTATTGTAAAATCTGAGGTAAATTAGGCACTGCTGTGCTCATCCCTTGATATTGGTACCAGGCACATAATCTTTTCCATTTTTCAGCATAAGATTTTCTAGTACTAGGCCTCCTTGCCTCTAAAATGACATCCATCACTGGTTTACTGAGGGATGGTAAAGGAGAGTTTAAGTAATTAGCCAGGCTGCAAGGTTCAGTGTTTGAAGCTGAGGGTGCAGAATCTGGTTCTCCTGCTGAGACAGCAGGGTAGGAGTCTGAGGCAGGTGCCATGGAGATAACCATGACACACTGTGCAGGAGGGGGTACCAGTGTTGGTGTGGCCAGTCTGGAGCAATCAAAATCATCCTTTGTTTGTCATGTTTGACTTTTAGTAGTACTTTGGAGAGCAGAAGCAGCAGGGGGAAGGCATAGACTGATAAGTTTTTCCAGCCGAAGGACAGAGCATCCACTTTCCAAGCTTGTTTAAGGGGAGTTCTTGTGCAAAATTTGTCCAATTGGTAGTTCTGTGAGGAGGCAAACAGGTCTATATCTGGGCTCCCCATTCACTTGTCAACATGTTGAAAATCCTTGGTTCCAGTTTCCACTCGTGTGGGTCCATGAGGTTTCCGCTTAGTCCGTCTCCCAGTGTATTTAATGTTCCTGGCAGGAATTGAGCTTGTAGGTGCACTTGGTAGCTCAAGATTGTGTTCCACAATGTCATGGCTCGTCTGCAGAGGGGTTAAGAATGCATACCCCCTGCTTGTTTATGTACCACATAACCGTGGTGTTGTCTGTCTTTACCATTAGTTGTCCTGGAAGAATGTAGTCCTTGAAGGCTGTCAGAGCTTTCTCTACAGCTAACATTTCTTTTTGATTGATATGCAGGTACATTTGACTTGGGTTCCATTTGCCCTGAATGCACTTCCCTGCCAGGTGAGCTCCCCATGCATAGTGTGATGTATTTGTTGTTAGGGTTTGGGCGGCAGGGGGTGGTGTGAAAGGTAGTCCCTTGTTTTGATGGCAGGCCTCTGCCCACCAAAGAAATCTAGGTGTAGGCAAGGTATGATAGGAATCATTGTTTCTAGGCTGTGAGAATGTTGACTCCACAGGCTTTTAAGATACCACTGTAGTTTCCTCATATGCCGTCTTGCATATGGAATTAGAAGAATGCAGGAGGCCATGAACCCCAAGGCTTGCAGTATTTGTCTTGCAGATAGCAGGTTTTTGTGGCCACTTGTTTGAAGTAGGTTGTCAAATGAATTTGCTTTTCTAGTATGAGGTAAGCCATCTGGGAAGTTGTATTCAAGCTTGCTCCCAGGAATGTAATTTGTTGACAGGGTACCAGTTGTGATTTCTTTTCATTTATGGTGTACCCCATACAAGTTAGAACCCTTTTTACAAAGGCCAGATGATTCAAAAGTATGTCCTGGCTTTCTGCCTGAATTAGACAATCGTCCAGGTATGGGTATATTTGAATACTTATTTGCCTGCAAAATGCAATAACTGGAGCTAGGCACTTTGTGAATACCCTGGGTGCAGTAGATAAGCCAAAGGGCAGTGCAGAGAACTGATAGTGCGTGTAGCCTTCTTTGAAGCGTAGGTATCTTCTGCAAGATTCCCTGATTGGGATGTGCAGGTATTCTTCTTTTAAAATCTAGTGTTGCCTAGAATAGGAGGTAATTTGTGAAATGTCAGCATCTTAAATTCTGGAATGTCCAGAAAGGTGTTTAGAGTAGACAGGTCCAGGATTGGACACCATGACTTGTCTTTTCTGGGTACCAGGAAAAGTCTTGAGTAGAAACCTTGTCCCTTTTCCTCTTCTGGTACCAGTTGAATAGCCACACCACAAAATGCTGGACCAAGACTTTGGAATTCCGGCCAACTGTGGGACCGCCTGACGACAGGATAACCCAAGTGTGATGACTGCAGCAGGGTAATACGATGAACATCAGGAACTGTAGAAAACACACCAAACGTTGAGAAAAAATCCTTTATAAAATAGCCCCCATGCTTAAGAGAGAAAGTACTTGTTTTTGGGCTTCTGCCCACTGATTTGGGGGTAGGTCCTGCCACCCACTTGGTGTTGGCAATGTGTGGAAGTGAAATCTGTATCCCTGGGACACTATATTTGAAACCCATTTGTCCTGGGTAATGAGTTCCCAGTTCTCTGCATGAAGAGCAATCTTTCCCCCCAAAGGGGCAGTCAGTTGACAAGTGCTTGGAAGTTTTAAAAATAAGTCATTGAGGCAGTTTACCATGGGGGGAGTCTTGTTATTCCCAGATTTGGAAGTGGAGGCCCCCCCCCACTGCTTAGTTCTGTGAGTCCTCTGGGACTGAAACCTGGGGGTTTTGCTGTGTCTGGGTTTGGTTTGAGAAGACCTGGAAGAGGCTGGAAAGGACCAGTTCTTAGAGGGCCAGTGCCTACTAAATCTAGGAGGCTGAACTTGTAAAAAATCTTTAATAGTTTGCATAGAATTAGCTTTATTAGCTTTATCTTCCATCTTTTTAAGAACTACTTCAGCCTTGTTGCCACCTTGTTGCACCCAGGGTCCTGATTTAAAGGAGCATCCAACAATTTAGCTTTAACATGATCAGGCAAAGATTGCTCCTTAAGCCAAGCATGCCTTCTAAGCACAGACCCAGTAACAGCAGCCCTGCAAGAGGCCTCTAAAGAATCAAAACCACATTGTAAAGTATGTTTTCCAACTTGTTCAGAATGCATTAAATCCTGTAAGTCTTTATTTTCCACACAATCAGGAATCAACATCATTTTCTGTTTAAGCAGTCCAATAACATGTTGCTGATATTTTAACATATGAAATTGGCAGTTTAAAGTTCTAATGGCCAAGGTTGATGAAGTGTAAACCTTTTTTACCCCATCTATCCAGCGCCCTGGAGTCTCTATCAGAAGGGGTAGGATTTCTGCAGTAGAAGCCTTAATGCCCTTGGGCCCCTGTGAAATAGTCTCTGGATCTGCAATAGGATTTTTGAAAAGGAACTTGTGGGACTCGGGGACCCTGTAGTATCTGTCAGGTTTACTGGGAGCAGGAGGCAGGGAATCAGGGGCCAAACTGGATTCCAAGAAAGCATCATCAATAATGTCTAGTACAGGAGGAATAGCCAAAGGCCTATGCTGAGGTAGGAGAAGGAAATCCCTAAGCCTCTTTTTTGAATCAGAAAATTCCTGGCTTTCCCAGTGAAAATGCTCCCTTAGAGTATGTAAGTTTTCCCCAAAAGAAAAATCCTCAGGAGGGGAGGCAGAGGGAATACAGTCCTCTGCATCAGAATCCTCATAAGTAGGTAAGGACAAATCCAGGTAATCAGAAGAGTCAGAAAAAACATAATCCTGATCAGAAGATTCATAATCAAGCTCAGCCCTAGGCCTCTTAGAAGGGGGGGGGGGAGTGACTACCCCTGATTAGAGTTATTAGATCTTCAGCCATTTTTATCATTTGTTTTTTAGGCTAGAGGCCTGAGCATGTGGCCTGGGTGTTAGTTTTTTAGACATGGATCGAGATTTAGACCTTAGTAATGAAGGAGGCATTGATTTAATATGCAAGTCCATAGGCCTGAATACACCCTCAGAAGCCGGTGCCTTCACAGCGGCTCCGGACTCATCCAAGGTAGAAACATCCATGGGTTGCATAGTTGAAGTATCTCGCGGCATACCGGACTCTGAATGGGTCTCAGTAGCAGCCTGCGAATAAGAAGTAGCGGGTATCGGGCTGCGAAAGCGTCTCACTGAGTACTGGCGAACTGGTGACTGGCTTAGGAGAAGCGTCACCGGCAGTTTTGGACCTTGGCGACCTGTCTCTGTCTTTATCTTTGCATTTTTTCAGAATCCCTGTAATTGGATGGCTAACCAATGACATTTCTGGATAATTAAACTGAGAACTGAAATATTTACAGGCAAAAATATACCGACAATGGATAGTGCGCTGATTAAATAAAGCAAAAAACCGACAGCAAGATACATTGTGGTCAGGGCCTAGGCAAGGAATACAGTACGAATGAAAATCTTTATGAGGTATTTGGTTTCCAAAAGTAATGCAATTATTAACTTTTACTGAGATCGGTAAGGAGCAAGAAAAAGTTTCCCCAACAGGGTACTTAGCTTTTAGTTGAAGACTTTGGTTCTGAAACTCGAAAATGAAAATTTCAGGAGTTGGCCGACTGACACTTGCGAACTGCTTCTGCTTCGAGCACCATATGGCAAAAAAGACTGATGTAATGGTGTCGGCTGCATGTTTTATACCCCTGACGACCTGACATCATGGAAGAAGGGACAGCAACTGATGCAGGACCCAAGACTTTGTTAATCAGGCCGACTGAGGGCAACCTGCAAGCAGATTACCCCAAATGTAATGACTGCAACAGTGAAACACGAAGAACATCCATTTACAGGCTGCCTGTGTCCACTAGAGACATAGGTGCCAACTAGGGATGTATTTCATGTTCCCCATCTAATTGTCTAAGTTACACTTGAATTTGGTTAGGGAGAAACTCTGCTTCAAGTGGATGGGAAGTCTGTTCCAGGGAAGGGATAGTCTCTGGGATGCATACCTCTGTCTCCAGCTGGCCCCATTTATATCACACATAAGATTTACATTTTTAGAACTGGTAATTCTGGTGCTATTTTTTTTGCAGATGTACAAAGGCAGGAGTGTTTTTGGGTTTGGGGGTGAGGGAAGG
Organism: Protopterus annectens; assembly: GCF_019279795.1. Taxonomy (NCBI): domain Eukaryota; kingdom Metazoa; phylum Chordata; order Ceratodontiformes; family Protopteridae; genus Protopterus; species Protopterus annectens. Next base: position 208,846,017 of record NC_056729.1, read on the forward strand.
GCTTGAATTTTGCCAGGTTAGCACTTAAGAGTAGGAAGTTAGCCTTAGTGATGTTTCTGAACTTTCTATGGTTAGCTGAGGTTCTGAGTTTTATTTTACTTCAAAGGAGACCATTTTGTGCAACGCTCTTCCATACTAGTGAAACCAGATCCAGTATGTTTTCAGCCCTGGTCAGAGTATTTAAATCCGGTTAAGGGAGTTTGTGTTTACACATTCCATGAATGTCTGTACCTGCACATCTGATATCGTATATGATTCTCAGTTAATAGTGGGTTAATTAAAGCTGCCTGTGATTATATTTGCTGGCTATTGAGTGTTTCTAGTCAGCTTAATCATATGTTATGAGTTTTATGAGTCATAGAGAGGGACTTATAGCTTGAATGGAAGTGGTATATATTTTGCTATGGTGATTTGAACTTGGAGAAGCATAAGTGCATTGTACTGTTTTTCCAGCCTTGAAATATATTCACTTTTTCCTGTAAATTATATTCCTGCCTGAGTAATAGCTGGTCTAACTGTGTCGAAAGCATTATAGCCCTTCACTGCAGGTGTGCTCTCTGCAGCTTTAAACCTCTCAATGACTGCATAGACATCAGCATTCTCTAGGATGAGGAGAGCTTGTAAGGAGTGAAATTTTCTTGTTTAGACTCCTAGCACTGAGCAGTAAGACTTTTAGACTTTCTTAGTTTAAAATCTGCTGTGTTGGAAGTATTTTCAGTTTGGCACTGCCTAAAAAAGGCACTATGGGAGAAGACAATGTTTTAGCTAATATTCAACAAGGGAAGAGGTGCAGACCATCCCCTGGCAGGGCAGCATTGTCTGTTGACCATCTCCTTCCATGCTGCCAAATAATGCACCCCCTTAAGAGTGACACCAGAAACTAAACCAATTATTAAAGTCAGTCTTACTGTGGAACCATGCTTGGAGAAGGTAGACTGCTGCTGAACACTAGGCTCACACCAGACTGGGACACATATTCTGAAAATTCCATGATGTCTCTCTTCAAAAACACTAGGGAGGTAAGCCTCAGGTCATTTACAACCACTTGGACTATGACTGAGTCATATATACATATATATGTGGGGGATGTATTCCACACAAATACATATGTGCATGTGTGTGTATTCTACACACACTCACACACATATCTACATCAATATCTATATCTATATCTATATCTATCTATATATATATATATATACATATCTATATATATATCTATCTATATATATATATATATATATATATATATATATATATATATATATATATATAGATATATATATAAAATTGCAAATGTGTAGTGAGGCTAATTCCAACTAATAACTACACATGTACCACTGAGACAGGACTTCACTATTTTCTCAAGTTAGACAACTTTAACGATTAATACAAAATAAAAACATATCAATAAAAAACAATGGCTTATGTGCTTTCATCCTAAACTACATCAGCATCACTAAACCAGAAAATCTACATCCTTATATATTACTGTGTACCACTAATTAATTAAATCAAACATCCTTAATGTGCCAGTCTAATAAATATAACTGTTCATTTAAGACCAATTTGATATAGGAATACATTATTAAAGTTAAAAATATATTATAAAAGCATCCATAATGTTAAATATCTCTTAAAATAATTAAAGGTACATAAAAACATTAAAAAACAGTACATCTCAAATTTAATAAAGGTTGTAAAGATGTTTTCATTGATACCTGGAAATTGCAATATATGAAACCTAAACTTCCATTTCACTTCACTTTCTTCTAACTTATTACTCATGTTACCTCCTCTAGGGTTGCCCTTAATTTGCATAAAGATGCCAAAGTGAAGGTTTTTAAAATTAATATAAACTCTTGAATGCTTGTATAAGGTATTGTTCTCATTTTGTCTGTTAATTTGATACATATACTGATAAATTCCCTTTCAGAGACATCCCTGTTTTGCCCACATAAAACACTGGACAGCATGACCACTTAGCAAGATAAACTACACCTTTTGATTGGCAATTTCCTCTTACAAATGAACCTTTAGAGTTTAAATAATTTTCTAGTATTAAACTTTCACCCTCTAAAATAAAAGGGCAATGAGCACAAGATCCACACTTTACTGTTCCTCTCTTATTCATACTATGACATGCATAAAATTGTGCCCCATCAAATCCATCCACAGCCTCTGTTCCCATTCTGCACATGGGGTTAGTATGTCACTTCAACAGTGATAATCATCTCAAGCTAAGGTTTACACCGCCATGTGGCTAGCCCTGCAGTGGTAGTTCTTTCGTCACACTCACTCTCATCTACAGCCAATTTAGAGTGTCCAATCCATCTACTGCATGTCTTTGGAATGTGGGAGGAAACTGGAGCACCCAGTGGAAACCCACACGACCACAGGGAGGACACGCAGACTCTGCATAGAAGGCACCCCAGCCGATAATCGAACCGGAGAGCCTCTTGCTGTGAAGCAACAATGCTAACTGCTGCACACCATCAAATCTGCCCTTTAAAGTGGGTCCTGTTTTAGAAATAAAAATGGTGTCCAGCCATACAATTTGGTATACCTTGGAGTGCCCTTTAAAATATTCCATTTTTTTACTATGTTTTGATATCACATGTGTGTAGCCCATGTTGGATTGCCAAGGCTCTCTGAAAATCTCTGTTGTCTTGTTCCTTGGCATTCCATAGTAACCCTACATCTAATAAGGGTTTGGATCTCACTCCCCATTCAGCCTGGTCTTCTACCATATCGAGGAGGTAACTCGAGCTAAAAACATATTTGCCACCAGAGTTAATTCATTATATACATCATCATTATGAGAGGTCATCCTTGTAGCCCTTATGCACTACCTTTAAGTACACTTTTTTTCTGACTAATAGGATTGCAGCTGGATAAATCCAAATAAGAATTACTAAAAGTTTCTTCCTGTAAACTGTTGATTTAAAACCATTGCAAGTATTTTCTACAAAAGTATCCAAGTAATTGATACCATTCTTATTAAAATTATACATAAATTTAAAAAATGAAGACATACTGTTAAGGAAATGAACAAAATCAAATTATTTCATTTCCCTCCCAAAGAATAACAATGTCATCCAAAAACCACGTGTAGTTTCATAGGTTTGTAAAAGTCACTGCAAACCACAACATTGGATTCCCAGTCTAATAAAACTAAGTTGGCATAAACAGGGGTACAAGAGGCCCCATCACCACAATTATTTTGTCTGAAAAATTCCTCTTCGAAAAAAATATAGTTGAAATCAAGTACTAAAGTCATTATTTCATTAATAAGACTTATCTTGTAACTAGAAAAAGTTGTGTATTTGGTTACACTATTATTAAAATGTTATAAACCTTCTGCTTTGGGAAGTGAAGTGAAAAGATACTCTCCATCTATAGTTAAAAATAGAATCCCGTCAGTGCAAAGGTCCTTTTTTAATCTCCCTAAAAAATCTCAGCAGCCTCTAATAAGGTGTTCATCTCTTCCATAAATAGGTTTTAGCCATCTGTCTATGCAGAACCCAATGGGATATGTTTTGGATCCCTGTCCTGCAACTATAGGTCTAAAAGGTGTTTTTTAAGGTTTTTTTGAATTTTGGCTATAACAAACATGGTGGCAACCATAGGTCATTGGGCTCTCAAGACATTATAAGTATCAATAGAAATTCTGTGATCCAATAAGAATTCTTCCAAATAAGAATAGATTCTTTGATAACTTATAATTATCTCATTAATGGAGGCACTAGAATAAGTTTCTCTACCATTTAATAAGTCAAAAATAGCCTTTGAATAATCAAGGGAATCAAATAGAACAATACTCCCACCCTTATCTGGTTTCACAACATGTGTGGTACCATCCTTACTAAGCTGCTCAAATATTTCTTTCTCATCTTTGCTTAGGTTAGAATAATTAGACCTTTTGTTTTTAGAAGTGACCTGCAGTTTGTAAAGGTCATCAATAATGACCTTCTCAAATACACTGGGGGGGATTGTAAAGGGGAATTGAATACATTTTTCTTCCTAACTACTGACTCAGTAACTTTCTATTTTCCCTTTGCATTCTTGACTTTATCATTGAAAAATACAGCTAAATTTAGCTTTCTAGCATAAAATTCAGTTTCTACAAGAGAATCTACCAAATCAAGTTTTTTGAGGGAACAAATTTCAACCCCTTCAAGAAGAGGGAAAATGAGCTTTAGTACTACATTTATCAGTATAATTACAAATATGAAAACCATTAAAAGAGTAAACTATACTATTTATTTTTAATCATCTGGGAACCCAGCCTTTCCTTTGTGTCCACCTGTTTCTGATGGGGGCCTCTTTCTTCCATTGACCTCAGTCCCAAAAACTCTTGTTTTCCTCGGTTGGCCTTTTTGTATAACGTTTTGGGAAAAAAGTATTGTTTTTTGCCTCTTCTTGTCTATATTGTACCCCAGACATTATTTTAGGGCTACCATAATCAAATCCTCTCTGAGTACTACCACTTGGTTTAAAGAATTTTGTGCCTAATACATCCTTAGATGGATATACATGTTGTTCTGCATATTGTCTCACATCTCTCTCCAGTTTTTTCTGTTTTCTTTTAAACTCTGTTTCTGTAGTATCAGGCAAGTAATGCTGTTATTGTACTGTAGGGGCGCTCTGGGAAATTAGCAACATGTAATGTTGGTTCTGTATTCTCTGGTAACTTGTTGTTTCCGGTGTATGTATGGCTATGGAGAAGTTGTGAACATGTAGCATGGGTGCGCACCTGGAGGCTCTTAATAAAGAAAGGCCTTACAACTCCAGAACCGTGTGGTCTCCTTATTTCCCAAAATATAACATATTGGCGAGATGGGATGCCTCCGAGTCCGCTGCGGGTGCAGTTAATGTCGGACGAAGAGACTGGGCCTGCCGGAGTTATGTCTGGTTCCATGTTGGGGTCGCTGGTTGCATACGACTGTCAGACCCAGACCTGGGAGGAGTATTGTGAAGTGTTGGAACATTTTTTTGAAGCAAACCAGATAATGGATGCGGGCGAAGCGAGCCATATTGCTGAGCTCGGTGGGCAGCAAGACGCATAGTCTGATGAGGAACTTATTGAGTCCTGATAAACCGGGGATAAATCGCTCACGGAGTTGACGAGCTTGCTTCAGTCACATTATAACCCGAAGCGGTGCAATAGTCCAAAGGTTCAAGTTAAATTCAAGGACTAGAATGGCCAATGAAACGGTGACGGAGTATGTCACAGTGCTGAGGGAACTGGCGCAACACTGTAATTATGGGGACAGACTGACAGAAATGTTACGAGATAGGCTCGTATGTGGCATTGCAGATGACCGCATACAATGCAGATTGTTAGCGGAGCCTGAGTTGTCGTTTGAAAAGGCCTTGAAGTTGGCACAGGCCATCGAGACGGCGAATAAAGACATTCGTGATTTACAGCCAAGAACCATCGAAGGGGTGGGGAGCAGGAGTGCTACCCCACTGCCAGTGCATAAAGTGGTCGGGGAGCATAAATCACAAGGGAAGTCTGGTCAGTATGCTTGTTACAGGTGTGTCGGGGAACATCTGTCAAGGAACTGTCGCTTCTTAAATGAAAATGTCATGCTTGCGGGAAAAAGGGCCATGTGAAGAAAATGTGCCGATCAACGCCTCTAGGGACCAGCCGAGAAAGGGGAGGAAAAGAGCAGTATGATGGACAGGAAGGAAACCGAAAATAAACGGCAGTATGCACACCACATGCGTGAAGGTACAAATCAACACACCAGGGAAGAAGAGGAAGTGTTTACTATGTTTAACATGAAAGAGGCCAGGTGGGAAAGAGTCGATCCCATCACAACCCAGTTGGACTTAAATGGAAAAATGGTGCAGTTGGATGTAGTGTGACAGTTCTGTCCAAGGCTGAGTATGGAAAGTTATGGCTAAAAGAAGCTCAGGAGCTGCGGGACTGTTCAGTGACTTTGAAAACATATACAGGTGAAACCGTTCCCACACTGGGGATGGCTGAAGTAACTGTAAAACATAAAGATAAAGTCAAACAGTTGCCAGTCATGGTGGTAGCAGGTAATGGGCCAAACCTGTTAGGCCGGGCGTGGCTAAAGGAGCTGGAAATGGGTTGTCTACGGCTCCATAAAGTAGAACAGCAGGGGCTGGCTTTGCAAGATGTGCTAGAGAACAATGAAGAAGTGTTCAAAGAGGAACTGGGGACCTGGAGGGGTCCACCAGCAAAGATACACGTTAAAGAAGACGCAACGCCAAGATTTTACAAACCCCGACCCGTAAATGAAGAAGAAAGTGGAGACTGAGTTGGAGCGACTCACCAAGCAAGGTATAATTGAACCAGTGAAGTTTTCGGAATGGGCGGCACCAATTGTTCCAGTATTAAAGCCAGATAATATGTGGGACTACAAGCTAACAGTGAACCAAGTTTGAAACTGGAGCAGTATCCATTACCCAAGGTGGAGGATGTATTTGAAAAGCTGTCGGAGGTGAAAAGTTTAGTAAACTGGACCTCAGTCATGCATATCAACAAGTAGTTCTGGAAGAAGGGTCAAAGGCATATGTCACCCTTAACACGCACAAAGGGCTGTTCCAAGTCAATCGTTTACCCTTTGGGGTTTCCTCTAGTCCAGCTATTTTCCAGAGAATAATGGAGGGACTGGTGGCAGGAATTAAGTGGCTGTGTATCTGGACGACATCCTGTTGACGGGAGGAACAATGGCGAGCATCTGGAGACTCTGAATGAGGTGCTAAGTGAGGCTGGTTTACGGGTGAAGAGGAGTAAATGTGCTTTCATGGCAAAGGAAGCAGAGTTCCTGGGTTACAAGGTGGATGCCTCGGGCCTACACCCCCTGCCAGACAAGGTAAAAGCCATCCAAGAGGCACCGGCACCCACAAATGTTACAGAGCTGAAGGCCTATTTAGGCTTACTCAACTATTATAACAGGTTCCTACCAAATCTGTCAACGCTGTTAGCTCCTCTACATAAACTGTTAAGGAAGGAGACCCTGTGGACGTGGCAGGAGGAACAAGATATAGCGTTTGAGCAGTCCAAGGAACTAATGCAGTCTTCAGAGGTTTTGGTGCACTACGATAGTCACAAGGACTTAATTTTGTCATGTGATGTCTCACCTTATGGGTTAGGGGCCGTGTTGGCACACCGTATGCCCGATGGACAAGAAAGACCCATTGGGTTCATGTCACGAACCTTAACACCAGTGGAGTCAAACTATTCCCAGCTAGACAAAGAGGGTTTGGCTGTAATGTTTGGAATTAAGAGGTTCCACAAATACCTCTATGGCAGGAAGTTTACTGTGTGCACCGATCATAAGCCTTTGTTGTCACTGTTCAACGAGATGAAGGCTGTGCCTCAGATGGTTTCTCCCCGCATTCAGAGATGGGCTGTAACATTGAGAGCTTATGAATATGAGATTGTTTATAAGCCCGGGAGACACCATAGTAATGCGGACGCGCTGAACCGTCTGCCGCTACCGGGGCCTCTCCAGCGAGAGGAAACGGAAGACCGAGTGTTGATGATGGAGGACATCACGTTGGTGTCAGCTAAGGAATTGAGCGAATGGACACGAAACGACCCGGTGTTGGCTCGAGTGTTTCAGTGGGTCCAGCAAGGCTGGACAACAGAACAAACTGATCCAGTTTTCCAGCCTTATGAGGTGAGGAAAACAGAGCTGAGTGTGCAAGATGGATGCGTGTTGTGGGGGGCCCGAGTGATAATTCCGCCCCCAGGAAGACGTGCACTTTTACAACAGCTGCACCAGGGTCATGTGGGCATCACCCGAATGAAGGCCTTAGCACGAAGTTATTTCTGGTGGCCAAAGTTGGACCACGACATTGAAGTCGCTGTGAAAGAGTGTAAAACCTGTCAGCAACATCGCAACTTACCTGTGGCGGCACCACTACACCCATGGGAGTGGCCGAGTAGACCTTGGCAGAGACTTCATATAGACTATGCAGGGCCTTTTATGGGGGCAATGTTTCTGATAATAATGGATGCTCATTCTAAATGGATGGATGCCTACCCAGTCAAAACACCCACTTCCACCACTACCATTGAATGCCTGAGGAAGAGTTTCAGTAACCAAGGTTTACCAGAGACTATTGTATCAGATAATGCTTCATGTTTTATGAGTGGAGAGTTCAAGGGTTTCCTGGAAAAAAATGGCATTGTACACGTCACATCAGCACCATACCATGCGGCTTCAAATGGCTGTGCTGAAAGGGCTGTCCAGACCTTTAAAGCGATGATGAAAAAGGCCGGAGACGGAAGTATGACAGCCAAAGTATCAAGGGTGTTATTCAACTACCGCATTACACCCCAGTCTACCACGGGATTGTCCCCTGCCGAGATGTTGCAAGGACGGAGATTGAGATCCACATTGGATCTGGTGCATCCAAACATCCGAGCTAAGGTAGAGAGGATACAGTGGAGGCAAAAAGTACATCATGATCGACGACAGAGAGAGAGAAGTTTCCTAGAGGGAGATGCCGTGATGACGCGAAACTTCAGTTATGGACCTAAATGGATTCCAGGGTTTATTGTCAAGAGCACGGGTCCCCTGTCGTACCAGGTGAGGTTGAATGGAGGTTCAGTGGTGAGGAGACATGTGGACCAGATTCTGCGGAGTGTGCAGGAGAAGGACTCCCTGGAACTGCAAGCCCAGGAAATACCGTTAGTTTCGGGAGAAGGGTTCGCAGCGGCCGGAGGATCTCCGATATTGGGGGCCGAGAGAGACCGCCGGGACTTGGAAGGAGAGGTTCCCGAGGACCCAACTTTTCCAGGGATGGGCACACCGATACCAGAGGTGGTAACTGTGACACCGGAGTCGCCTAGGGTGGTACCATTGCGCCGTTCTAAGCGGGCACTGGTTAAACCTAGTTACTTGAAGGACTATCAATGTTACAATTGCATGTCTAGCCTAAAAGCGCAACCTAACTCGATTGTAGGGTAACCGTTAAATACTAGCCGGGTATTTAGAAATTAAGTGCCTAGATGGATTGGTTTTGGCTTGCTCCCTTGTTTTTCTTATGTAAGGAAGCGTATTCAGTGCTTAAGAGGGGAGGAATGTAGTATCGGGCAAGTAATGCTGTTATTGTACTGTAGGGGCGCTCTGGGGAATTAGCAACATGTAATGTTGGTTCTGTATTCTCTGGTAACTTGTTGTTTCCGGTGTATGTATGGCTATGGAGAAGTTGTGAACATGTAGCATGGGTGCGCACCTGGAGGCTCTTAATAAAGAAAGGCCTTACAACTCCAGAACCGTGTGGTCTCCTTATTTCCCAGGATATAACAGTTTCACGTTTCTTTTCTAGTAAATTCATAAGTTTTATTATAAAAAGCTTCCCATTGGTGAAAAATCAAGTCATTCTTAACATCTAAGTTTAACTTTTCAACTTCCTTTAACAAAGTACAAATATTGGCATTGTTAAACTTTGTAGTTTTCTCTAATAATTTGAAACCGTGTCTATCAAACATATCTATAAATTTTTTATACATAGCATCAGAAAAATCAAGTCCAAAGAGGAACTTAAAAATGCAAAGACTCTGAGGCACTATTTTGAGTTCCAAACACCTCATTAAGTAAAAATTTTCCATTTGCAAGGTATTTATTTTGAATAATTTCTTCTCAACTCTGTAAATAAGTTCTTTAAGGGGAACTTCCAATAGTGCAGCTATGGCTCACAATAGAATCAATCTGAATTGTTTTACCAGAAGAAAAATTAAAATTTCTGCCAATAATATGTTCAAGATTAACACTTACTTTTGTATTGTTGACTCTGACTGAATATACTGATTACATACAGTTACAGTCAGAGACTACCCAGTTATACACACACACACACACACACACACACACACACACACACACACACACACACACACACAAAGGGGTCTTACATGGCATTGTTAACAATCCTGGTAAACAAATGCAATAAATAAATAAAATTAATATACAACTCAGTGAAAAAGGAAAACAATGACCCTTGTCTGGGGATGGAACCGAGGACCTCCTCTGTTCTGCATTGTTGTCAATGCCACTGGAGCAACAAGCGATCTCTGAACAGTTAGGTACCTGGTTTCCTCCAAGTAGAGTTGTTTCTCCTTTCAACCAGGAAACCCCAAATGACATTATTTCTAATACAGAAGCATCCAGTACAGAATAAATGAGTTATGAATTACTGTATTAACAACTCAGTGGGAATATAAAACACTTGATGCTTGTCTGGGGATTAAACCTGGGTCCCCTGCAATCTATGTGGTTGTCACAGCCACTGTATCAACAGGTAGGGCCAGATTTCAGAAGAGTTGCTCTCAGTGCAAGTGACTTACTCCTGTGTAATATATGACAATAAGTCACTTACACTAAGAGCAAGTAGTTTAGAATTGGCCCTGTAGTCTCTGGGCAGTTAGGTACCTAGAATTCCCCAAGAGCAGTTGTTTCTCTTTTCAAATAGAAGAACAACATGATGTTGATTTTGAACACACAAGCATCTAATGCAGAACATTTAACCTAGTACAGCATTAACAACTCAATGAGAAAGAAAACCATTGACCTGTGTCTGGGCGTTTGAACCCAGGGCACCCCATATTGTGTGTGTGTGTGTGTGTGTGTGTGTGTGTGTGTGTGTGTGTGTGTGTGTGTGTGTGTGTGTGTGTGTGTGTGTGTGTGTGTGTGTGTGTGTGTGTGTGTGTGTGTGTGTGGGTGTGTGTGTGTTTGTGTGTGTGTGCGTCTATGTGTGCGTGTGTGTGTGTGTGTGTGTGTGTGTGTGTGTGTGTGTGTGTGTGTGTGTGTGTGTGTGTGTGTGTGTGTGTGTGTGTGTGTGTGTGTGTGTGCACGTGTGAGTGTGTGTGTGTGTGTGTGTGTGTGTGTGTGTGTGTGTGTGTGTGTGTGTGTGTGTGTGTGTGTGTGAGTGGTCTGTGTCTGAATGTCCTTATTAGTTGTACTATTAAAGAAATGTTTTTTCCTTAAGGTAACATAGAAGGTTAGGGCTGGGCAAGGTCAGGGTTAGTGTTAGGTTTAGCAGACATAACTAAGGTGAAAATAGGGTGGGGCAAGCCTGGCCATGTCCCAACCTTAACCCTTCACATTACCTTAAGAAAAAACACTCACAATACCACTATTCCAGCGAAAAACACCCCTGGCGGCATTGTTAGTAAAATAAATAAATAAAAATAAGTTTCACTGATCAGAAAAGGAGTGCTTTTATTCTTCTTTTTCAATCATTGAAAGTTTGGAGATAATGATTTTTTTTGGTGAATGAGTGTATTAAACTGCATTGGTCAAGAAATGTTATCATTTGTTTCTGCAGTTTGATATATTTACCAGTAAAAAACATATTAGGCCACACAAACTCAAATGACAAAAACAGCAGCAGTGGGTTCAGGTACAAAAGCCGACTCACAGTTTATCCAAGAATTTATTCAATAAAACACACAAAAGGTGTAGTCACATAAAACTCCAAAAGGTCAATAAACTCAATATTCTCTGTCCAAAGATAATACAGTAGACATGATAATACAACACTAGGAGTTATGTATTCATTTTTCTATCAAATATTCTGTACTATAACACTATTGCAACAACTATCACACTGTCGAGAAGTAATTTTCAGGGATAACACTCTTTCTAAACCCCAGTGTCACCTGTGTTGTCTCTGCTTTCTTTCATATATACAACAGTCAGTTGTAATGGATAATGTCAGCAAGGTGACCGAGGCTTCATTGAACAGGAATGAGCTTAACCAAATAAAGACTGAAATGACTATGCTGAGAGAGGAAGTTTCCCGGTTAATCGACATTGTTGGGCGGATCCAAAAAAACATCCAGGAGCCCGGTGTGTGTTCAGCAAGGGAGAGATACATCCATTACGGTTAGTCATGCGTCCACACAAGTGGAGATACCGAATGGACAAGGGGAACATGTGGTTCGGGTGGAATCATCTTCCAATGAACTTCCACAGTTGTGGAATCACAATAGCAATGTTAGTACCATCTCAGACAATTAATTTACCTTTGATTTTTCCCTTTTTCATGTGGATGAAGACGTTGAACACTTGGGAGCTTGTCTCAAGCACCCGTTACCTACTAAAACATATTCTACGATAACAAAAACGAACTTGAATTTCCCTAAAGGTACTATCAATTCTTCTAGCCCTATTGGCAAGAATAACTGTTTAGCTAGTAAGGATGTTCAAGACGTGAACAAGTTAGATAATTTTCTTACCAGTGATTTTGACTTTACTGTAAATGAAACTGGCAATAATCATATTGTGAAAGAAAGATATTATGCTGGTGACAAGGGAACCCTAAAGGATATGACATATACCTTGGGGAAACGATTGCTTACAGTAAAGAGTACTAAAATAAATAATGTATATTTACTGAAATGTATTACACTGGGTATAGTACCTATGGGCTTAAGATTTTTTAAAATACCCATGGGGTTAAGTTTAAATAACAACACTATGGCTGAATTTAATACATTGTTCAATAGTTTTGGTTTTAGTTATATTAACATGCTTATTAAAAAGAATGATGAGAGATTATCTAGATTGGTTAGTGATGTGGAAAAATTGAATAAGGATATAGTAAGTGATTTGTTGTTTCCACAGTGGCATGACATATGATAAACAATATAAAATGGCTGATATGAAGGCAAAAGGGATATTTGCCAGGAAAAGTAAAACAATTCAGCGTGACTTAGAACAATATAAAGAAAATCAGGCTTACATATGGAAGCAAGAGCATAAGGGTGACAATAGAGATATGACAAACTGGGGCGAAGAAACATATAGGGATAAGGGGACGAATTTTTAAGGGGGCAGACATTTCCCAGCTCCGAAAAAGAATTACAGTCAGTGGAACAGACACGAGAAATATTAGAAACAGAAGTTGAATCAAAAGAGAATGAATTATTGGAAGAAAGTCAGTTAACATCATTAGATGAAAGTAATCAAATTTTACAAACAACAGTGAATAATGAATATGATGCTATAGAGAAGATTATGAGTAGCTTCAATTATTTAAAAGTTTATAATTATACTAATTTTAATATTATGGAAGAACACTTTTCTCTTTTCACTAAAGGAATGAAATATATCCCCACAGTTAAATTTAATTTAGTGGATACTATTACAGAGATTAAATTGTACTGTCGAAGATTGAATTTGGCTGTATTTTTCAAACATAATAATGATAATACAATGTCAGGAGATCATAATATGTTTAAAAAGAGAAGCACTTTTATACCACTGGCCCATAACAAGGTGACTAGTTTCGAAAAAATAGTATGTCATGGTGAATACAAATTTAACAGACAAAGTAAAAAACAGAAAACTATGGATAATCTGAAAGTAGATGAAAGAAATTGTTTGGAAGAACTGATTAAGAACAAGGATATCTGAGTAATGAAACCGGATAAAGGAGGAGGAATAGTTTTGTTCAATACTACGGATTATATTAATGAGGTATACAAAATTTTGCTAGAATCTGGGAAATATGAAACAATTTCTATAAATGAAATAAACATTGGATATAGGAAGATAGATTTAGCTTTAGGGGAATACCTACTAGATAACAGGATTCCTACTGAGGTATATAATTATTTAAAGGTAGAACATCCTACATTGGCCACAATAGTAGGCATCCCTTAAGTGCATAAGAACATATTGAATCCCTCTTTTCGCCCTATAGTATCAGGGAGTAAATCAAAGACTTTCCAAATGGGGTAGTTATAGATAGATGGGTTAAGCCCATATATGCCAACATATCGCGTATGATAAAGGGTTCATGGATGTTTTTGGCTCATCTTACTCCTAATATTTGGAAAAGAGACCTAACTTTCATTACTATAGGTGTGATCGATTTATTTTATTGTATTCCCAAACAGCAAGGATTAGAAGATTTTAGTATCAGTCTGAGAAAATTTTCTAATATGAGTTGGAACGTATTAGTTTGATTACAGATATGATGAGCTTAGTTTTAGATCATAATTATATATATTTCAAGGGGGAATATTTTAGACAAACTAGGGGTGTGGCAATGGGGGCATCTTGTGCACCTATTTTTGCCAACCTGGTTATGTTGGAATTGGAGATTAAATATTTATTCAGCAGTGAGTATTATCAATATGTCTCTTACTATTCTAGATTCTTGGATGATATTTTTTTGTTATGGAATAGGCCAGTTAATATTATTACTCAATTCATTGAGTATATAAACAACACTAGTGATTTCTTGAAATTCACACATAAAGTTAGTAGTGAGGGCATTGCATATTTGGATACATACATCAGCCATACCAATGTAGGTTTTCAATCAGAAATTTATAGGAAGAACACCTTTTCTAAAGGGTATCTGGAATATACCAGCAATCATCTTAGGCAAATGTTAAAGAACATATTCAAAGGACAGTGTATAAGGGCAGCACGTATGTCATCTAGTTTTGAGTTAATGGAAAAAGAAATTAGTTATATTAGATCTATGTTTGTGAACAGGGGATATCCACTGTCTATATTGAATGACATTACAGCTTATGTCATTAGCGACTGGGGCAAGAAATATCCACCTCTATCGGGGACAGAAATGACGAATATAAAAATCAGAACAGAAAAGCCTGAGGATATGACTTACAGTAGAGTGTGTGTTTTAACATACTCACCCAGTGTGAATTATATTAGCAATATTATCAGAAAACATTCGAATATACTAGTAGTTGACGAAGATGTTAGAAAAGTAATAGGAGAAAGTCCTAGTTTCATCAATAAAATGGGTATGAATATAAAGAGACAGTTGAAAAAAATTGTTAATCACACAGAGACATATAACACATGTAAAACTACTAAGAAATGTGGGTTTTGTAAACAATGTTATGCTATCTGTGAAATGGAAGGATGTGATTGAATGATGTTAATAAGACATATGTCAAATTCAGAGCAGGTAACTCCAACAGCAAGAATGTTATCTATATGGCAAAGTGTATGTCATGCATTGCATTTTATATAGGAAAGACCGAAAGGCAATTTAGAAAGCGAATATATGACCATCTATATAAAATCAGGGTCAAGGATATAAATAGTGCACTGTATCGACATATTAACAAATGTGGGGACACACATGTATTTAAGTTTGCCATAACTGATCAAGTGAATATATAACCCCACGGAGGTAACTATAAAGCGCTCCTAGGGAAAAGAGAGAGTGTACGGCAAATTTTGACAGATGCCACCAAGGAGCCAGGAATTAATGGCTTTATTACCATCAAACCCTTCTTGCAATTGATGTAAAGTGTTTTTAAACCATTTAATGTTGTTTAAATTTGATATAATTCTTATATGCATATCATATTATTTATTATCATCATTAATGGTTTTAAAAGACTTTTTAATTTACTATATATAAATATATTTTAAAAAAACACATAAAATTGTATTAGGTAGATATATATATTGTTAGGTTGGTTGTAATTAACTTTTTGAACACAGTGTTAAGAGTTTTTTAGGTAATGCTACATAGTAACAAGCACATTTGTACAATTTGTTACACTAACACTTTAATTCTGAATTGATGGCTGCTTTGGCGCCAAAAAGTTTTTAAAAATGAAGCATATCTTAAGATTGAATTGTTCTGAAGAAGTCTGCTTGTGCAGATGAAAGCATTTAACTAGATGTAGTGTTCTAGAGTGTAGTTTTAACTAATGAATACTTTGTATTCCTGATTCGAGTCATGTTCACTTGCTGCATTATATAACATTACATAGACGGTTGGTTGCCGTCTAGTGGATCATATTTAAGGTGTTGTCTCTGCTTTCATTCATATATAATACATTAGACATGATAATACAACACTAGGAGTTATGTATTCATTTTTCTATCAAATATTCTGTACTATAACACAATTGCAACAACTATCACACTGTCGAGAAGTAATTATCGAGGATAACACTCTTTCTAAACCCCAGTGTCACCTGAACTGATGATATAATTCAATGTGACTACAAGTTGTACACAAAATAAAGAATTTTGGTTGGGGGGTGTAACTGAAGACAGAAAATGATTCCTACCTAGTCCACATTCTTGTGGGAGGGTGTAACTGAAGACAGAAAATGATTCCTACCAACCCCACATTGTGGTGGGGGGTGTAACTGAAGACAGAAAATGATTCCTACCTAGCCCGCATTGTGGTGGGAGGGGGTGTAACTGAAGACAGAAAATGATTCCTACCTAGCCCACATTGTGGTGGTGGAGGGGGTGCAACTGAAGACAGAAAATGATTCCTACCTAGCCCACATTGTGGTGGTGGCGGGGGGGGTGTAACTGAAGACAGAAAATGATTGCTACCTAGCCCACATTGTGATGGGGGGTGTAATTGAAGACAGAAAATGATTCCTACCTAGCCCACATTGTGCTGGTGGTGGGGGTGTAACTGACGACAGAAAATGATTCCTACCATGCCCACATTGTGGTGGGGGGTGTAACTGAAGACAGAAAATGATTCCTACCAAGCCCACATTGTGGTGGTGGTGGGGGTGTAACTGAAGACAGAAAATGATTCTTACCAAGTCCACATTGTGGTGGGGGGGTGTAACTGAAGACAGAAAATGATTCCTACCTAGTCCATATTGTGGTAGGGGTGTGTGTGTAACTGAAGACAGAAAATGATTCCTACCTACCCCACATTGTGGAGGGGGGGTGTTACTGAAGACAGAAAATGATTCCTACCTAGCCCACATTGTGGTGGTGGTGAGGGTGTAAATGAAAACAGAAAATTATTCCTACCTAGCCCACATTGTGGTGGGGAGGTGTAACTGAAGACAGAAAATTATTCCTACCTAGCCCACATTGTGGTGGTGGTGGGGGTGTAACTGAAGACAGAAAATGATTCTTACCTAGTCCACATTGTGGTGGGGGGTGTAACTGAAGACATAAAATGATTCCTACCTAGTCCACATTGTGGTGGGGGGTGTAACTGAAGACAGAAACTTATTCCTACCTAGTCCACATTGTGGTGGGGGGTGTAACTGAAGACAGAAAATGATTCCTACCTAGTCCATATTGTGGTAGGGGTGTGTGTGTGTAAATGATTCCTACGTACCCCACATTGTGGTGGGGGGGTGTAACCGAAGACAGAAAATGATTCCTACCTAGCCCACATTGTGGTGGGGGGGTGTAACTGAAGACAGAAAATGATTCCTACCTAGCCCACATTGTGGTGGGGGGTGTAACTGAAGACATAAAATGATCCCTACCTAGCCCACATTGTGGTGGTGGGGGGGTGTAACTGAAGACATAAAATGATCCCTACCTAGCCCACATTGTGGTTAGTACTCAAGTCCCAGAAACAATTTTTCAAAGCTGTGGTGTTTGAACAATTTCCTGCTGCCATTCTTTCTAGATGGGAAGTGAATCAAATGACCATTTAATGCAATCTAAGATGCGAGTGACTGCGCTGTTTGTTCTTAGGTGGCTTAGCAATGCACAGTTGATATAGCCCAGGCAAACTTCAGACAAGTAACAAATGTCAAGAAAGCTGCTAAGTAAAAGAATTTTGTTATGACTTTCCAAAGATTGCCACACAACAGGTTTTTTGATGTAGTAAGCTTGGACATAAAGATATGAACAGTTTTTGTTATTTCATTCCATCCCTTCAAATCAATTAAGTCTATTCAGTTACTCTTACAGCCACTGAATTCTTTGACAGCCTGCTGGGAGAATCTGCTTTGCAGCCATTCATTTCTTTCATTCACTGATTACCCGTTTTATGCAGTTCAGATTTTCAAGCTTCTACTCAGTGTATGAGAAACTAATCTTACACACACACACACACACACACACACACACACACACACACACACACACACACACACACACACACACACACACACACACACACACACACACACACACACACACACACACACACACACACACACACACACACACACACACGCACGCACAAACAATCCATCGCACATGGCAAACTATGGGTAACCTGGAAGAATTCTCTCTTACTTAGGGCAAATCTTTGGGACACAAGGTGAAATCAGAAAACCCTAGACACTGAAAATGCCTGTTTATCTGCATGTTTTTTTCTTTTAAACAAATTTATCTTTACCTGCTGGATGGCTGCAGATCTGGAGTTTATTACAGCAGTAGGAGTGTTACTGAGAGTTTGATACATACAAAGAGTTTTCCCACATTTATCCTAAAGTCAAGATACCTAGAAAGGCATTTATACTAGAACCTGCAATCATTTTAGTTTCTTATCATTAGCATGAACTTTTACTAAGATAATGTAACTGGATCACTTTCATACTCTCTGTATATTTTTCATTACATGTTATTCTGCCTAATTTTAATTCTGTAGGCTATGTATACTTACTGTTTTTTTCACCACAGTCATGCCTGATGTGATCCTTGGGCCAAACAGCCCAACAATTTACTAGACAGAATAAATAAATAAATAAATTATGCCTTATTCATGACTGAGGAAAAGTGAACAGTTCTGAAACACTTGAAAAACTTGACCTCTTTGACGGTTAGTCTCTAAAATCAAGTCAATAAAATGGCTATGCTACAGCGTATAACACATCCCATTTTTTTGTATCATTTATGCCCATGTGCCTGCCAACCATCAAGCCCATAGACCATGAGAGTGCTTTGTACTCTTTCTGCTATCCCAGCAGTGAGAGCACTTTCATTTATGAACTTAACTCCTGTCCCACAATGGTGATGTGTATCATCAAAGGGGCCACTTACACACCTTTCAGACCACACAGATGTGCTTCCCCACTTATGCCAAAAGGGACTACCATCACTGGCTCAGGTGGCTATACCCACATCCTCTTGGCCTGGCCTTCCACTAAATTATTGGCTTTCACTCTTGATCAGAGTCATCTTATTGGAGACATGGTGCAAGCTGGGCGGGATCCACCACCCCTTTCCCCCAAGGATGGACATGTCTATCCACCCTGACAGTGCTGTCAAGCACCTAAGCTGCTAGTCAATGTCAGATCACCTAGGCTGAAGTCAGAGACTTATCCCCCTATACCACCGATACAGTCACTCACACTATTTGTGGTAGAAAGCAGCCAGTCATGGAAAGCTATATGTACTGCTTATTTTTATCACTAACTTACTTCCACATTTTCACTCACGGCTTGTATTTTTGGTGCTGTCTTCACTATTTCATCTGTAATGAATATGCTTTTTTTGTTTTAACACAAACACACTTATTTTAACATCTTCCCTTCCTGTGGTGGCTTACATTTTCACTGTTTCAACATAATACCATCTTTACCTGACCAATTTAAATGTAATCCTTCCTGGCTTTCATATACGGGCAAATCCATCATGTAGGCCTGCTAATGATGAGGTCGAGCTTCATTCCTCCTGCACACCGATCTAAATCCATCTTCATAAAACTATGTCAGCATGGGACTTTACGTAAACCATTTTTCACACAGTTCTCACTTGTGTTTTATCTGTGGCGTTACAAACGTGCACCCTCCTTAGTCTCTTTCTTAAACAGACTCTGGACTATCTTCAAGCCTCCAAAGTTTTGACCCAAGATGGCAGTATATGGCATCCCATGAGCACAGCTGTCATAACACTGAATTAATGTAGTTTTTAAATGTATTAGAGTCTGTCACCAGATGTGGATGAGGGCAAGGTAGTGCACACAACTTACCTAGATCTTGCCAAGATCTTCAACACCATCCCTCACCAGGAATCATAGATAGAGTCACTAAACTGGGCATAAACCCCTATGTCATAAGATGGGTTGCCAACTGGCTCATTGATAGAACCCACACTGTGAAAGTAGTGGACTCCAAATCTGACTACCAACCAGTTACAAGTGGTGTCCCACAGGGATCAGTCGTAGGTCCTCTCCTGTTTGGCATCTAGTTCTCTGAAGTTCACGCCTACACAAAGGGACTCTGGCTGACCAAGTTCACAGATGATTGTAAACTGGGAGCCATTCTAGATTCTCCAACTGATATAGACATTCTACAAAAAGGCATCACTGACACCAATGACTGGTGCCAGAAACATGGCCTTAAGCCCAACACCAAAAAGTGCATTGTCATTCCCTTTGGGAAAAATTCGGTGCCCATCCAACTACCACATAGGCAGTAGTCACTAAACACTGAAGGTGTGATAAGAGACCTGAGGACACAGGCTGACATCAACCTCTCCTTTGATAACCACATTGTCACTGTAGTCAGAAAGTCGTTCTATGTGGCACATCTCATTACAAAAGGTTTCTCATCCAGGAAGAAAGTGGTCATAATCCCTCTCTTCTTGTCCCTCAATATACCTATTATAGAATACAATGCCTCATTTTGTATGTACCTCACTAGACACCCACAACAACTGGAAAGGCCACAAAAATACCTCAATAAGAGGATCTTAGGCCTTAGACACATACCCTATACGGAAAGACTCAAAAAACTCCCACTATACCCTGTCTCTTATCGCCTACTTAGAGGTGATGTCTGCTTGACCTACAAAGCCATGTCTGACCCAGAGCTGCTAAATATGCTACACCTAAAGAAATCCCAATCCTTCTGTGCCACACGCTCCAGAGACCAAAACCTCATTACCACAATAAACAGAACATGCTGGAGGGACAGGTTCCTAACCCAGAGACTTGCCATACTCTGGAACAAATGTCCTATTCACGTGAAGCAGAGCACTTTACTGGCCCTCTTTAAGAGAAATCTTGATGAGTGGATGGGCAATTGGAAGTTTACCCTGGGGATCACTTCAGTGGCCTTGCCTGACAAGGGCACTGGGAATTAACTTTGGGTGGCATGATGCCAGGGAATCTTCTTTGGCTAGGCTTATATAAGCTCCAGGGCCATTAGCCTAGTACACACCTATGAATCTATGAACTTATTAGTTTACTTATTCCTTGTTGAAAATTAAATCTAGTTATAGGCCTATTTAGTGTTCAATTTTATGATTTCTGCTTTACTCTGCTCATTTATTTAATGAACTGAATTGCCATTTGCCATTTTACATTTTGGTTACTGCCTTCAGCTAGTAGCTTGTTGTCAACATTATACTGTTACTGTCCCAATACTGCAAGCTGTCCTTTCTTTCCTGCCATAGTAATTTGACCTGTGACGTGCTATACTATACTATATTAACATTACTTGTAACAATGCTGCAATATGCGCATCTTTGCCTTTTTACCATTACCTTGCTTATTATTGGGAGTGAGTATGCTGCCTGCAGCTTGGAAACGTGGGATGTGCCACAATTTTCTTGGTTTAGTGAGACTTGGACAATATTCTGGTTTCCTGCTGACAGGCTTCTATGTTTTAGCAGCTTTTCCTTGACTGGAGTAAATAACATGAATTTGTTTCAGACTTACATTGTGACAGTTCATATGCAGTTTACCAATGCATCTGAAAAAGCAGAAGGCCTTACACAGATGAGATTGTGATCTGTAGTGAGAGTAGGGAACAGGTGGAGGAGACCCTGGAGAGGTGGAGATATGCTCTAGACAGAAGAGGAATGAAGGTCAGCAGGACTAAGACAGAATATATGTGTGTGAATGAGAGGGAGGATAGAGGAATGGTGAGGATGCAGGGAGTAGAGGTGGCGAAGGTGGATGAGTTTAAATACTTGGAATCAATAGTTCAGAGTAATGGTGAGTGTGGAAGAGAGGTGAAGAAGAGAGTACAGGCAGGATGGAGTGGGTGGAAAAGAGTGTAAGGAGTGATTTGTGACAGATGAGTACTAGTAAGAGTGAAAGGGAAGGTCTACAAGAGAGTAGTGAGACCAGCTATGTTATATGGGTTGGAGACAGTGGCATTGACAAAAAGGCAGGAGTCAGAGCTTGATGTGGCAGAGGTGAAGATGTTAAGATTTGCATTGGGTTTGACGAGGATGGACAGGATTAGGAATAAGTATATTAGAGGGTCAGCCCAGGTTGGAAGGTTTGGAGACAAAGCCAGAGAGGCAAGATTACATTGGTTTGAACATGTGCTGAGGAGGGATGCAGAGTATATTGGGAAAAAGATGCTAAGGATGAAGCTGTCAGGTAACAGGAAAAGAGGAAGGCCTAAGATAAGGTTTATGGATGTGGTGAGAGAGGACATGCAGGTGGTTGGTGTGACAGAGCAAGATGCAGAGGACAGGAAGAAATGGAAACAGATGATCTGCTGTGGCGACCCCTAACGGGAACAGCCGAAAGAAGAAGAAGAAGAAGAAGAAGAAGAAGGCCTTACACAAATTACCATGTATGGTACAGAAATTCATAGTGTGGATTACAAATGGCTTTGCCATGAACTTTAATTCTTTTGTCCTTGGATCTGATGATAATGGCGGTTTATTAGATACACTGTTTTTTTTCTTCACTTTGTTTGTAACTTGTATACAGGACAAGTCAAGAACGGCAGCACTTGAAGTTACTTCAGCTACATTCCTAAATTAGGTTATTTTACTATAATTTATCCACATGTACATTTATTTCATGTTTGATTTTGCAAGTAGTGTGTATTGATTATGTTTAGTTTTTGCATGAAGGTTACTTAAAATTATTCCTTTCTGTACTATTTAAGCAGTTAAATAAGTGTTACATCACCTAACTTCATAATCATGACTGCTAAAGAAATCTGACGTCCTCCTATAAAAAGGAAGTCTTCTTTCCTGTTGCTTTAGGCTATCTGTTTTCTATCACCCAGGAGAACCAAGAGTTTATTTTTAAAATAACCTCCAACACACCTTAGTTTTTATATGATTTCTGCTAACACCCAGGCCTGACAGTCTCTCATTCACTCATCTTTACTGCAAGCAATAATGCTGAACAGGTTGTGTGTTATTGTAGAAATAACACATGTGCAGGGGTGTTTTGTAGCTCAACACCATAGCTGGAGGGCCTCCACACCACTGGAAGAGCATTATTTCCGCAATAACACACACACTGGAGTACATTATTGCCCTTAGAGAACAGACTATCCACAAAACTGTTTAAATTTTTTTTAATATTACATATATATTTTTTTATATATTTCTGATGTAAAATACTTCCTCGGCCTAATGAATCAAACTTTTACATAAAAAATATAAACATGTAAACATTTAATGTCTGGACTTTCTGACACACACACACACACACACACGCACGCACGCACGCACGCACGCACAAACACACACACACACACACACATACACATTCAAAAGCACAAAAGTATGGACTCACACTCATGCACACACGTACACATTCAAAAAACAAACATACACACACATATACATAGATGTAAGCACACACACCACTTAATAGGCACTTTGTTGTATATGAACACAACTTCAGAAGTCTCATTCCACAACTGAATGTCTAAAAATAAATATATAAATAAATGCGCTGCAAGCCATTACCCCTTCGCCTGCTCCCACCTTTTACTGTCTGTTGTTTTTGCTGCCTAATGATTTTTTTATATTAGCACATTCATTAAATAATGCCACTAAGTTACTTTAAAATTGAATTAGTTTATGCTTGCTGATAGACTGCCTGTTGCTGTCAGTGCTGTCTGTGGGCCTCAAGATGTCTCACTCACTCACACTTATACTCTCACACACTCAAATATACACACCTTTTATTTTTTGCTTACTTCTTTATGTTACTCAGGTATGTTTGTTTGTTTGTTTGTTTATTTATTTCACAGGGAGAATTACTGGGGCTCTATGAGTCCTGCCCCTTTTCAGTTTCAGCTTTAAAAGTGGTAATAGAATGCTTACTACAGTCAGTGCTTTCGCAACTTACACTGACATGCAAGCAAGCAGAAACACACCCACAAAATTTCACATGCAAGCTTTTCTGTCTTCTGTTTTTTTAGTCAGCATATGAAAATGGTGGCTGTTGGCATTTGTTTACTGTCTGAGCTTCACAGCAGAGTAATATTCTGCAGTGACGTGGTAAAAATGAAAATGATTTTCAGCAGGCATTGCCTGTACATTAACACCCTGCTGGAGAACGTGCATTGTCCAATCAGAGTGCCGTCACTTATACTCTAAATATTTTAAAGTATAATTTCTACTCTGTATTTCCCCTATCACACTTGTTTTATGTAAGTGGTTTTCCAATAAAAAGCATTACAAAGATTGTATTTGGGATCTGCCCACATAACTCTAATGTATCTCTTAGGGAATCACCCTAGGAATAGTGTGGTGGACTGTCCATACACTTCAATGGACCTTGATGTATGAGAGCTTTTATATCCATTACAGTCTATGGATGCACACCTACACTATCCCTACACTTATCTCCTTAAAGGTAAAGTTCGCTGAAATTTAAGTGATGTCAGCATAGAGAAAAACAGTATTTTATGAATAATTTTAAAGAAAAATCAGGCCACATATAACTCGAACCACTGCACCAAAAATGTAGTATGGCATGGCAAGCCAAGAAAATAAGCTCATATTCGAGACAGGACACTCAAAGAATAAAACCAGTATTTAATAGGGGTACTCTGTGTTGGGCCCAATCCACTTAAAGATATTATAGCAAATATTCTAAGTTGAGTATCACACGGGGGTGTCTGCACAGTCATAACTTATACCACATGTCCAGAACAGATCATGTGTGTGATGCTGGGGAGGAGGGAGAGGTTAAATTATGCCATTAGGTGGCTTGTCTGTCACATGTCTTTAAACATACAGAGAGGGCAAGATTTTTCATCTCAGTTAAGCACATCAAACTCGGAGCAATGTCACCTGAGAGAGAACAAAGTCTCTTATTTTTTACAATCACATGGGAGAATTAAGTCAATGCACCACATCCTGGAAGGCTAGGATGTTTGTGACAGCAGAAGTTATGGTATCAGTATCCTTGCAGAGCCCAAGAAGGACACCCATCAGGCACTAATGTAGCTTGAATGAACATGAAGGTCCATTGAAGTGTATGGACAACTATGGCCATGGAGCTAACGATCATGATGAAGAAATGTCACACAGGCATGGCAGACATGGCTACCACTCTGTAATGAGAAGAACATTAAGAGAAGACAATGCTGTGCTTGATACCTTTGGTCACTAATCTGTGATATTATCTGAGGTCCTATGCGCAAGTGAATACATGCTATATTAATGCTACAGAGAAACCCTGAGCTGTATATCTCAATGGGTTTGTGTTGCTCACAGAAAAGGTCACGGCTGTTAGTGAAGTACTTATTTATTTGCCTTTTGTTGACCTGGAAAGCAGTGGCCTGGGGAGAAAAGCTCTACTAAGTGCCCTTATCTTGCTGCTTGTAGACCACTACAAGCATTGCAATATTCATGTATGGCAAGGGAGTGCTTGCTCTGAATGTCATCATAGCATATAAATGAATAAGCTTGCAACTCCTCAGGCTGGTGACTTCCAGTCAGACTTGACAATCCTAAAATCTGCACAAATTGCACTATCTATAGTATGACGACATGGATATAATGTTTAAACATCAAGTTCCAGGGAAAACATAAGTGATGACAATGGGAACTAGTGAGAAATCTATCTAACAGAAGTTTTTACTATTTTATGTTGGTAGACAGAATTGGCTTGGGGTAGCAAGATTAATCCATCCATCTACAACCCTTTTTTTCCCCATTTTTGCACATGAGGAAGGGGTGTCACTTCATCGGTGACAAATAGGACATGTAACTTTAGTCTCCTCAAGCTACAGCAATGGTAGTTCCTAGTCATTTTACAAGGCAACATTAAACTGGACTGTAGTATTCCAGTGGTTATTCTTAATTCAGTTAAATGCTTCAGCCATACGAGACCTCACTAGTGGCAAATATTGAACAGAATACTGGAAATGGTATGAATTTCTTAACTCCTAATGTTTTGCTTTGTCCAGCATTTAATTGTGACATTCACAAAACACAGATTCAGATGTAGAACATTAGTCAATGCACAGCAGTGACCAATGAACAGGTCTGTAAAGACACAAGCTTCATAAATTTGACTGCACTGTAACTTCTTTATTTGGGCAGCTGTGGTCAGTATCTGTTACTCATCTTAAGCAAAAGTATGTTTCTTCCATTAGTTTTCAGAAGCATCAAAGCTACGTTGCTTGATATCCTTCTACTGTTTGCATACCACTTATGTATTTATTAATTTTTCACATTCCTGGTATAAGAATGAATTGTACGGTCTACATAATTGTAGCAAGTGGAGGCCTACAACTGTTTTCTTCTGAGTAAATGATAAGCATTATCCCCCTGTGTTGTAAGAGGAATGCACTGCTTAAAAAATTGCTGTCACCTAACAGAATAACTTCTGAGTAATGGCCTCCATTGTGCTTCATGTATATTAGTATAACACTTCCTAAACTAACAAGCTACTACTGACTGGGTCCTATGCAGTTACAAGCTGCAGAAGAGAAGCTTATCTGTATATCTCAAATTCACTTAAGGTAAGTTACATGTTCATACCATACATAACAATATTCTGAAAAAACACAAATTAATTCAGTGCTTTATTACTGATCCATTATAAGAACTGATCTTTTGATAAAAGTGCACAATTATACAGTATTTACAGCTTTTTGGCAGTCATATATTACATGCACGTGCTAATTATATACAGTGTAAAAGTGCCCTTTGTTGAATTAACTCAAATGACTCATATAAATATATACAAATAATTATAAAATGCCAATAAATCTGTAAAATACTTTGAGCCAAGACTACAAAATAAATCTCTGCAAACATATAGTCAAGTGTGATATCTCATTTTCTTTTTACAACATCTTGTGCTGAGCACATTATAGATGCAAAACTAGCCTGTCTACTGTGTGCAGTAAAACTATAATTATGTATTAGGTTCTTAAGTGAAGATAAAGGCACTTCATACTTTTTTTGCAAGGTTATGCTTGTCATTTTCTTTTTGTCTATGTGTTTAACTAAAATGGATAGCAATTAAATAAAATAATACATTATTGATCAAGTAAATAACATAACTTTACAATCACAGTCTCAGAATGAGATGCACTTATGTCCCATTTGTCCTTTATAATTACATAATACTTATGCCTTGAATATATACAGAGTTTTGATAAAACACACCCAGCTATATACTCTTGTATATTTAGCATAGCATCCAAAGATACATAAAGCCTCTGGCATCATGCTTTACACTCCCAGGTTCATGTAATATAATATCATAATTCATATCATATTACAGAGTATTGCCCATATACAGTGTGCAGTCATTTCATACTTAAAACTTATTTTTAGGTCATACAGCCTAAATTCCTGTTACATATTAAACGCCTTACCTTTGGAAATAAGTTTAAAACATTTCCTTCTCAAAGATGTTAGTTAAATCAGCAAACTACTTAAAATACAGCTGAAGGTATGGGTTAATATTTATATACTAAAATAAATTTACAATTCCATCAAACTGTTAATGACATTACAGTGAGAGACAAGTAAGGTAACATATACATTAGTAAATCAGTTCAGTAAAGTAAAAACATGCAGTGTACTGATGTACAATGAATGACCCATGTGAAAATAAAGGAACAAAAGATCTATTGACATTCTCCAGGATAAACTGGAAATAAATCAATGAATTCTGTTAGTCAAAAGGATATGCTACAGCAGCTGTCCTGGAAAAGTTCCAGCAAAGTTTAGAAAAGTAAAATGCTATTACCAGGGTGTAAGCAGTTGGTGTTAGATTTGCAAATAAAGTTCCCACTACTGCAGTCTTGTCCCTACCACTCTACCACAAACACATACACACACACACACACACACACACACACACACACACACACACACACACACACACACACACACACACACACACACACACACACACACACACACACACGCATGCACACGCATGCACACACACGCACACACACACGCACACGCACACACACACACACACACACACACACATACACTTACTCAAGCACACAAACATAAGCATACATAAAACTCTGACCCATGACTTGTGCTCTAAATATGAAACATAAACAGGCATTTATACAGAAAAGACAGATACTTCTCAACTTTAAACCAAATATTTAGAAACAAACAAAAAACAAGCATGGCATCCATTCAGCCACAGCTAACTTCTAAGTCCTACTGCACATGATTTAGTTTGGTTTCTAACAAAATGCAGCATTAAAATGCCAACAGATGGACATCATGAATTTGCCTGGTTTGTTTGAGAGCAAGATTAGGACAGATACTCCTACCCTTATTGCAGCTCATACCTATTCACCTGTCCAGAATTCAACAGTATTTCCAGGAGTTTTGCCTCATATTTTGGTCTCTTCTTCATAAAATTTGTGTTTTTTGTGGTACATCATTGAGGACTGAAGTCACTAAACAATGATAACCATTTGAGATTCAGACTTCCTATCATTCAGAAAATGCATGTTAATGCAAAACCTGTATTTTAGCAACATTGTAAGTTTATAACAGCAATATTTAAAATTTGTCCCTGATTGTGGGCCTCCCCTCCCACTATTTTTGACTTTGTCCAGAATTCTTGCACTAAGTGGTTGAGAGGTGTGCTATAGATGTAGCACGTGTTTTACAAATATCCCAGCAGTCACAGCCTATTCAATCCATCCTAACAACTCATTTTGCCTCTCGACCATGCTTTCAGCAAAAAAATTGCATCCTAATATCTAGGTGGTTTTATGTTACCTTAATCTGACTGTCATCCCTGCTATAAACAAATTTCTTCCTGTCATGTAGTCCATTATATGTTCTTTAATATGTACTCGTTTCTAATGAATTCAGAACAAACTGCTCAAGCCACTCTTCCTGCAACATTCACTCCACCACCACATCATCCTGATTACCCTTCTAACTTTGCTCATTTTAAGGTCATCAGAACTGGACATTAAAAACCAGCTATAATCTTAAAAGGACTGAATAAAAAGCTACCATCTCCTTCCTATCCCTCTGGGGTATAGGTCTCAGAAGGGCCTGACTGAGGGTTATCATCACCTTACAAATACCCAAGTTACAGGTCACAGAAAGGTCACAGAAATGCCTGAGAGAGGGTCATTGGCACACCTCAACAATCACCCCAACAACCAATCTGCCCATGCTGCCACTCTCTTGTACTGAACTCGATTGTTCATTATCTTTGTAGTAATAACCTCCAGTCCTTCTGTATGAGGTTTTTCAGTTCACACTCCACATATCTGCCTACTAGGTATTCTTCTCAGATGTATCACCTTGTACCTGGGAAGGTTCACTGGGAGCTGCATCTTATGGATACTGACTCCTTGCATGAGATCAGAGATAAACACATAAACAAGGGTTTATGTTCTATCCATGTTCAACATCAGTTGCAGCACCCAATAAGTTCCTCTCAGCACTACTTTCTTCCATATAATTATTCTCCTTCCACCTGTACAATTTTTCCTCTTCCAATTTCTGCAGGAAGTTTGTGTGTGGGGGATAGGGAGGGGTAATGCACGTCAAAGACTTTACTGAAGTCTACTGAAGATCTACTATACTATATCACGAATGATGCCTCTGTCTCTCACCCTGATAATCCAGTAAAAGAACCACACCATGTTAGTGTAAAAGGATCTTCCAGCCCTGACTCCAGGTTGGACTTGTTCTTACACAGCTCTTTCTGATTCAAAACACTGTTAAGCCTTGATTTCAAGACTGCACCATTGCTTTTCCTAGTGCTGAATCTCAGCTCAAAGACAAGCAGCAGATGAACATGCACACTTCAAAACTGCATGGTGTGTGTGTGTGTGTGTGTGTGTGTGTGTGTGTGTGTGTGTGTGTGTGTGTGTGTGTGTGTGTGTGTGTGTGTGTGTGTGTGTGTGTTTGTGAAATGCCACTTGCTCTTACTAGAATTACAGGCCACTGTGCTGCTCATGGACACATGCTGCATGAAGACTGTAGTTTGTACTATAAAGAGGCAGGCAACATGACAAGATGTGCAGACTAAATCCATGAAGTGCCATGTTAAATGCAATTTATTGTCCTGATAATAAATCTTGATAACTGAGATTTATACATCTGAACAAAACTGTGTGCATTGCCAGCACAGAAAACCTGTACTACACTGAGCAGAAAGGAATCTTTCAGCCTTGAATTTGTGCTAACACAATCAAATGATATGAATAGACATAACATAAAAACAAACAGTCTAGCAGCAGGGTTTGCAGAGGTAAAGAAAATGTTCTTCTTTATAACATTTTATTTTACATTTACAGTACACCCCAAAGAGACAGGCTAAGGAGTTGACTACAATATCTTTCACATTGTTAGTACACTTTGCTGAAGTAACTTTGTCAGGTTTTGCTTCAAGAAAATTGATGCAAGAAAGTAGAGATTCTCAACTGAAAACAACACTTAAATTAAAATGCTTCATGGTCAAAGGTGTGCAAGCCCCTTGTACCCCGTAACTTATATAATTAAATCTGTGATCAATGCATCTGGAGGAGAACTTACACTTTCTCAATTGTAGCAGTTCTTTGTAGTGTTAGACACTCCAGGATATGCCAGAACATAGTAGCCCATGTGTACTGTGACACACACTAGGACATGCCAGCATGCAGCAGCTCAAGTAAAGTGTGACACACTCCAGAAAATGCCAACACACCACAGTTTATGTGCAGTGTGATGAACTTCAGGAAATGTCAGCATATCGCAACTCATGTGTAGTGTGACACAGTCCTGGAAATGCCAACACACCACAACTCATGTGTAGTGTGACACACTCTAGGAAATGCCAACATGCTGTAGCTCAGGTGCACTGTGACATAGACAATGACATGCCATCATGCAGCAGTTCATTCATAGTGTGACACACTCAGGACATGCCAGCACATCACAGCTTAATTGTAGCGTTTCACACTCCAGGACATGCCAGCAGACCACAGTTCATGTGTAATATGGCATACTCCACTGCATGCCAGCACATAGTAGCCCATCTGTAGTGTGGCACACTCCAGGACATGCCAGCAAACTGCAATTTGTGTACTATGACAGACTCCATGACATACTACCATAGAGGAACACAAATGAAGCATGACACTCTCAAGGAGGTGTCAGCACATAGCAGCTTATGTGTAATATGAAATTTCAGAACACGTAATGAGGCACACTCCAAGACATGTCAGCACATAGCAGCTCATGTGTAATGTGGCACATTACAGGTCATGTTAGCGCATAGCAGCACATGTTTATTTTGACACAATCGAGGGCATGCCAGCACACAGCAGCTCAGGATGACAGTGGAACATAGCAGCCTCAGGTGTTGTATCAGTCTGCACATAAGAAAACCGCATTCCACCAGGAATAAATGGTGCCATTTTAACACAGTTATAACAAGTTTGTGTAGTAGAGACTGTCAAGTCACCATAGAAAATGCTAAAAGTAATGGAATCCTAATAATGTTGGTGCATACTGAGAAAATAAATGATAGCGTTGAATTAATTAGGTATCATTACGATTTTTTTATTTTTGCAAAAACTGACATGCAAGTACATACATCTGAGTACCCTTAACTGGACTGACTATAAGATCTTAGCATCAGATTAAATGGCCATTTACAGAGGATTTTGCCTACTAAATATAATAGTTATTTCCAGAGAATGTGAACAATTTTCTAATTTAAAATTGAAACATTTAATCTTGCTACCTCAATGTTAAAGCTTTAAACTCCAAAGGCATAATAAAAGATTTAATTTGAACCAGCTGGCAGGATTCCCTTCCCATTAAGCTCAACTTAGTGATCAAAAATGGCCAAGTCAGGTATGGATACATATGAAATACAGATGTTTTCAGACATATGTAAAGACCCAGTAAATATGGAACATCACTGAGATGTACTAACAAAACATATGATTCTCAAATTCAGCATCACTGCCAGATGAAGTTTGCCACTGAGCTAAAATACAATGGCTCACAGACAGTGATTCAGGCAGAACACTGTGAATGGAGCTCTCATGAAAATCTAAGCAGGACAAAGCCATTATGTTCTAATGTCACAGTTTTGTGCAGCTGTCATCAATTGGTGATCCAGTGCCTCCAGTAAACTGAAGTTGTGCTTTCATGGCGAATGGTTGGAGCAATATAGGCCAAATTAGGACCAATATATATATATATATATATATATATATATACACATAAAAATATAAAAGATTATGAGTTAGTTGCTGATGCTAACTGGCTTACTATGTGTTTGAGACATGTATGTCATGAAATTCAACTCGAGAGGTGAATCTTGGAATCTGTGTTGAGAATACATAATCTTAGGTTATCATTAATGATCTGACCATAATTCTTTGTGGAGCTTTATCTGCTCCAGGTGTTACTAGTTACAGTAAAAATGAAAAAAAAAAGATAAGTGTTGTGTCATCTTTCAAAACCATAAAGCACTTAGTGATCACTGTCAGAAAGTCAGGGTAACTCAGTCCTTTACATTTACCCTCACTTTCCATGCCTCTCAACTGTCCAAATGTCTGCCTGATATGTTTGGGCTGTTCCTCATAAGGTCCAGTGTTTTTTGAAAAAATCGCTGAGGACTAAAGTCACTAAATAATGACATTTAGGTTTCAGACTTCATATCCTTCAGAAAATGCAGGCAAATGCATATGCTGTTATTGTAATAATTTTCTAAGTTTACAGCAGGAAGTCAGGGAATGTTACCAATGGACATCAGGCAGAAACAAATCTTTTATTCTACTGCTGTCACTTACTTGGCAGCACTGGCAGACTTTACTGCCTAGACCGATGCCCAACATTTACAACTAAAGCAGGAGGTGTATTAATGTCTCTTAAGGTTGGGTCATACGCTACTCTGGCACTAATCAGTGAGATTTATAAAATTATATTCTCATAATACTGTGCTGTGTAAATTCTGATATATATGTATATATATATATATATATATATATATATATATATATATATATATATATATATATATATATATATATATATATATATATATGTATATATACTTACACACGTATCTTTGGAATTACACTCCATCAATGACAATGTTCTGCATAAAATCAGATGAAAATTCTGGCTCATATTATGTAATAATACCATGCTGCCTAACACGTACACCAAGAGCTCTTGTACTATAGTGCTGGAGTTAATATGACAGATGCATCATACAAACACAAGCGCACACAATCATATAAGCACAAACATTTTATATACATGTAGTAGTCTGCACCTACACACACACACACACACACACACACACACACACACACACACACACACACACACACACACACACACACACACACACACGCGCACATAAAAATGTATATGAACACACATATGTAGATTTATATACAGTTATATGTATATGTGGCTATCCACACATCTTTGCAATATAAAGCATTTTAAAGAATAAAGTTGCTTTAAAAAGGATGCTTTCACACACACAATCATATATGCACAAACATTTTATATACATGTAGAAGCATGCACTTACACATATACACAAAATATACATATACATACACACACACACACACACACACACACACACACACACACACACACACACACACACACACACACACACACACACACATGCATACATATGTACATTTATATACAGTTACATGTATATGTGGATATAGGCACACACACACAACACACACACACACACACACACACACACACACACACACACATGCATACATATGTACATTTATATACAGTTGCATGTATATGTGGATATAGGCACATCTTTGCAATATAAAGCATATTAAAGAATAAAGCTGGTTTAAAAGGATGTTTTCCCACCCCACCCCCATTCTCTTGATCTCCTTTTCTTACATGTGCTAGCGTGAGACAGGAAACTGCAAAGAATAGCAGGAAGAATACAGCTGAAAGTGCAGGCTTCGGGTAGAATTGGTATCTCTGCACTTAGAAGATACAGAGCATCAGTGCTACCAATGCTGGGGAAAGTTTCCTCGCTGAGCCAGAAGATCAGAGACTATTCTAAGGATTCTTTAGTACTCTGTAAATTTGTGCAGCATTTTTATTAAACTATGTCTGTGACAGTGTTTCATAGATATGTTTTGGTATTGCAGATAGAGAGAGAAAAATATATATGTAGTTTGTACAGCAGAAAAGGTAAAATGTTTCACATTGTGTGAGCTAAGCCCCTTGGCAATAAACTATATATTCTCTGTTTCTGCATTATGGGTAGGCATTTAGATTTGTACCAACAACCTTGTCCAGTGTCCTTTAGTCACATTTTTGACTGCTGTCCAGCCAGCGTGTATCACTGTACTCCCTTGTCTTGATGACGATTAGCTGTTGGTTATTTACCTTGTGCTCTTTATTCCCATCTGTGTCGGCTGTCATTGGCTGCTGCGCCAAACTCTGCAGAAATCCCTGAATTTCCTTCAACTGTGACAGCAGCAACTGGTCATTAATTGGTTTACCAAGCTGAACGTAGAAACATTTGGAGGGAAGGATCAGGGGTGGATGATTGTCAAAACTTTCCAAAATTTCAGCTGCAAAACAGAAGCACACAAGATTACTAAGATGCATATTTAAGTGACTCACAGTCACTAAAACTGCACTGAATTTGTAAACAAAGTTACTTCTAATCCTTAGAGACTTAATTTTGCATCTATAATCATAGTCCCTTTGCTTCCCAAACCAAAATTTTTCTCAGGACCTTCAGATAACCCATAACAGCATTATGAATTATGTGACGCATTAAATAAGCAACTAATAAAAATACAGACTACAAACAGTGAAACTACTCAGCAAAATCAGAAAACTCTTGCATACCACATCTCTGGGTGTTTGGGGTAGATATGGTGCATGGAATGGCCTGTGTACAATTCAGAGAAGAATATATGCATATGTTTTGAGTTACAGTAGTCAAGTGGTGTAAAAGGTTAAAGACAAGTACACAGTCCACACAGTCCAAGTAACTCAAGTACAATTACAGTCACAAGATGCTTGACAGCACATGCAATGGAGGAAGAGTGTTCTCATTGCGGGGTGTAGAAGGCCATATTCTGCAGTAGTTCTCACAGAGGAGGGAATGGTATGTCCATGCAGCCTGAGGATTGGTATTAGGCTCACCAAGCCACTGGTGATAGTAGTAGCCTTCATGGTGGGTATGCTGGAGTATGCACCTCCGCATACGTAGTACTGTAAGCCTCTTTGATGACATGGATCACATGTCCCTCTACTCAGTAGCATTGGGTTAGACTAACACTAACACCTTCAGTTGAGAGGATACTGGTGATGGCACAATGTCCATAATGCCTGCCTGCATGTAAGGTCCCCCCTGGACATTTTTCTCCCTAGTGGATCTGGAGGTAAACCCCTACTGCTAGGGAATGGCTGGGCTTGAGCTCAGTAGAAGGAGGCTTTATGGTTGCAGCACAAGGGGACAAAAAAGAAATAAAAATATTGTAGTCAGGGCCATGACACATCGCATGTCCTTCGGCACTAATAGCTAGCCATGTGCAGCGGTGTTATCCCCTGGGATATGGAAATCGATGTCAGCCAACTCCTGCTACAATCTATATAACTGTACTTTTCAAACACAGAGAACTGACAGCATCATCTACTGCAGTGTTGCATGCTGTATTATTACACATCAATACCCAATGCTTAAAACATCAGTCAAATACTGTATCTGTAGGCTCACTTCATGTGCTAGAGGGATAAAGTTCTGACTTCATAGCAGATGACTTGAGTTCAATTATATATTAGCTCAGGTGCCTCTATGAGCTAGCAGGGGATGATGGGAGTGGGCAGTCACCACTAGCTTGCCCATTCTGGGGGTGGGGATGGTGTCACTTCTGGTGCAGTATATGAGTGACACAGTCTGAACTGACCATGCTTGTGCTGTCACAGACATTTGTACTCTAAACCAAGGGGAAGTCAGACTTCAAACATGTCCCCTCAAAAGGCAAAATAGTGCATCTTTGAGCAGCTGCTGGGGTTTGGCAGTTTTCTTCCAGGGGGAGAAGAGAGGCCATCTAAAACTCCAGCAAGTTGTACTGATAGGTCAATAAATCATGTCATCTATAAGGTGAGAGACGTACCATGGCTGAGTGCCTCTCAAAGTTGCACAGGTACTCACCTGGCACAATACAGCCGAGAAGTAGGCAGAAGACCAAGCATAATGCAAAATACAGGATTTTTTTTTTTGAAAATAACAATGTCCATGGTTTATCTACATCCATGATAGCATCCCTGTAGCTCAGTACATGACTCAGCCTTGGACATTACATACAGCTGCATATGTACTACTAATTCTCTTTGAAGACCACTCAAAATACAATATATACAACAACCATGTATCCTTCAAAACTACATGATATGTATTACCTTCCAGTATAGACATACATGTCTTACACAAACTGCAAAATATGAATTATGTCTGTAATTTAGAATGGTTTTCCTCTGCACACAGTATATGTGCCTAACACTGCTGGATTGCCAACTGCCCTTTGGTAATGTTCACACAGGTTTCTATGGTCCACTCAGGACACTAATCCATACTTAGTGTGTGGGGCATGATTCAGAAAATCAGACTCATTACTAGTTCTCATGTTATAATCCATCAGCAGACAACATTTATACCTCATTACTTTGCTGGTCTAAGTAAAGTGACACCAGCTTCTAGCAGCATCCTAATGCTCAAATGTCCAAAGGGCACATTCCTTTGACTGTCATGCATTGGTAGCCACAAAAGCTATTGCTATGTTTGAGGCTATATAAATCTCATGAAAAATAAAAATTTTTGCAAGTCAAATGCATGGTGAAATGCAACTGTTTATACTAATAACTTTCTATGCACAACACATGCATAAATAAGTTGCAGATAGTGCCTGGGTTGGGCACATTATAACGGTATTCTTTTTTTTAATAAAATCATACTTTATTGTTATGACTTGTAACAAATTAATTTATATTCACACTAGCTATTTATATCAAAGTAGTATATAACAATGAAAAAGAAAGATATTGTGCAAAGACATAAAAGTAAAAATCATTTTCTACAATCAAAATTAAAGCTGGTGTCAATAAAGGGTGTCACAACAGGATATGAGTACTACCTAGGTACACTTATGCTTTATTTATGAGGTCATAAAAAAGGTCAAAACATGCATGTCTATAACTAGTGGGGTTTGGCTTCATTGCCTGAATGTGCCAATAAAGACATAAGAAGAACAAAATTCATGGGCATCCAGAAAAGATGTAGATGAAGCAATGGTATGCTCATAAAAAGAGTCAATTGCATGTATCCCATTAGCCTCTACTACAGGAGGTTTAAGGTATTACATGAAGAATCTATCTTGGCTGGGTCTCTCTTGCAGTGTTTAATAAATGGTTTGTTTGTGTGACCTTTTTACTGTTTCTTTGGGTTGTTTTTGAAATATTTTGCAAGCACCCTTAGGATTATGGACATCAAGTTTTATTTTAAACTCTATGTTTTTAAAGTATAGACAAACAATCCACTTAAGCTGTACTGATGAGGTTGTGCAAAGGCTGAAACATGGACACTCTAAATTGGCCATAGCTGTGAGTGTGTGGTATGGAAGAACAACTGTAGCAGGGTTAGTTATCTGGTGGTGTGAACCTTGGCTCCAGATGATTGTCACTGCTGAAATGCCACCCTGATCCCATAGACTGCCTTAGGCAGAAGCCATCTAGGCTGCTGTCTAGTGTGCCGCTCTAGCAGGGGCACTTTTCCAGTAATCTGGATGGTGTAGGTAGACAAGGATGGGGCACAGGATGGCGTGGGGGGTGCTATGGAGCCCTTTTGCCTAGGGCATCAGTTAACCAAAGTCCAGCCCTGCCTGACCCCATACACAAAAATGGGAAAAGGGGTTTTGGATGAACACTGTGTAGAATGACGTTATTGTTTATACATTTGCATTACCATTTACAGTTTAGGACATACTCACATTTGCTGCCTTGAAGGTACTGGTATGAGAAGCAATGACTTAAGTATCACAATATAGGTTCATATATTAGTACTAGGCTAACTGCCCTTGAGAGCCATTTTAAGACTAGCCAGTTATCCCTTGGGAGACTTGAACCCTGCACCTTGTGTTTGTAAGGCAAACACCTTAACCACTTAGCCATGCTCCCAACCCATAATGATCAAAAGGGAATATCTGCTCACAAATCTCATGATTACATTCCCTGAAGTTTATAGCTTGCTAGGAAAAAGCATTAATTTATCGGCAGAAGTAACTTACTGCTTGGAAACCCATCCATTACCAGTACATGACAAAGGCAGCAGGTAAAACACTGCATGTAGCTAGAAGAATAGACAAATAAAATTATATATGGTGAACAAAATAAGATTTTAATTGTATCAAAAATGTCTGTCTGTATCTTTGACATTTCTCAGAGACTACTCGGTACTGGAGGATTTCTGAAGCAAAAGCACCTCAACTGCAGTTTTTATTACATGACAGACTGAAAACCAGTTTACCAAAAGTCGTGAAACAGATTTTTTTTACTCTAGAATAAATTATAGTGAGGATGCTTATTATATACATCATAAGGGACAAGATGTTCCCAATATATTTTTTATATAACTCCTGTTTTTGAAAAAGTAGTTCAAATAACCAATGTCTGAAAAGTAGTTTCCAACAGTAGGCTGACAGCCTTCCAAAAGTGTAAACAGTACACATATTTTTGTGCATTTAATATGCAGCATAACAGAATCTGAGTACCATTCAGAAACTGCAGGATAATTGCTTATCTTTGTAAGATGTGTTTGCCAGATAGTTGCCTAACAAAAATGACTGTGTGAGCCGATATAGTAGGCATGTCAAAGACTGTGTCCAAAACATATAAATGGAACCAGCACTGGTATACACTGTGTGCACTGGAATGTTACTGGCCAGTTCAGTGAGCTCAGATGCCAATGGGATTGCTGGCATCACTTTCACACCTGCCGCTGGCACATTCAACTTGTCCAGATCAAAGATTTTACATTAGAATTTTAGATTTTTTTTCTCAATTAAAAAATAAAATGTATCAAATATATCAGATTTGCATATTTGTTTAAATTATTAATTCTTAATAGTGAGGAACGTTAAAGTGTTTTCCATTAACATTTTTATTTTTACTGCAGATCACAATGTGAGCTTGGAATAAGTTACAATGGTAATATTAATAGGAGAGGAAGTCAGTCCTGTAGCGTAGAAGGATACAACTCCTAACTACAACTCATACAAACTGGGATTGATAAGCAGTACCAGTGCTGGAGGAGCCAGCTGGAAGTGACAGAAGAATGGGGGTCTGAGCCCATTTGTTTTTTTTTAGACTGGGGGTGAGCAAATTTAGGAACACATGCTCCACTGAGGTTAGTCAGCAAGGCGTTTACCTCAAGGTGGAGCAGACAGTCTGTGGGCTTACATCACATTAAAAGTGAGTGACAGTCAAGTACAATGCCCATTGCAAGCTCATCTCCAAAGGAGTCAATGGACATGCACCAGAACAGCAAAAGGGCATAAAAAAGTCCTGATCCCCCATGGAATTTATTACACTGCTTCTGCTGCACTTGCATTTTGCTTCTGTGGGAATAAATGCATCACAGGAATGTCACTCCTGTAGAGCAATTGGTAGGTAGGCTCAATGGTTACGGGAGGAGCCACAGATAAAGATGAAAAAAGGGAGTAAACCCCCCATATGGTTATGTGGGTATCAAAGTTTCACACAACATTACATACTTGTTTTACAGACATCTGGCAGGTTACCCTTCACAGCACTATATTAACAACAAAATATAATGTAGATGTTTAATTGCTGCATACATTGTATGTTTTGTAATGCATAGATAATATTTCACACTTTTAACAGATAATGGACACCACTCCATTCTGTAAGTTTGAGCACAAGCAAAAAGTGTCTCACAAATGCAGACAAGTTTTCAAAGCAAAAGGCTGACATTTCAGAAGAAAAGAAAGGAAAATATGACAAAGCAAAATAGCACAGCAGAAGAGATGAAAGCTTTGTATTGGCATGGATAAGGAAGATGGCTGGGTGTACCATGCCATTACAAGACTGCCCTTTTAACAAAGGTGACAAATTAACCACTACACCAGGGAAACACAGACAGTGCAATGAATTGTATTCATTTAAGGTGGTTTAAAAGCTCATAAATAGGGACACTTAGTAAACACACTGATCTGACTCACGTAAATGTGTTTGGTTTGTGGAAGTGATTCTTGTAAAAGTTGAAAAAAGTAAGTATGATTTTTTTGATAGCTAAACGTCACAAAATAAGAAAGACTTGTACAGTGTGCTTTGTTTGTGCATATTAATGACGTGTACCAAAGAATGCTGTTTTCACCTGTAACTGACTATCCAAGTATATCAGAAGTGATTTCTACATAAAAGTTAAACAGTAATCAAAATAATACTGACTTTTTATATAATAGGAATTTAATAACTGAGTGGTTTACTTAAAATCATGTTACAGAAAAACTTAAAAAGTGGCAGGCTTAATTACAGATCATTATATAAAATGGCAGGCTATATTCAGTGTGTTTAGTGCTTTTTAATAGTAATTTGGAAAGTATACAACTAATGGCAGAAAAGTGCAACTTTACTGTTAATTAATAAAACTGAAGGTGCCAGGTAAGTTTTTACACTTTTTAATACAACAGTCACCAAAATGTTCAGGCTGTTACACAATTTACTAGTAAAACAGAAGCCTAAATGAAAAGTATTTACAGGAAGTGTAGAGAGTTGATAATCTCAAGTAAAACCAAACTCAAGTGACTGCATAAAGTTTTTATAAAAATAGTTAAAGAAGGGATGGATACAAAACTGAATATGTAGTAAAGTTAGGCATTGCAGCTTATCAGTGTGAATTCTGAGAGGATGGTTTGAAACATTAAGAGAAAGATGTGTATGTTGAGGCTGAATAAAATATACAAGAAATGGGGTCCACTAGAAAGTATAAAACTGTCATTTGTCAATGCTTGAATTACCAATCACAGTCACACAATACTGCCATTGTTACTGACTGCAGCACTACAAAAGAAAAAACAAGCTTCAACAGCATTTTTGCAGGGATACTTTGTCTCGTTCTCCCCTGATGTGGAGATCTACCCTTGCACCACACAACTTAATGTTCTTTTTTTTCATGTTGGTTGGACTTCAGAGGTAGTACATTTAGAGCTCAGGGGTGTGGGGGCTTCCCCCTCATTGAGGAGGTGCAGGTTGGCATAGCCTCCACATAAAAAAGCATTAGCACTTAATCATTATGTCATGGTCTACCAGATGGTAGTAGAACTGCCTACAGTACACTGTTGTAGGAAAATTAACTCTGGTGGGTCATAACAGACCCAATGGATATTGCTGTCAGTGAAAGATTTAACACCAGATAAGATGGGGAAAACTTCTGAAATGCTAATTTGTGTTCATTTATTCATGTTCACAGTACAAGTTTGCAAAGCAAATGATACAAAGGACTTACTTAACAGTCACCAGAGTTAGTAAAGCATGCTATAATAATAATAATAATAATAATATAAACTCAAATATGTTTTCAATTTAGTTACATTTATTATTGATGGATGCTGTACAATATTTTTCTAGCTGCATGTGCTATGTGCCTGAAGCATTTGTAGTTTCTTATACTTCAAGTTCTACACATATTGTCTGATGTAATGTGAAACTAGGATATTACCTAAATAAACTTTAACATGTAGCAAATGTTGTAGTAAACTTTCTGTAGTCATCTGAAACATTATGTACAGACAAAACTTTTAAAAACCTCAATGATTGGTTGTCTAGAGTACAATGCTTGGGACTGAGAAAAAGCCAAGAAACTTTGAAGATTAGAGAACAATGTCATTGGTAACAATAAAGAATCAGTAGCCAGTAGCCAGTGGGACTGTAAAGGTACACAAAAAAATGTTGTGTCTGGGTGCAGTTCACAAAGAATGTCCTGGTTTGAAGCAGGTATACATTTTAGCCCTGGCAGGCAGCCAGTTATTATGTGCAGGCAGTGGACTTTGCTGTACCAATTTTTTTGAAGCAAGATAAAATACTTCATATTGTGGCAGGCTACCGTATGTGTGAAACAGATATCAACTAAAGCACTGTCAATATTATTACTATTATTATTATTATTAGTTTTAAAGTATTTCACTTGAGTTGTCAATCAGATATCTGAGGTATAGTATATGTAAGGTCCCTATAAAT
The DNA here is from genome assembly GCF_019279795.1 of Protopterus annectens. Classification (NCBI taxonomy): domain Eukaryota; kingdom Metazoa; phylum Chordata; order Ceratodontiformes; family Protopteridae; genus Protopterus; species Protopterus annectens. The sequence continues at coordinate 208,888,190 of NC_056729.1, forward strand.
GCTGAGTATAAGAGGGTTTGTCTGTGAATGAAAGTGACTGACCCTAGCATTCTGTCATTTGCTTAAGTAAAACAATCATTATTCTAGTTTTGCAAAGCAACTCTCTATTTGTTTGAATGAGGTTGGAATACTTTATGGTGCCTGGTTAAAGTGTAATTGTGTGAAATTACTGTGGCCATTACTTTTATTGAAGTCAGAAATATGAAGTACACACTGTCAACAAACTGGTTAGAATAGTTGGGTAGGGTCTGTCTGCAGTTTAAAATGACTAGGTTAAACAGTAATTATTCTGGCTTTGTATGGCTAACATGAATTTGCATGAAATAAAAGTTGATGTTTTGTGAAATAAAGTTAAAATACATAACTGTGTGCACCACAGATGTCTAATTGTGATAGAACATGACCACAGCAAACAAACTGGCTATAACTACTGGATATGGGAACTGTCTCTAGATGAAAGTGAATGATCCTGCTTTCATTTGCTCATGTTAAAAAGTCAATACTGTCTTTCCATGATTAGTGTGCTTTTGTGAACTTTGTTGCAATAGATGTGAAATAGATTACTGTGAAAATTATTTTCCTACACTCAGAAATCTTTGCTATGCATTTATATATTTATACGTATACTTATTTATTGTACTACATGAATGTTTTATTATATTTACTGTAGAATACATCGAATGTTTGTGCTTCATATATACAACTATAGGATTTTATATGTGTTTCTCTTTAAGGGGGTGTGTCATTTTAAACAATTCACTAACTGGTTATGACATTTTTAATTAATTATTTTTTTCTATAAAATGTATTGGAATGTTTAATTAATTATCTGATGAAGTTCTGAAGTGGTCAGGACGAACGCACTTATTTTTTGTTTTAAAATTTTGGCTCAATAAATTACAGTATTGGTTTTATTGAAGTGGCTCATTTTGGTGCATTATTTGACTTTGGGGTGGCTTTTCCTACTGTTCCAGCTTGGCATTTATGTGTTTTGCACCAGTTTTTTGTTTGTCCTACTTTTCTACAGCTATTAACCTGTGACATAATTGCCTGCTGTCACTTGCTTGTAAAGGCAAATTCTCTAACTCCCTTTATCTTATATAGCCCTCCCTATAACCAACCATATTAAACTGTATAATCCCTACTAGAACCCTAACTCTAACCCTAAAACTCCCTCCCAGCTTCTTACCTGGCACCTCATGCACTAACTCTAAAATTCTATTTCCCCTCCCTAAATCTAAAATCCCTGATCTCTTCCTAACTTAAAACTACAATCCTTTCCTCCCTAAACCCAATTCACAAGTCACTCTCTTATCCTAAATGTCCTTTCTACTCCCTAAACCTAAAACGTCCCTCCTGCTCCCGAACCTTAAATTCCCCCTCCCACTCTCTCCCTATGACTGCCACACTTACCTTGCTTTAACTCAAATAATATGTTCAGGTAAGGTGCGGTAGCTGCTTGGTTGAACTCATTCAAGTTTGAGTGTGACTGGCAACCTATACTTGGTAAAAGATGGCTTTGAGACAGTGATCTCAGAAGTTCTTGGGATGCAAGCACTTGTAGTAGATCTGCACTAGCTGGTTAAGTCAACACAAGGCCACACAGCATTCAAATGAAGGTTAAGGGAATCAAACATTGTATAACAGAAAGAAGCTTGTTAAATGTATACCTTCCATTTGCTGTCTATGAAGTAAGTTCATCACTGTACTAGCAGTGTCATTAGAAATAAAATATCGTCTATACACATTTCTTTTTCTAAATTTTCTAAATAATCTATATGTGCTACTTGTTGACTGTTACACAGTTCAGTTAGTGTTTTAAATCAAATTAGTGCATGAGAACGTATGCTATACTAATTTATACCCACCCTCCAAAAAAATCTGCACTACACATTACAATGCTCAATGCAATTTAAGCAACAGCAGTATCTTTTTCAAATGTTGATGTCTTTAAGAGGATTCAGTATCAAGCATGTATATCCTAATATTAGCCCTTGTCGTGATTTTTATGTAAACATGACAAGTAGAACAATTCTAGTAATGTGATATGTTTAGTTTCTGTGTCTTACACGCCAAAGAAGAAACTAGTTTGTTCAAATGATAGACTATGTGACACTGCAGTAGGATAAGATGACAAATGAGTACTTAAAGGATGTTCTTTCACCTGTTCTCAGTGCTGCCTCTTTGTCCTCAGATGTTGGAGCCCATCCCGGTGGGCAGGGCCTTCCTGGGTTATACTCCCGTAACATGTGATGAAGCTGCGCTGGCTTCAGACTCTGGAATTCATTCCTTAATGAGCGCCAGCTAGCCTGAGGAAAGAACCAAATGCCATCAGTCAAACAACTGTCTACTAAAGTGAAGCAGTGTTACAGAAACACATATCACTTGATGCAGGCTTCACTCAGCATTATTCACAAATAGAGAAGGAAAACAGTTTGGTACTATCATAACAACCTGAATAATGATTTTTAAAAGTAAATAAAAGATAATAAAATATAATAATCTGTAATGTATATGTGCAATGTATACTATGTATTTGTATTTTTCTGGAGCTTTTCTCCCCAGGACTCCATTGAAAACAGGCTCCTTGTGGCCCAATGGACTATCCTGGCAAACAAACTGTAAATAAATAAATAAATAAGATAAGATACGTTCCACAGTATGAATGAATCCAGGCAAAGGTACAAGTAGATCTTTTTGAAGGCTAATTTCTGAAACAAGCCAGCAATTGGTAAATATCTTAGTAATATAGTATGAAAATTCAAAGGTTTAGTTGGCATCTGATTAATGCTGCAGCTGGTCTGGCAGATGGAAGAGTGATGTTGTGTCTCACATTTCTTCTGATTTAGTGCAGATAAATAAGGATATCCAAGGGTCCCTGTGCTTGAGTCAGAACTGTTGAAAACTGTCACATCTCCACATCTATGTTAGGTAAAAAAATATTATCCTGAAAAAGGACTGACACCAAGTGAAGCATTCTAGTTGGCATGATTTAAAGACAGACTCCAGACACAAAGCTTGCAGCTAGAAATGCTGTCAGAGCAACAGCTGTGTGTTTTTATGCTTGTGTAACATTTCAAGTCATGATAGTGGCAGAACAAAAAAAAAAGAAAATATACTTTTTGTGATTAATGATGTTCCATGCAATGATTCATTGTGCCATAGTGTAATTTTATTTCATACAACTGCATATGTCCTTCCAGATTGGGTATATTGGGGCCAAGACTTTATCTTGTCTCAGTCTTTCACAAAGTGTATTCTGCACAAGTCAAAGTTTCTACTCAGTTGAGGAGACAGAATCTGAACTACATCAGATAAGCCAAAGTGATGCATCTTAGAAACATCTTTATAACCACTACGTTTCTTGCTTGTCAGGCTTGATTGTTACACTCACTCATTAATTACTTTGGACCCTCAGTGTCCCTTATTGCTCCACTTTCAAAAAGGTCACCACAAGTTGAGTGCACCCACATTACTTTTGTTGGGTGGATCCTCTCTTTCTAAAGAAGCATGTTTTGTATCTGCTGCTCTATGCATCTTTCCATGAGTGGAAAGATAGCTAGGGATCCAGAGGCTGTCAGACTTTAGCCAGCTGTTTTTAAGATATGCCATAACTTCCTAGACAAGCAAGATTATGTGTATAGTATGCATGCAATGAGATATTTAGAGGGGACCAACCCCATTTCTGCAATGATCCTCTTCAATGTCTCAGTCACCACATTACTAGCTGAGATCTCTGTTTATGAGTCTCCCACTCTCCATTAGAAGCTGACAAATGGCATACCCCAGTTGCAATCTGTCTCACCTACTTGAAATAAGAAATCAAGAATTTGCCTCATAATTCCTTACACCTGGATATCTGGGCTCTGGCTCTAGCCACAGAACTGCTAGGATAGAAAGAAAATGTGAATTAACAGAGGGACCTCCATGAAGGGAGACAACAGAGAGAAAGTCTGTTTGAAAGATACTTATTTTGCCTTACAATTTTGCATGACCTTAATTCATCTACTAAAGAGCATCATCTAAAAACAGAAGTCTTTACTTTGTGAAGCTTGATATATGTTTAGGAAAATCTGCTTTCTGGCCATATAATGAAAGATGTTTCTATAAACTAATCATCTTAGCAGACAGCAATACAATAGTGGCATATTTATAATCATTTAGCACTAGTTTATGGGTGAAATCAATAAAGAGAAACAATGTCTTAAAATTCAATGCAAAGAATTATAAACAGTAAGCTACTCTTAAAGTAAGGACAGCAGCGAAGTATTCCAACAGCAACATTAACCTTTTCTTTAATTTGTTGTAGACAGTTCCTGGGTGTAGCAGAAGGAATACAATTAGGAAAAACGGGAAGGTACTAATGTTCTTCTCCAATTAGATGGTCAGGCCACACACAAAAAGTTTGGCCAGTTTTGGTCAATGACATTCATGTCTGGCTTGGTGTGGGTAAATGAACTGTGGGCTAAATACATACTGACCACCTCTGTTTGATCCCAAGGCCCACAAATGCCATGGTGTCAGAAACAAACTAGTTCCTCTACGAAGGCAGTGATATGTATTTAACTGAATAGTATTTAGCATAAAACTCACAAAATAATAAAGCAAAACAAACTAAAGAAAAAATGCTTAAAACTGGCACAAATTAGTATCATGAGAATGGTATTGAGACTAAAGAACTGGATTTTGAGGAAGTTTCTTTGAAAAAACATACTCACATAGACAACACCTTCAGTATGCACTAACATTACTCAAAATCAACATTTAAACTATAGGCAGATGAAACAGATTTTCACAACACTGCTTCAGTCACATGGGATCACCTTTATAGCTATAGCAGAAATAAGGTTAATGTTAGCATATTTATATAAAATATGCTGGAATAATTTCAGGAGGAATACAAATGCAGGTGGCATCATTATAATGGATAACCAATTGGGTCTAGAGTGCTAGCTAAATGCTGCTGTCTGCCTTACACATGTATTAGCATTGATATATTCTTGATCTTTTGCATGTTTTTTTATTATTTTAGAACATTTTATATCATTTTTGAAATGGCACCAAGTGCATAGTAGTATACAGAACATAAAATCTTCAGTTGACTACATTATCATAGGTGCATTTGCATCTGCAGTCATCAAATATGGTATACATGCTGTCATTAATTTATTAGCATTCTGAATATGCCTGTTATTTATGCCTTGTGCTCAACTAATGGCTGGAAAGGGTCCTTGGACTAGCCTACCTACTCAATTAAGAAATGTAAAATGCATAAATCAAACACAATGGAAACAGAGTCAATGGGACTAAGAAGAGGAAAATGTGCATTCTTCAAAGTCTCCCAAAACCTGAGTTGTTCACATTAATACAAAGGGTAAATGATTTACAAGTAGCCTGTATGCAAAGTAATCCTATGGAAGGGCGGTAGTTGTATGTGTGGCATACCCACTCTAGGCCAGTAATCAAGGAGCCTGAATCCTCACCATTGACTCTGGAGAAGGATGTGCACTTGGATTACAATTGGATACACACAGTATTTCCAGATGCAGACCTCTTTGCATCAAGCACAATTTCCCTTAAGAGCACCCAGGGAACGTGCTCAGTCCACGGGCTGGTTCCTCTCCATATCTGGCCAGACTCCCAAAAAGACTCCTCACTGGCACAACTCAGAGTTGAGTCCTTAGCTGGGGTTCCAAACTAAATCCTCCCACACCCTCTCTGTGAAACTAGTGCTTTGTACCCCTGCTCCAAGCAGCTGACACACAAACTCTTTGAGATTTTATTTACACACACACACACACACACACACACACACACACACACACACACACACCTGGGAAAGGCTGGCTCTGTTTCACCTACTGTGCCTCCTTCTGCCCAGACGATACGGTTGTTATCACTGTCACTAGAACCACTGCCAGCTACTTTAAGGCAATTACAAGGTTACCTAATTATACTGAGTGAAATTAATATTAATACAAATGGTAATCTTGACCAAACAGCAAGGCTTTCAGGAGTGGCTATAGTCATCACCAAATAAATATGTGCAAATACTCTCAAAACTTAAATATTTTCTAAAAAAAAAGCACCAGCCACAATGAAAAGTTTAAATATATTTAATAATAAATAATAAAAGAACAAAAAAAACTAAATATCTAGTTACAGCAAACACCAGAGTTGCAGCCACAGGGAATATTAAAAATAACCCTGATGGAAAGTTTCACATAGCTATAGAAAAACTGTACTTAGCTAGTCTCACTATCTATTCCTGATTGACTAAAAGAATTACTATTCCTACTTACTGAATAGAGCAAGGCAAGATGGGTGAGTGATCCTTGTTGTCAGATCCAAGACAGAATATAGAATGCTGCTGAGACTTCAGTCTTCTCTAATATTAAAACATTATTTCTATACAGAATGACATTGCATACATCTGATCATCTGAGTCTGTTTCCTGCACTATCCCCATTACTAGAAGCTGCCTGGGTTTTAGCACCTATGTGTTACCATACACACAAATAGAGCTTTACTCAAATGCAGTGCAGCTGCTGGAAGTCATAAAACCATGTCACTCTTCCTACAGGAGCTACAACCTATTCTCTAGCAGAGACATTGCATCTATGGCTTCATTCAAAACTGTGGGATACCATCTTTATGGCTTAACTCATAAAGTAATTTAATTTCAAAGTCAGGTGGATTAAGATTAACCTCTTCACTTCCAGTATATGCTGCTACAATGTGTATATTTAACCAGTTACAATAATGCATGTACGTCTCTTTTTCTTCCAGCTGGGCACACTGTTTATATATTTTAAGACAAGCAAATCTCACAAATACATTTTCAGCATGAACAGCTGTACAAATCAGTTTGATATACAAATGACATGTAATTATTTACAAAATTCCAGTTGACTGTGCTGGCATATGTTACAAATCCACTGCCTTATTTCTTCTGGCATGGCTGGCAGTACTTCCTATCATCAAAGTATGAATGGATCAATGTATTGTGTTTAGGTCCATTACTATTCAGTACACCTTTCACCACCTTACCCATCTACTGAAACCTCTGTCCAGCTGTCTTTTTTGTCCAGAAGATGGTATCCAGCCAATATTCCACTACATATTAGTTCAACTTACATCAGAAGTCATCATTCATACCTTTCAGAAATCCCTGAATTAATTGTATTACTTTCACAAACAAAATCCATCTATAGTTTGTTTATGGGCAGTAGGGCCTGGCTTTTTGGATGGTGGCAACCATAAGCTAGTAGTTCTTCCTGTCAGAATTCAATTCTCTTAACAACATTTGTTAAAGAGTCATACATTTTCAACCATGGAAAAGAAGGAAGAAGTAGACTTAGAAATTTTCAAGGAAACTTTTCTCTCAGCATAAGTAGATCATCTCTCTCTCTCTCTCTCTCTCTCTCTCTCTCATACACACAGACACACAGACACACACACACACACACACACACACACACACACACACACACACACACACACACACACACACACACACAAAAATTTTTTGGTACAAGCATTTTCAGACAGCAAAAAGCATTCAGCAAAGCAGCAACAATAAAATAATGAAAACTCTAACCTAATGGAATTTTAAAAAGACATGAATGCTAAAAATTGAAAATTAAAATCATATTAAAAAAAGATAAAATTAAAAATGATAATGAAACAGATGAAATAGAAAAACAGATGATCCTGAAAATTGAAGAAAAACATGTCTGTGTGGTGTGATGATGAAAAGTGATGAGATGAAAAAGAAACAGTCATGCTGAATGTGTTACATTTAGTGAAGGAAATGAAATGAAGCTAAGCAATTAAAATAAATGAATGAAAAGGAAAAAAAACACAAAAGTACATGAAAAAGAAGTTACAAAGTTACATATTTCATGAACAAACAAGATGGTGTGTGGAAGTTGACAGAGGCCACTGAAATAAAAATTAGCAATTTTAATTTAGGTACCAAACTACATTATACATTTTAATAACACTGCCTCCTTCCAATATGTATAAATTGTTCTTTCACTCAGTCCTTTAAATACACTATGCAATTAAGAGAGAGAGGGAACCATTTGAAATGTCGGCACCCGTTAGTGTCTGTCCTGAAACATGGACACTGAATGAATGAAAAATGGACTTACATATGCTAAATCTGATATAGTTATGTCTAAGAATATTCCCTTTTCTCAGAGGTATGGCAATCTTGGAGTTAGTATAAATAAGTTTGGAGGGGTATGAGTGGGGTCACTAGCGGGTACAGAGGGGCTTGTCCCCTGAAAATAGAAGTTTAAAGGAGAAGAGTGATCTTTGAGATTAACTCTTTTCCGTTTTTTTTTTTTTTTTTTTGGCTTGTTGCACACAGAGTGCTGACTTTTCAGTAGGGAGCCCTTACATTCCTACAACTTAAGCACAATAAAAACTCTGTTGTATTACATTTTTATAGTGTAAAATAAAATAAAATGATGTTCTAAAAATATAAATAGAACTCTTAAGAAGTCTTTAAAAAATTTCAAAAAAAACAAAACCAATTAAATTTAATAAATAACTCTGATAATATTAACTGACAGAGAGTTCCCTATATTCCCATCTATTTTTCCAGTTAACCGCCCCCCTCAGATTTCTTTACAATCACTCTTTAATAAAATCCATTAAAAAACATTAAAATATAGGGAATTTTTGTGGCAGTTAAGATTAGATGCACCTAACTCCAACATTAATGACAATATTTCTATCACCCCAGTTTTGAAAATGAGGACAGCAAAGTTGTAAATAGAAGTTTTACACATCCTCTTTAATTGTTAGTATCAGGACTATTTATTAAATTTAATTGATTTTTGGAATTGTAAAGGCTTCTTATGAATTGTATTTATATTTTTAGAATAACATTTTATTTTATTTTTATTTGTTTATATTACACTATAAAAAGTGATACAACAGAGTTTTTTTATAGTTAACTAACTATAGAGTTTTTATTGTTCTTTTTCAGTTGTGGGATGTTAATGCATACAGTTTATTTTAACAGATTTTATGCTTACAGCCGCCTCTCCTTGTCTTTCTTCTGAAAAAGTCAGACCCTTGTTTACTGTCATATACCCCTTTTTTGGATTAGGAGAAGTTATGTACCAAATTCTGGAGCAGACATTGTATCCTCCTTACTGGAAGATTCAGTCACCTCAGGAAGCTTCTTACCTAACTTGCTAACAACCCATTTGTACTTGTACTGCTTATTTTTGTATGTTTGAGCCAGTCTACTCTTTTTTGAAAGAAGTTCATCCTTCTTGAAACTTTTTTTTGATAAACGCGAAGGTGATATTTTAAAGAAACTGTGACAGCATGTGCAACAAGTTGCTTCTAAAATTTTTATGTCTGTGCTAATTAATTTCTACAAGAGAGATATTAATTCTCTACAAAGTGCTTCTGCCTCAAAGCATCACAATATCAAGTACAAGAAGGGTTTACGAAAAATTCAATAAACTTTCTAATAATTTAATTAATCTTGAAGATCAACTTAAACAAAGCAAGCTTAGACCTTCGAGGATAGGGAGTGACTAATAAGTGTTACAGCTGTTACAAAATCTGATGAACTATCCTGTTTACTCTATAACATTTCTAAATTACAGTTGACTGAACACGGTGTATCTTTGTTGAATAGGGGCTTTAAACTTTCTTCCTATGATACCTGTACCTGAGTTTCAATATGTTCATGACTTAAAGAATGTTGATGAATTATTAATTTGCACCTGTTTTTTTTTAATATACTAGTGTATCTTGTTTTGATTCTTAAAAATATCTTCTTTTAATTTTCCTTGTATGAAAGTGTTGCAGATTCTGAAAAAATAATAAAGATTTACATTTTAATCAGTCCTTATATACTTCTAGGATGAATAATTTAACTAATGCTCAGAGAGAATCAATTAGATCTTTAGGTAGCAACCCTAACATTATTATTAAAAATGCTGATAAAAAGATAGTGACTGCTCATATGGGACCAAGAAGCATATGACAAAGAGGCATATGATCAACTTTTAGATGCTAGATTCTATCATAAGATGGTTTTAAATCCCAAATTAAAATTTTAAGAAAGAAATTGTTATGGATGGCACAGTGGTGTGGTGTTAGTGTTGTCACCTCATAGCAAGAGGTTCTCCAGTTCAATTCTCAGCTGGAGTGCCTTCTGTGTGGAGTCTGCATGTCCTCCCTGCATTAGTGTGGGTTTCCTCCACGTGCTCTGGTTTCCTCCCACATCACAAAGACATGCACCTGGAGCATTTCTCCCTGGACCTCCACTGAAAATTTACTTTGTTCCAAGTTGGACTTTCCCAGTTAATAAATAAATTGAAAACTTTTTAAAACATACAGTGGAAGAAGGAAATCCTTCTAAAACAACATTTTTACACATCACCCAAAATACAGAAAAAATTTAAATAATCCACCAAGGAGACCTACAGTGTAGGGTAAAGGTTCTTTAACTGAGCTTTTACCAGCTTTCTTGACTAAATATTTGAAACTTTTACTTGTTTTAGTAAGATCTAGAGACTACTGCTCAGCTTCTCCAGATTATATAAGATAGCCAAATGGAGCAACATTGGTTTATAGTAACTTTGGATATGCAGGCTTGTTATACATATTATGCTGATTTGTTACCTATTGAATATTGGCTAATTAGGGTCAATATACATCCCCCTGGTTTTAACATTCTTTTGATATGTTTGACAGAAGATGCACTCACAAAAAATGTGTCTTATTTCAAACAGGAACATTTTTTGCAAATTAAGGGTACTGCAATGTAGATTTCCTTTGCCCTATTTATGCAGACCTTTTTTATAGGCTATGTTGAAGATATTTTGATGCTAATCATAACATCTTTCTTTATGCAATAGATATGTGGTGAAGGTTTTTTGATGACTGTTTGCTTGTATGGACCTCAGATTTGGTTGATTTGAAAGAGTTTCTTGACTATTTGAATGATAATCATTGGAGTCTACATTTTACTCCTGAATACAATCAAAACTGCATTTGTTTTTTAGATGTTAGATTAAGTAAATTTTGAATGACACCACAAGTGTATAAAAAGCCCTTTCATAATAACTCTTTATTACAAGTTAAGAGTTGTCACCCATTCCATGTGATTTACATTTCCAAATCTCAATTTTGCAGAATTAGACTTTTTGTTCAGATTAAGATGTTTTTTTCATTTACTACTGTTATGCATCTATTGCTGTATTTTATGATTTTTTTAAATATTTTGGCAAATCATGACTGAAAATGGGCCTCTAAAATCCAATTCCACTTATCTAAAACTAAACAAATTAAGATAAATAAATAAATATATAAATAAAGACGTCTGTCATTTCTACACCTAACCAGAATACTGAAAGACAAAATTAAGCTGTGGTTTTAAATATCTGGTTTATAGAAAGTGTGCTCTCTTTTCTAACTCTTGATTGAGGGTGCTAAGAATGGTTGGAAAGAGGAAAGTAAAATACGTCTAAGCAGATGCAGAAAGGAAAGGGCCATTTACAATGTACCGTACTGAAAAACAGTAATTTGCTAATTATCCTCATATACATACTTTAGTATTTTCCCAGAGTCTTTCTGACTGGGTTCTTTATAGATTTGCTCAGAGGCATTGGAATTAATTGGTTACAGACATGCAAAATTCAGTCTCTTAATGGTCACAGGCAGTTTACTCAACTTGAATTGCCCCACAGGGAAATTAAAAAAAAAAAGAAATAAGCACTTTTTTTCAAATGATTTGTTGTGTTTAAAAAGGCCTCTGTCTCTTGGAAACCTTTGCATTTAGAGTACATCAGACCTGATATACAGCAGAGGTTTTTCTTCTAAACTGAGGGCACATGTATGGTCTTGATAAATGTGCAATAGCAACCTTTAAAGCAGGAAAACTGCAGCACCAAGAAAACATCAGTTTGGGACAAAAATGTGATATAAAAGATCTTGAGCAAGAGGGAGTGTATAAATATTTGGGAACTGATGAAGGATCAACAATAAAACATGAACAAATGCAAATAAAACTTAGTAAGGAATACTTTACAAAAATTAATCCTGAAAACAGCGTTGACATCTAGGAACAAAATCCAAGCTATAAACCAATTTGCTCTTCCTGTCCTTATAGTTTTGGAGTGATTGCCTGGCCCCAAAACATGTTGGATAGATTAGATAGGAAAACAAGAAGGATGGTTTAAGCTCACCACATGATTTATAAAAATCAGTGCATACCAAGATTATATATTCCCCATTCTGAAGGAGGGAAGGGCCTCCTTGACATTGATTACATGTATAGATCTGCAATCGTGGGATTCCACACATATCTGCTGACCTCACAAGACCCAAACGTAGTGAAAGTTTTGAAACATGAGGAGAATAAATCTAAGATGACTTCTCTGCTTAATCTAGCAGAAGCATATCGACATCAAGCAGGAATGGAAATCAAACCAGAAGTAGATAAAAATCAGGCAGCAACTGAATGTGCCAAAAAACAACAGAAAGAATATAAGGTGAAGAACCAGATGAGAAAGCAAGAAATGTGGAAAATGTATAAATATAGTTGCAAATATAGAAAACTTCTGGAAGAACCTCATGTTGATTAGGATTGAATGCAGGAATGGTTAAGGAGCGGCAAATTCAAACCAGGAGATGAAAGGTTAATATTGGTGGGCCACGATAGTAGGCTATGTACACGTTGGTTTGCAAAGTCCATTGAACATATGAGAGAAACAGACAAATGTAGGTTTTGTAAAACCAAATTGGAAACAGGCGCACAGCTCATTGTTGTTTGTGACATACTAATGGCAGAGGGACTGTATACTGAAAGGCATAATAATGTGGCAAGACTGTTGCACTGGGGATTGTGCAAACACTATGACACTGAAGTGTCTGAAAAACACTGGAAACGTGAGCCACAAAGCATCACAGAAAATGATGAAGTTTACATCACATGGGATTATCCATTACCAACAGTTCAAAAGATAGATGCTAAAAAACTGGATGTAGTGGCCCATGAATAGAAGACAAAAGTAGCACTGCTCATTGAAATCGACACACCCCATTACTACAGTGTCGTGCATACAGAGAGACACAAATTCTTTAAATATCAGGATTTGCTGGCAGAAATGAGAGCAATGTGGAAGAAAGATACACAGACAGTCCCAATAGTAGTAGGAGCAATGGGTCTTACAAAAAAGAATCTACAATCGTATTAAGATATGTTACCAATACATGTAACTCCATATGAATTGCAGAAGGAGTTATTACTGGGCACATTGTGAATAACACTTCTGGCTGACATCAAACATTGAAACAATACTAATTTCACGAACTTTAATTGTACTTTGACTTAGGAATGGGGTCCATTCCCATCATGGTATTAGAAACCCAAAAGATCTGGAGAAATTAAAAACAGAGTTTTTACCTTCATTGTCAGAGCAATAGAAGTATTTCACAAAAGTTATATAAAACTAACAGATGTTTCATTTTCAGAACTGTGTTTTACAAATAATTGAATACGTAAATAAATTCCTTAAATATTATTCCAAAGTTCTTGGCTAATCTCACACCTCAGACAGTAACAGAATCTATACTAGAAAACATAACCAAATATATTGTTATTCTACAAGCCTTGTGTGAATCAGTTCCTATCTCTATGAAACACATTTCTTTTTTAACATTATCTCTGAAACTAAATATTGTTTTTCTAGATAGTAACAGAGAAACATTAACTTTGAGAGATGATAACGACCACCAAACCTGTCATCTTCCCTAACTGCTAGATAAGCTAAAGCTTCTAGTTTTTCAAGATAATGGTAACAAGCTATGTGCGTGCTTTTTTGTCAGTATAGATATGATGCTAAATAGATACTAGTTGCACTGATTAGTGTTGTGTACAATCACTGTCATTAAACACAATGAACTACTTTAAAATTACTTTCATTTTGTATGTCAGTTGCTGTTTTCAAATATATACCCTTCCGCGGTGGTGCAGCGGTAGCGTTGTTGCCTCACAGGAAGAGGCTCTCCCATTCGATTCTCAGCTTGGGTTGGGAGTGCCTTCTGTGTGGAGTCTGCATGTCCTCCCCGCGGTCGAGTGGGCGTTCGAAAGACATGCGTTGAATGGGCGTGCCTTCATTGAAGGTTGGGTGTCGGGCTGGCAACTCGACACCATAAAAACCAACTGCCAATCATTAGCGGACTGGAGTTCCCCTGTGGCGACCCCTAACCGGGAAAAGCTGAAAGACAAACAACAACCCTAATAAACAGTATATATATATATATATATATATATATATATATATATATATGTGTGTGTGTGTGTGTGTGTATGTATATTTATACACACACACACACACACACACACACACACACACACACACACACACACACACACACACACACACACACACACACACACACGAGACAATGAGGAAAATCTAATGCTATTGAAACACAGAAAAAATAAGCAATTAAGACAACTGCTGCAAAAAGCACTTAAAACCAGTATTTAAATATGGTCTTTTTAACAGATTCATAGGAGCTGTTGCCAATTTACCTGAAATAATCTTAAGAAAGAAAATTCAGCTTCAGTTTTATACCTCATTATAATACACATTATTTTCTCAGATTACGCTTAACATTAAGCTGATCTAAAATGTACTTTTTCTATATAGCACAATATGACTTATGGTAATGCTTTTTCTGGAATAAATTATAAAGCAGACCTGTACCAATCTGATATTTCCATCATATAATCAACTGCAGTGCTTAAGTAAAACAACCAGAAGGGTGATTTACAGAAGCCCCATCTGCCTGCCACATCTGTCAGCATTCCAGATAACTTACATGAAAATATTACACACATGCACGATAGTACATTTTTACTTTCCTTCTAAATGTACAAAAAAAGACACACAGATGTTTATCAAGAATCCCTCACAGTATATTTCTTGTAACTAAATGTCATTAGACTTAGAAATACACAAAAAAGAAAAAGAAAGTATGTACAAGACTAATAAAATACAAGGTTAGACAGACGGTTAATAAAAAAAATCAAGCAGGGGATTTAAGACCAAGTGGCTAGAAATGTAATTATTTTGATAGCAGCCTCTGCATGCCAGCTGTTCCTTGCACTTCTGATAGCTTGTTTACTCAGGTTAACAAGGATCACCACATCTGACATAAAGAGAATCACACTCATGGGAGAAATGATGAAATGAATAGAAGTTGAGATGTTTTAAGACTAATTAGAGTAAAAGAAGCATGGATGGGTTGAGAATAGGAACAATCTGTTAATGTGCACTGATGCTTTCAAAACTGAAGTGAGTAACAGCTTTCTGGAAAGCTCAAAATCTGAGAGCTGGGAATCATAAGTATAAAATAAAGAGGCTGCCATGACTGAATGTGGGGATGGAGAAGAAATATCGGCTGAGGAAGAATGAAGCGAAGGCAATACATGTGGAACACAATACAAAGTACCGAAACAATTATTGACTGACACCTGCTTTTTCCTATTAAGGGTGTGGGGTGATAGCCAAAAACGTAATCCTAAAGTCCAGGCATATTCAGGGTGGGTGGGTGGTGAGCTTTAATGAATAAACCATAATTTGTTATTTTGTTTTTGTATTGGGAAAGATCAATGACATAATCATTTCAAATTGATAAAATTGATCTACTGGGTCATTACTAACAATCAGGTAACATATATATATATATATATAGTGAGTATATAGTATGTCAGTTAGTATGTTCTAGACACACAACAAAACTGACTTAGGAATAAGCAGGGAATGTACTATTCAAGTGTTTCCAGTACTATTCATTAGTCCTAGGTATGAGTTGACCATGGCATGCTATGAACCATGCACCTATGATCCTCCTAAAATTAAATTATAAAAGCAAGGATGAAAAGCAAGGCACAGTAAACAAAAAATGACAGGAAGGTATATGCCTGATAATATATGTAAAAGTGCAGGATGTGTTGTGACAGACAGTAGCACATGCCTTGACAGACAAAAGCAAGCAGTCAATGAAGAAAAATTGGAAGTTCATTGGCTAAAGATTTGCTTGTTCATTATTGGTGCCCTAGCTGCCTCTTACAGCTGCTTGGGTAACAGCAGAAGTGTTGGTGCAGAGATGGGAAATTCTGCATGAACAATACAGCAGGAATTGGTGAGTGCACATTGCCATGAAAGTTAAAGATGTTCAGTTTCCAGTTTCAAACAAGTAGCTCCCAAAACAGAATAAAGAGAGGCTTTTTTTTCTATATCTGTACTTTTAACCAGAATTGCAAATTGTGAAGAATTTTAGTTTACCAGTTAGTACGATCAGATTACAAGTACATGACTGCCATGCACCCTCAGCTACTGTTGCCATAGCTGTAGGCATGTCTTGGACATGTAAAAGCAATCAGAAAGAGGGTTGGTAACAAATAGGGAGTCCAGAAGAAATCTTTAAGGGGTTAGATAATAGAGGGGTTTGTGGGAGCTAAAGTGAAGGGGGGGGAAATGTTAAATGATGGGGGGGAGGTGGAGGGGGAGGAAGGGAGGTATTAAGGGAGGAGGGGCTGGTTGTGTTTAGTGTGCATGAATGGATAAAGAATTTATTTTGGCATGAACTGATGATGGCAAAAGTTTAAGGACGATAACTAGGCAAGGTATTATAGGAAATTTAAGGGGCCTCGTTGGGAGGGTGGATGGATGGTTGATGGTTGGTGCTGGGTTTGTACATTTTTATAGTATTTCCTTATTTGATTGTTTGGATTTGTGGTAGTAGTCAAGTGCAAAGCCATTGCTGGGGTCGGTGGTAGTTTGTCTTGAGTTATTTTGAGTTTAGAGGGTTGTCCTGAAGTGCTTTTGGATTTTAGGTTTACGGGGCTGTCTTTTTGTCTCCAAATTTAGTTTTGTTGATGTGATTTTGTTGTTGTTGATTTGGTGTGATCAGTATGTAAAAAAAAAAAATTAAAAAAAAAAAAAAAAAAATAAAAAATAAAATATATGTGTGTATGTGATTGCTTGGTTATGGCTGTGTAGTTTGTTGGTGTTGTGGCCTGTTTGTTTAGCCTGTTGAGTGTTTTTTTTTTTGTGTTCTTGTGGTCATGGCATGGGACAGTGCTGTTTGATGCACATGCAGGCTTTTCCCATTTTCATCTCCATTTCTGGGTTGTAGGGTTTTAGGTGGCTTCTTGGCAGCTGGTTGTGCTTCTGGGGCTGTCCTACAGAAAGGGAGCTTCGAGGAAGAGGTACAGCCCAGCAGGTGGCTGTTGGCGTAAAAACAGGTTCTTAACGATACAGACCCTTTCCTTCCATTATATAAAACATATATAGTAACTTCTAGTAACTTTTAAGCAGTATTTAAAATCCATCCTGGTTTTTGAGGATTTTTGGAATTTTCCTTCCATTAGCATGGCTTTGCCCAGATTTCTTACTATGACCAGGCTGAGGTATGGGACCAGGCTTGTTAGGCTTTAAATAGAGCCTCATGGTTTGACTCACTTAGCATTTATTTAGGCCTGCAGTGTGGCTTAGTTTAGCTTTGCATTTGGGCTGTGTTTTTCCTTGCTGCCAGATGGTTATGGTCTGTAGTGGAGGAAGGGGGGAGGAAAGAAAAATATATAAAAAAGAGGAAAGGGGGAAAAAAAGTCAATACAAGGATTTGTAGGCTGGTTCAGGCAGGGCTGTTTAGTATTGTTGTAGTGTTTTCCATGTTTTCCAATTTTCATGTGATTTGTCTATGAGTGAGATTTGTGGAGTTTTTTATTTATTATTTTTTATTCATGCTTATTGGGTCGTTTCTCTGTGGTATATCTCCAGCAAGTTTTGTTTCTTCAGATGGATGGCCAGGTAAGGATGCATTTTGTTTTTTAATTTAATTTTTTTATTGAATTTGTAGCAGTTGTTTGTGTGTCTGTTTAGATCGGGCTGTAGTGCTGTGGTGCTGGTGTTTTGTTCTCTTTTGCTTGGTCTGATTGTATCTCATATCTGTATGTTTGATCTGTTGTGCAGCTTGGGGGGTTTTTAAATCAGTTCTCAGGAGTGGATCTGCATGGTGGTTTTGGGTTACTGGGTTAGAGTGGAACGGAAGTCAGATGGTCTGGAAATGCGTGGATATCTTTAAGGTCTTTTTACCCTGGGGGGGTGGTGGTGTAGTCTGGCGTCGTTCAGCGAGCCTGGAGTGCTTGAGGAGTGGAGATGAGCTGGTGAGTGTAAGCTCTACTTTGGCAGGATTATGGTGATGGTGCCTGAGGTACAGAGAGTGGGTGGGCTGGAAGTGAGTGTGATTTTGTGTGTGTGAGGAATGGGATGACTTGGCAGAGTTATTGAGATGGCTTAGAAAAAGGAGAAGCTTAGAAGGTGGTGCTCAGGTGAGCTTCTGTACTGAATGAGCTGCTTCTGCACTGAATGAGTTGTTTACTTCTTGTTCCCAGAAAGCAGTGGAGGTGGGGTGTGTGGAGGTGTGGTGTACTGGTGGCTGTATCTCCTGTGGGTGTATGTACCTCCTGAGTCTTTATTATCTTGATTTCTTACAGCCTTCACAGCCATTACCACTGAACCGCAGTGGTGGCTGCTTGGTAACTTGATGTTCTGGTGGTAATTTGTTTGGTAGATGGATGTTCTGGGAGATTTATGGGCTGGTAAAGTGCCAGTTGAGGCGTGTTTGCTGCTTGCAAGCAGTTGATTTTAGTTGCTGGCGTGAATATTTTTGCGGTCTGTGAGGATGATTGTGTTTATGATAGTGTTTTTTGAAATTTTCTTGCAACCTACAAAGCTCAGACAGCACAGCATTTTCGTCGTTACATTTGATAAGCATTTGATTTGATCTGTCACAGTTATTTAATACCTGTTTATCTTTAAGCTTTCTCTTAATTTTCATTCCATGTTACTCAGAGGTGTGATAGATTTGTTAATGGGTGTTGAATTGTGTAGGTTTGTACTGTAGTGTTTATTGAATGGGATTGAGATAATGAAATGAATGGTAAAAGTTAAGTGTGTCTTCAAGTGTATGGTGTTTTGAAAGTGTTATGTTGATATGGTGTGACATCAGGGGACGGTTTCAAGGTTGTTTTTCAAGGTGTTTTTTTTCATAAGGTGGTGTTGGCCAGTTGCAGATATTTGATTTCTTTTACTGCAGAGAATGAAGTGCATCAATTGTTGACAAAAAGTTGTTGAAGTAGTAGAGGGAGTCAGTGAACTTGTGCAGGGTGAGGTTTCAGTGTTTTGGCGGAATGAGGGGTGGTTTTGATGGAGGTCATAATGCATGGGCAGAATGAGCAATGGTGGAGGTGTGGATTCTAAATGCATAGAAAGGTAATTTGTGCAGAGGTATGTTTTGGGAGGTGGGGATGAGTGTAGGGGAGTTGTGGGGACAGGAATTTTGGGAATAGGAGGAGTTGGGTTGGGAATTTTTTTAAGGGAGGTTGGGGGAATCCACAGCACAGGAGATCAGAGCTACATATGTCCACAGGTGTATAGGAAGCTATGGGTGTTATTGTTTTTAAGATGTTTTATGTGAGCTCTCAATTAAGTACTGGCACATTATTAATCCATTGTTCTTGTAGGGGGACATGTTGGAACCATTTTAAAGAATTGCTTTGTAATGCAGTTGGTTTGATGTTTGGGCTAAGAAAGGTGTTTTTGTTTGATATTAAGTATGACACACATATAAACATATTTTATGTTGATGTTAATGTAGCCTTTTTGAGGTTTTATTAGGACGGGTAGATTTTAAGGTTTAGAGTTAGTAGCGTGTGTGCTAGGCATTGATATGTGGAGCTTTTAACAGATACAACAGAATAGATTGAGGAAAGGTCATATTAGAATTTGATGTCAAGGCATGGGTATGGATTGTTTTGCAGATAATATTAGGCGTTACTATATGTTGTTAGATTTAAACGGGAAAGATAGGTCAAAGGCATGGTTTGGGCTTCTCATAAGATGTGCTATGATGTACAGCTACATAACAGATACAAGCGTAACATAAATGAAGATTAGTTCTTAGGGGGTTTGGAAATAAGTGTTGGGTGTAGCATTTGGGTGTAGCCACTGGGTTACTGACTGGGGTGACCTAGTGGTGTAGCCTAGGGTTTAGTTAGGAGTTAATTGGTGTACAGTGATTACCACTGTGTGGAGTTGGGTAATTTTCACTGGATGTTTGAGTTGGTAGAAGGGATTAAAGTACAGGTTGGTCATGGGGTTTTGTTTTTGTTACAATATTAATATTTGGAGGGGAGGATGTTAATAGGGCGAGGGGTAATGTTAGTTTTGTTGGGGGGAGGAGTTTGGAGCTGTTGGATTGTTACAGGCTTGCAGTTATTTAGTAATTGGCGGCTTTTTGAGGATGGATTTGGTTAATATAATTTGGGCAGCTAGTTTGTTTTAAAGAGGATGCATGATAGAGAAATTATTTTTTGTGTTAAAGAAATTGGTGGCTTTTGGTACTTTGTGGATAGGGTTTTGGTGTTGATGATGATGGGCCTGTAGTTTGTTTTAAGGGAGGAGAAGGACCTGGTGAATGTCTGGCTTAACACTTTTATGGGTGATTAGGTTGTTACTCTAGGTGGTGGAAGGAAAAGGATAGGAGTGGTCAATTGTGTGGGTGAAGAAAGAGGGGTTTAAACCCTCTTCTCTTGGTGGTGAAGTGATGTTGAATGTTCGAACTTTCAATAAGTTGGGAAAGGCTTAAGTTAGAAGCTGTAAAATTAATGGAGTGGGCAAGTGGGTAAGACACTCTACATTGGTTTAAATAAAGGTCGTCAAACGTCATTTGGTGTGATGTGTTTATTGAAGGGGACCGGGGCAATGAGTGCTGTAAATAAGACTGTACAACTCACTTTTTGATGATTACGGAAATTTTAAGTGTCAAGTTCGATGACATCTGAAGAAATGCAACACGGATGTATATAGCAACTGATCAGCTGAAGGGCTATTTCTATTCATAAACTAATGAACACACCTGGAGCAACAAACATAGTAATTTGGAGTCAGCAACTACCCATGAAAGAGAATGAAAGGTTTTACTCACTACAAATCTTAATTTTTTGGAAGGAGTGTACATAGCCTCTGTCCCTTATGAAATCAGTGACTTTCTGGCAAATCACTGAGGCTTACATTCACTAAGCAATGATAGAGTTTCACATTTCTTGCCATTCAGGAAAGGCAGCTTAATGGAACTGCTCTTATTCTATTAAGTTTTTAAATGAATAATAGCAAGTGTTTCTGATTTCAGTTCTTTGACCTTAATTATGTGTGCATTTATCCATAATTCCTGATCAAAGATGTTGAAAGCCAAGCTGTGATAAATGAAATGCAGCTCAGCAGACAAGGACAGTTTCTACTACCAAAACCAAAGGTTTTAACTAGAACCCCATAGTTAGAATAAATAAGCAGTGGGACTATGAAGACATACCCTCCACAAATTAAGGGTACAGGAGGAACCCCCAGCTGCTTGTGCTTTTCAAATGCCAGGAGACTATGACTCCAGTTGTGAGGCTCGACTTAAAAGATTCCATTAAAATAATTGTAACTAATCATGTAAGCAAACCAAATAAAGTACAGTAATATCACAAATTCCGAACAAAGTTTATTTATACTATAAAAAGATATTACTGCAAATAAGAAAAAAAAGACAGTCACCATTCTACTGAGTTGTAAGTAAACTGATTACTGAAAACAACACTTGTATTAAAAACTGCAGCAATTCAATGACATCAGGAAAAATACTGAAAATTGCTTCTAAAAACTGCAGAAAGTAAAAGAGATGTGAAGACATGAAAGAACAGCTCAAAGCATTAGCTAGCAATACATAACTGAGCATGTGCTGTAACAGAAAGTATTAAATTGAGCTTCTATAGGAGGAATAGAATCTCAAATTTGTTTTGCAGCTGACCAGCAAGACAGTATGTAGAAAATGATGTACCACACTTGCATTTAGAAAACAGTGCAAGAGGCAAGGGAATTGAAATGAGAATATTATATGTTACCATGGCAGCTAAAGAAAAAAAAATCTACAAACTTAATGTAGAATTATAACATTATAACTATTCATTTGTGCATTCTGAATTGTGCAACAATCCAAACAAAAGGCAGAATTAGAATAAAACTCCATCAGGTATGATAATATTCCCTATATCATTTGCCCTGATCATAAAAAAACACAGATTTTCTGTAGTGTATTAACCCTTTTTTGCCTTTCTTCTGTCTCCTCCCTGGACCCAGTGGACTCTTAATTTTGTTTCATGCCAGCCTCAGTTTCAGTTGCTAGCCAGCGCCATGGCCTCTCCCATCATTCCTTTCATCTGGCAAACAGTCTGAAAGTACAGCTTTCACTTGAAAATGGAAGAACTATATCCCATTCCTGCAAAACTTCTCACCTACTAAGTTCTGTCCATGCCTATATGAGTGCAAACAAGATCAGAGAAACTGATTCTCTGCAACACAACTGACTATTTCCTTTAACAGACCAGTAAATCTGACTCATTCTTCCTCTCACACATATACCTATGGTAAACTAAGCATACACTTATGACGTCTGACAGCATATGTCAGGATCTCACCTGCAGAGTGGCAACAATTTTAACATCTCACTACCGTATTGTCCTCTATCGGTCCTGTTTTTACTTGGAGAGAAATACAACACAGTTCTTGTTAAACTTGAATAAAACTCTTTACAGGACAGTTAGCTGCAGTGCATAAAGGAGATGAAGCCTTCAGTATGATCTGGACAACTGGGTTCAGATTCCCAGATGCTGGAGGAATTGGTGCTAGATAGAGGAAAAATGAGGTAATACCTGCTCACCACTCTCTCAGGGTTGGAGGGTGAAGGACTATGCTGGGAGCATGATTAATATCACTGCTTCTGTGAAGTTATGGTATCTGATGACACAGGTGTTAGCTGGTGCCATTGTGTAAATGAAAGGAGATGCTCCCATGCAGTTTCCACTTGACCCAACTCATACAAACATGACCCAGCAAATCAAGCGATTAGACAGTGTATAAAGAAAAATTCTTGCTGGCCTAAGCATAATGACCATACACCTCTGTACCTCTCTCCCAGCTGTAGGGCAATTCATAGCCAAGAAACCATGAAATTTTCCACCCTGGAAAGAGATGACCCACTTAACAAATTGTTATATGGTGCATGTTAGTACATTGTGTCCCCAGCAGACATGAGCAATGGGACAAATAAGGATCAACCATGGACCAAAAAGTGACATTTTTTATAAGGAAAGACTTCTTTTGACCATCTGCTATGATTTCCCCTTCATACTCATGAAAAATATCTTGTTTTTATCACAAACCATAATGCATTGCTCAGGCTGCTACCGACGTTGCATTTCTCATCTACACAGCTCAACATCTCCTTTTACGCAATTTACTGGATCACATTTTTTTATTGTTAGGAAGAGTACCTATACATTTTTATGAGTAGCATTAACTGCCATAAAACTATCCCTGCAATGTCTTCACTTTTTGTATCAGTTTACTAAGCTTTTTAAGTTTATTTGTAATATTCATACTAAACAACAGAAACGTGGGCTCTACTACTCTTTTTTCCTTCTGAAAGGCAACAGCAAGTTAAAAGAGAAAATCAAAGAAGAGAAAGAGAAAAACTACAAAAGAAGAAATGGTTTCCAAATGAACATTTTTAAGTGTCTTGTAGGTTGCAAGACATTCTCCTGAGGGGACAACTGGTTGGGGATACATGGCTGAATTACAGTTCAGCTGCAGAGGTACATGGCTGTAGCAAATTCTCTGTAGGCACATAGAAAAATGCAGTGACATGCCCTCAGCTGGAATAACCAAGTGCAAGAGGGAACTGGAATGTGTCTGACCTGTCTGACCTGGATTTTCCATGAGTGAACAGTCAGGTGGAGGCCTGGCACCAGTGGCTGACAGTGTTACTCAATTGGCCTACTGTTTACCTGCCAAACACTCGTATTATGCTACAACAAAAACAAAATGTGACAGATGGCCACAGAGAACCAAGCTCATGGGACTGTCTCTTACACACTGCAGGACAGTCACTGTGATTAGGGAGTATCACCCAAAACACATATGGAAGCATACATCAACTACTGTAATGTACATAATATCCCCTGTGCACATTTCTACAGGCTATAGTTACATAAGCACATATTGTACACCAAGCAGAACCCCATAACTTCCTGTGGCACATTAATAAAGGCATTGCACATTAGGCACTGCATTTGCTCTGCCAATGACATCCCACTGGGCATCCTGTTATGGGGGACTGCTATACTGTCTGTTGTTCCTACAGTGCTGGGAAGGGGCAAGGACATTGTTTATCCCTTCAGCAATTTGGTAGTCCAGCTCTGAGTATGATGCTGCATTGTTCTTTGTTCCCACACCAAATCTGCTGTAGTGATTTGTCTATGCAGATGAACTGCAGTTCAGCCTTATGTCCCCAGCAAGGAAATGTCCTACAGCCCACAATCAAAATGTCCAGTGAAAACATATAAGATATTAATGGAAAAATTACAAGGGGGCTTTGGATAGGAATCCAGAGAAGACAGGCTCAAAGAAGCTGAAATGCAATAAATGAAAGATAATACAAAATCTAGTAAAAAAGAAATACTCTAGCACACTAAAGATGAATATAAGAAATATAATATATCATTGGCCTAAGACGCATTCACATCAAAGTGTATAAACAGCGATATTCAGTACTCATTTGACCACCATATGCAGATACCATCTCAAAGTATATGAACTGTTAAAGGTATGATATCCCACGTACAGTCACTTACATGCTATGTTAGTGTTTGGCCATAGCAGTTAGTAGAAGCCAGTGCTCAACACTGACCTGCTTCTGTGTAACACCTTCCTCTTCTTCATTGATTTAAAGCAATAGGGTCAAATTCTCAAATGCATACAGAAGCTTCTAGGTGTTGGTCTGCATTTTTTTAACCCAAAACATCACCATAGTTTTTTTGACAACTTGAAACTGTTGGATCAGTCAGATTGCACTACAGGTAGAATAATGCTTTTGTAACATAACTGTTTACAGAGTGATGGACCACTCACACATTCTTCCTGTCTGTAGATGGCAGTGTATTAAAATTATATAATCAAAATAATATCTATTCTCGACATGCAGCAAAGAGAAGTAAATCCATTAAATAGCGTGAGAGGGTTTTGCCTTTGTCCACTATTTTGCAGCAAATTTAAGTGCAAGTTTTTTTCGCAAGAGAAAAACTCCCATGCACCCTCCAGTGTAAGGGAACAATTGGAACAATCTCATCACCTCCACCAAACTTAGATATCTCTACTCCAGAACAGAGACACACAAAAGTGGAGAAAAAAGACATTTGTTCTCCTGCACTAAACCCCAAGAATTTTCACTTAGTTTATGGCTAGATTTTTTGGATTGCAATATTATTTCAACTTAGCACACTACAGGGCAGTTTTTTTACTTACCTTGGACTATCAGCAAGTATACAGACTGTTTTTTTGAGATCACATTACCTGTGTTCTGGTACAGCCCACTCTGTTCACCTTCACTATGATCAGGCTCACTCCACTACCCTACCAGTAATCAAGGAGCCCTAATCCTGACACCGGTGAGAGGTGGTCACTAAAACCAGGAATGGATTTACCTGGTATTTCAAATGCAGTTCTCTGCATCCAGCATGGTTTCCCTCAAGAGCACACACGGAACCTGCTACAGACCTGGGACTGGACTTTCTGTCTCTCAAGATCCCAAACAAGTCCTACCTTGGATCACTGTGTCCCATTTCCAAGTATCTGACACACACACTTGAATATCTGATTTTTTTTCACACATGTACACACACACACACACACACACACACACACACACACACACACACACATCTGGAAAAGATTGGCACAGATTTACCAGCTATGTCCACTCTCTCCAGACTATAAGTTATATTACTGCCACCAGCCAAATACTCTAAGGCTCTTAAAAAAGGGTATCCAATTACACTGTATCAAATTAATACTGATATAAATAGTAGAGTGTGACCGAAGAAGTAAGGCTTATCGGAGTGGCCACAGTGTCATTAAAATAAGCACAAGTACTCTCAAGTTGTTAAAAGTATTTGCTGAAAGACCAGCCACAATGAAAAGATATAACAATATTTAGTAATGGATAATAAAATAGAAAACAGGCGCATATCTAATATTTAGTTACAATAAACATCAGAGTTTTCAATGACAGGAAATATAAAAATAATGCAGTTGGATAGAATCTCACAGATGCAGAAAAAGAAATACTTCTAATCTCACTGTACTTTTCCTAACTGAACTAAACAGAAACTGTCCCTAGTTAACTCACTTAGTATCACAAGACAAGATATACTGCTGAGATGCTCACTTCCACAAGGCAAGTCTTGTTCTTTTACTTCTTGCTCTTCAATTAGCTTAACCAACTTGCACTTGGCTTTTGTAGCATTTATTGTAGCACACTTAGCTGCTATCAGCTCTAGCTGTTCCTACGCAGTAACAGCACCAGTACTAATTAGTTATGACCACCCCTCCTGGTATGATTGTAGGGTACTTTCCTGTGCTTTTTCCTGCTAACCTGGTACACTTGGGCATTCTGAGGCAGTGTGGCAACTGTCTAATGTACACAAACGACCCTCTTCTCTTACCTCCCAACACTCATACATGTGAGAGATGCACTTATATCACTGAATTGGAAGCTGTGCACACTCCAGCCAAGACCGGACTAGCTAGTCAAGAGGAGAAGGTCAACACTCGCAATACACTACATGGAACACATAGCTCTCCAAAACACCAACCATCGCAACTCACACATAGAAACACAAACCATACACCTAAGTTTGCAGAAGCACTCAATAAAAATTTACCCAAATAACAGAGACCACCGAGACAGAAACATACTCGACCACCACAACACAACACCAACCACAAAACACATAGCTCATCACGACAGTGTGCCCCTCATCCTAAGCCCTTAAGGCAAAACACTCTGCCCAATGTACTAATCATAGGAGACTCAGTTGCGAGGCACACTGATGTCCCACTCACTAGGTTGAACAAGGAGAAGGTGAGAGTCAGTTACCTATCAGGTGCCGGGATCTGCCACATAACACATGCACTCAGGTCACTCCACAACAAGTACAAATATGACTCAGTCATTGCCCATGTGGTTGTGAATGACCTGATATGTACCTCCCTGGACTACATGAAAAGAGATGTTATGGAACTCTTAGATTATGTGGCCCAGCCAGGTATGACCCTAACCCTGAGCAGTATTAAACAGCTACAAACAAATGCAGTCTGAGGGTCATGCTGCTCAATGCTAGAAGTCTAAATCTCAAGGTGCACTCGCTCAAAGCTCTCCTCAAAATGGAGAATGTCAACATTTGTGCTGTGACAGAAACCTGGTTTAAAGAGGCAGGAAGCACCCCTGCGCTCCCAAGCTACAACTCATTCCATACCTTTCAGCCCCAGAATATGTCTGGAAGCTCCAAAGGTGGTGGTGTCTCCATATTCGTAAAGGATATGCACACCTCTAGACTGGAAGCCCAGCATAATGCATCCAAGATACTCCAGGTACAACTAACACTGGGTAAAATGCCAATACAAGTCACAGCCTGCTACAGAACCCCAACCATGTCCCTAGACTCTTACTTCACATTCCTAAGCACCCCGAAATCTATCAAGGTCCAGCTCAATACTCTCATACTGGGTGACTTCAACTACCCTTTCATCAACTGGGAAAGCTATTCAAGTACCAATGTACCGGCCCAACGCTTCCTGGAATTCAGCAATTCCAACAACCTGGACCAGCTCATTCTGACACCCACTAGAAGAAGCAACATTCTCAACCTGGTTATCACCAACATGAGATGCTCCACACCTATAGACAATTTCTCCCTGGTTAAATCCGACCACAAACTGATCACCATGGAAATCTCCATCTCACCTTCACCCCCCGCAAAGGTGACCACCCTGTAAAACTTCTCCAAAGCTGACTTTGGGCTCCTAAAAACAGATGTGGCTAACTTTTCGGCACCCATGCCAATGAAAAATAGCTGCATGACTGCCGAATTATACACCAATACACTGTACAAGCACGTACACAAATGCATGGAACTTGCCATACCAAACAGAATCAAGACACTTTCCTCCAAAATAAGGAAGCCAATCTGGTGGTCCCCAGCCATCAACAAACTCTACAACAGAAGGAAACAACTGTTGCAGAAAAAAGTGAAGTCACAAGACTGGAAAAACTCCCTTATCAGTCTCAACAAAAATTTGATATCCGTTATCAAATCCTCTAAAGTCTGCTATGATGGCAGAATTGTGGCTGACACCAAGAACAACCACAGAGCTTTCTATGGCTATATCAAGAACCTTCAAGGCAATACCTAGATTTTCTCTGAGTTATTGCACAATGGTACTTCCTATACTGAGCCAACAGATCTAGCCAATATACTGGTCGATAGATTCAGTACCAACTTTACCCCTCTCTCCCCCTCAAAGGCCCTATCACAATACCAGAAGAAAGCCTGGTACCCAACATTTCTGCAGCACAGGTAAAAGTTCCACTGTCCAAAGCCAAGAATACAGCATCAATGGGACCTGATAATATCCCTGGCTGCATTCTACATTAGCTAAAAAACAAACTGGCACCACACCTGTGTGCCCTGTTCAGCCACTGCCTTACCTCTGGCTTTGCCCTAATGAATGGCGCACTGCTACAGTCATCTCTCTCCATAAAGGGGGAGTGACTACAGACTCTGGGAACTATCACTCCATTAGCCTGATGAGTCTGGTATGTAAAGCTGTGGAGCACATCATCATGGACCTGCTTAACAAAGATATAGACAATCTCCAACCTCTTGACCCTACGCAGTTCAGCTTTGTCAAGGGGAGATCCTCCCTGCTGAACCTGGTTGACTTCTTTGAGGCAGTCACCAAGGCTGTGGATGAGGGTAAGGCAGTGCATACAGCCTACCTCAACCTGGCCAAGGCCTTTGATACCATTCCCCACTCAGATATCATTGATAAACTCACCAAAGTAGGCATCAATCCTTAAGTCACTAGGTTGGTTGCAAACTGCCTCACAGACAGGACCCACACAGTGAAAGTTGTGGACTCCAAGTCAGACTGTTGACCAGTCATGAGTGCAGTCCCACAGGCCTCGGTTCTGGGCCCTCTCCTCTTTGGCATCTACTTCTCAGAAGTTCAGGACAACACAGAGGAACTCTGGCTAACTAAGTTCACTGATGACTGCAAGTTAAGAGTCATTATTAACTCCCCAAGTGATGCAGGCATCCTACAAAAGGGCCTCACTGAGACCAACGATTGGTGTCGAAACCATGGCCTTAAACTTAATGCCAAAAAATGCATTATCATTCCCTTTGGAAAAACTCAGTCCCCACTAATTACCACATTGATGGGAGCCCAGTGAACACTGAAGGGGCCATAAGAGATCTGGCACCCAGGTCTACAGCAACCTCACCTTCAACCACCACATTGCCATTGTGGTCAGAAAGTCCATCTACGTGGCACATCTCATAATCAAAGGTTTCGCATCCAGGAAGAAAGAGGTCATCATCCCTCTCTACTCATCCCTCATTAGAAAAATCATCGAATATAACACCCCATTTAGCATGCACCTGACCATACACCTGCAACAGCTGGAGAGGCCACAAAAGTACCTCACAAAAAGGCCTTAAACATATGTCCTACATGGACAGACTTAAGAAACTTCAGCTGTTCTCAGTCTCTTATCATCTACTTAGAGGTGATCTCTGCTTGACTTACACAGCCATGTCTGACCCACCCCTACTTGAAATGCTACACATAAAGAAATCCCAATCTCCCTCACCACACACTCCAGAGATCACAACCTCATTACCGTAATCAACAGAACATGCTGGAGGGACAGGTTCATCACCCAGAGACTGCCCATACTCTGGAATAAGCTTCCCATTCAAGTCAAGCAGAGCACCTCACTGGCCCTCTTCAAGAGAAATCTAGATGAGTGGATGGGTAGCAGAAAGTTCACTACAGGGATCACTCCAGTTGCCCTACTAGACAGATGCACTGTGAACTAACATCGGGTGGCACGGCACCAGGACATTTTTTTTCTGGGCTAGGCTTGTAAAGGCTCCAGGACAATTAGCCTAGTACACACCTATGAACCTATGAACCTATGAAATACTGCACACTACTGAACTGTACAACTGAACAACTAACAACTGTGCTATGATATCTGACATAGATTTTTTTTATATCAGGTTCCAAAGAAAAACAAAAACAAACAACAAACTGTTGCTGCCAGAGTTCCATCCTTCAGCTGGTTATGGAATGACATCCCATCTAGTCACCTGTCTCCAGCACAATACACATTCAGAACTATGTTAAGATTCTGTTGCAGCATTTTTAACATACATCTCTAATACAAGCATCTGTACAAGTTAATGTGACAGTCAAATGACATAAAATTATTTAAAAACTTCAGCCAGCCATGCTGGCATATGCCACACATGCACTGCCTTACTTCTCCTGGTACAACTGGCAATACCTCACTATGTTGCATCTCTCCCTACTCCTTTGAAGATGTGAGAGAAATGGGCTTGTCTGGGAACACAATCCATACTCTTTCTTGAGAGTCCATCTGCGTTGGCATTGCTGACTCCACTATGGTGCTGCACTATCATGTCATATGCCTGCAACCCTACGCTCCACCTTAATAACTTGTCATTTTGCTGGCTGGCACAATGTAGCCATGTTATGGGCTTATGGTCTGTCACCACAGTGAATTTCCTTCCATAGAGATATGGTCGAAGTTTCTGCAGTCCCCACAGCATGGCTAGACATTCTTTTTCTACAGCTGCATAACTTTCCTCCCTGGGTTGGAGTCTACGGCTGAGATATACAACTGAATGCTCTTCTCCCTCTAAGGAAACCTGTCTAAGTGCAGTCCCCACCCCATGGATTGAAGCATCCACCTGCACAACAATTTTTTTGCAGTAATCTGGACAGGCTAACACAGGGGGTCCTCCCAAAGCCCCTTTAAGCTTTTGGAATGCCTGCTCACAGGCTGGGGTCCACACTACCTTATCTGGGCTGTTTTTCCTTGTCAGGTCTGTGAGGGGAGCAGCTATTGTGCTACAATTGGGAACAAACTTTCCATAGTACTCCGCTGTCCCCAACAATGCTCTCAACTGCTTTTTGGTAACACAGGCATGCCATGCCTAAATAGCTTCCACTTTGGCAGGTTATGGCCTACTCTTACTACTCCCCACTCTATGTCCCAAGTAGAAGACTTCTGCCATACCCACCTGACACTTACTGGGCTTAATGGTCAACCCTGCCTTTTACAGTCTACCCAGAACCTCCCTGACTGAAGGTGATCTTGCCAAGAATGGCTGTAGATAGCAATAACATCCAGGTAAGCAAGGTCATAATCTCCTGTTCCTGCTAAGATATGATCTACTAATATCTGACAGACTGCTGGGGCATTTTTCATTCCAAATGGCAACTATATGGACTCATATAGTCTGAAAGGGTTCACTCTCTCTAGCGATGGGAGTCAAGGGCACCTGCCAGTGGCCTTTGGTCAGATCAATAGTGGTCAGATACTTAGCCCCACACAGCTGCTCTAAGGAATCATATGTCCTAGGCAAGAGGTAAACTTCTGACAATGTGTGTCTGTTTAGTTTTTGTAATCTACACAGAATCTGATGCTGCCATCTTTCTTTGGTACCAGCACCACTGGGGAAGCCCAGTTCCAACATTCCCTTAATCTCCTCCCTCAAAGTCTGTCTGACTCACTCAGGCACCCTATAAAGGGCCTGCTTAATAGGTTTTTGGGGTCCTGTAGCCACATGGTGCTGCACCAAGTGGGTGCACTCAGGTTTCCCAGTTAACATGCCACCAATCTCCTGGAGCACTGCTAGAATTTCTCGAGCCTGGGTAGAGGATAGCCGCTAGGATATTGCTACCCCTTCCACAAAGGTGTCAGTCCAAGCCTCACTGAGAGATCAATCACTAGATCTCCATCAGTCTCTCCTGCCATCCACAGCAAATACTCAGCACCCTATCATGGTAAGGCTTCATCATGTTAACATGGTACAATTTTCTGCCCCTGCTTCCTGCCTAGCAGGTTTACCATGTAATGAACATCATCAACCATCCTTACCACATGAAACGGTCCTTCCCAAACTGCCTGTAGTTTATTGTGACAGGAATGGGCATCTTAACTTGTCATCCCACAGCATACTCTTGGGCTCGACCCTTCCTGTCATACCAGACCTTTTTCTGCAGTTGGGCTGCTGCCAAGTTCTCCTGGACCAAACCCATGAGGTCCCTAAGCCCCATCCT
This sequence comes from Protopterus annectens, assembly GCF_019279795.1. Lineage (NCBI taxonomy): Eukaryota > Metazoa > Chordata > Ceratodontiformes > Protopteridae > Protopterus > Protopterus annectens. The sequence continues at coordinate 208,920,559 of NC_056729.1, forward strand.
GAGGTTTAGGACATATGCCACGACAGACTCCTTGTCGGATTCACACTCACCATCCCACTCATCATAAATCAAATGTAAAGGCCCCCTCACCCTATGCCCATACAGTAACTCAAAGGGCAAACACTTTCTTAGACAAGCCATCATGTCTGACATGAAACTGGCACATCTGTCAGTCAGTATTTCTCTCGAGAATCCTACCCTGCTGAACATCTCTAACAAAGCACTTGCCAACCTTCTCTGCCTCGATGAAGGACAGAGCCACCACCTCAGGGTATCTGGTAGCATAATCTACTACCACCAGGATACACTTCTTCCCTGTGGAACTTGGAATACTCAAAGGCTCCAAAATATCCATAGCTACCCTCTGAAATGGCTCCTCAATTATGGGCAAAGGCATCAATGGAGATTTGACTTTGTCTCCTGCCTTGCCTTCCTTTTGGCACTGCTCACAGGACCTGCAGTACCCTGTTACACCTCTCTGGCAATCATAGGCCAATAAAAATTATGCATAATAGAACTCTTGGTATGTTTTATACCCATATGACATGCAAAAGTAATGTCATGGGCTATGGCTAGAAATGCCAGATGGTAGGCTTTGGGCACTACCAACTGCTATATTACCTCAACCTCTAGCCCTCCCTCAGGGATCCACTCTCTATACATTAACCCTTTGTTCTAGTATACAGACTCCTCTTTTCTGTGAGCATCAGGTGCCTGTTTAGCTACCTCCCTCAAGCCTCATAAGGTACAGTCCAAAATCTGTGCCCGTCTCAACTCTACTTTCTTGACCTTTCCCAGCTCCCCTTCCACAGAAAGCCTAGTATTTTCTGACAAAGGTGCATAACTGTCAGCTTGTGTACTACCACTCATCTCTGTCCTTGCAGTCACCTTGTACATGGGAACATCAGTATCTACCAGCAGCTGTGGTTCACATTCATGCTCACTGCTACAAGGTAGCTTTCCTCCTGAAATAACCACATCACCAGCCGCAGCTTCAGGCATAAGGTATGTGTGGGTATCCTCCCAGGCTACCACACCTATCTGCATGTCTCCTAGCCTGAATGTGTGTAACTGCATGCACACAAGGTACTACATTATCAAAATCATTCACTATTAAGACATCTGCAGGTATATCCTCAAACGCACCTACCTGCTTGTTCCCTTTTCCACCCTCCTGGTCAAGGTGAACCATGCCAAAGGTATTTGGAATGGGGTCCCACCTAAAGCTCTAACTGGTATGGACTGCCCAAGCAAGTACTGCTCTTCGTTAACCACTGCAGGCTACACAATGGTTATGTCAGAGGCTGTGTTTCTCTTTGCAGTGGCTTGTCTTCCATCCACTAAGATAGGATACAAACTCTGGTGATAGTTTGGTACTTCTGTTATCTCCAGACAACTTAACATTGCTATGTTGTTATTCTCACTTGCCGGCTCCCTCACCTTTTGTTCTCCACCTTGCTTCAGTGGGCATTTGTATGCTACATGGACCATCTGGTCATATTTAAAACATCTAAGCACTGATCCTGGATGTGTACCTAAACTAGTGGCTTCCCCAGTTACTGGTAGACTCTGTTGGGGTGGTTTAGACTTCCCACCATGGGTTCCCCTATATCCATGTACAGCACTTTGTATGCCAGTCTTATGCAGCGATGCCCTGCTTGATAAGTAGAGATTCTCTTTTCTCCCCAGCTCATCTGCAGAGTAATATTCTCAGTGTGCCAACCAGATTCTCATGTCCTCATGAAAAGTGCTAAGGGCTTGTTCCCTCACCAAAAGCTCTGCCGGCCTTTCAAAAGTGGTGACCTGACACCCACTCACCCACCTATGAAAGTAAGTGCTTAACTCACCTGCCTTGTATCTATGCTCACAAAACCTTTTTCTATAAGTTTCAGGTGTTAAGTTATAACAGTTCAATAAACATTGTTTTACTTTTTTATAATTTGAACAGTCAGTATCAGACAATTTAGAAACAGCGGTTAAAGCTTTACCATGGAGTAAGGGGGTCAGGAACCATACCCAGAGCTCTTGTTCAATTTTATACTGTTTCCATACACTTTCAAATTTAATCCCCCTCTGCAAATTGTGGAAGAAATGTACTGACCTTTATTGCTTCTAGGGTACAGTTATTTCCTTCCCCATTACTCCATGACTCGATGAAGACTCAACATCTCCCTCTCATGTTGTCACTGCTACTGTTTTTCTTCAGCTTCCAATCACCACAGTCTCTCATTTTCTTTGATCTCCAAATGTCGCAGTCTCTTTTTAGTCTCCAAACATTGCAGCTCATGCTGACACTGTTTCTTTTCTTCAGCCTCAAAATGTTTGGCTTCCAATTGAATCTCTCTTCAGTCTCCAAATGTTTGGCTTTCAGTTCAAGTCTCTTTAACTCCAGACAGATTTTTAAGTCTTCTGGGGAAAAAGTGAATTGTCCTGTTTCCAAGGACTGCACATCCCATCACCAAATGGGCTAACTGGAGGCTGGACCATGCTGCAGCTGTGATTAAGGTTGAAATCATATCCTCTTTAGTCAGGTTGACATGCACAATCCTTTGGCTTTGCACACCTTGGCCAAGTGGTTCTTTGTCAGCTTGCTATAATCCTCTGCTAGCATCTTTGCCTGTTTTCCCTAACTAAACTAACTGGCAAAAATAAATAAAACTGTTGTGAAACTGAAATTCTGAATGTTTATATTGTGGCTGTTGAGAGTACACACACCATCAGTGACAACTGCTTACAGGCTACTGAAGTTCAATTAATATCCAACCACTTTGGCACTAATATGTGATGGCCCCTCTTTACCCCAAGCCAGTAATCAAGGAGGCCCAATCCTCACCACTGACACTGGTGAGAGGTGGTTACTGAAAACAGGAATAGATTTATACAGTATTTCAAATGAAGCTCTCTGCATCAAGCACAATTTCCCTCAAGAGCACACAGGGAACCTGCTCCAGACAAGGGACTGGACTCTCTGTCTCTCCAGATCCCAAACAAGACCCACCTTCCAGTACTGTGTCCCATTTCAAAGTATCTGACAAACGCACTTGAATATGTAATTTTTCACACACACACACACACACACACACACACACACACACACACACACACACACACACACACACACACACACACACACACACGGAGAAGGCTGGCACAGATTCCCCTCTCTCCAGACTATAAGGTAGATTGCTGCCATCAAATAATCGAAGGCTCTTTCAAAGAGTAACCAATTATACTGTGCCAACTTAATACTGATATAAATGGTAGAGTGTAACAGAAGCAGTAAGGCTTATTGGAGTGGCCACAGTGTGACTAAATTAAGCACAAGTACTCTCAAGTTGTTAAAAGTATTTGCTAAAAGACTAGCCACAATGAAAAGGTATAAAAATATTTAATAATGGATAACAAAATAGAAAACAAGAGAATACTATATTTAGTTACAATAAACATCTAACTTTTTAGTCACAGGAAATATAAAAATAACACAGTTGGATAGAATCTCACAGATGCAAAAAAAGAATTAATACTAACCTAATCTCACTGTACTTTTCCTAACTTAACTGAAGAGAAACTGTCTCTAGTTAACTCACTTAGTATCGCAAGGCAAGATGTACTGCTGAGATGCTTACTTCAACAAGGCAAGATGAGATACTACACCAGTGATGAAGAACCTATGACACGTGTGTCAAAGGTGACACACCACAATGTTTTGGGTGACACACCAGCGTTCACCATAGTGGCATAGCTAGTGGGGACAAAAGGGCTGGGCAGCACTCGAAAAGCTGTTTTTTTGTTTGTTTGTTTTTTTCTAAGAAGCTGTTGTGTTTTTTTTTTTGGCCTGGCAGTTAGGTGGTGACATGGTGGCTTTCTGTTTGGCTATGTTCTACACCATGACAGACACATGCATGCAGCAGCAGCAGGTCAGCAGGAAGCCCTTTAACAGTCGTGCAATCAGACACCTAGATGTAGAACAGCACAGGAAAATAGCAGCAGGAACCCCGGGTTGAGAAGACAAACATAAAGGAGAGGCACTTAAGTAATTTATTTATTTTAATAAACATAAGAGTGCATAGAAAGATGCAAATTTTACTGAAGGGGTTGCTTGGGTGAATGTTTCATTTTGGTGCTTGTACAGATACTAGGAATGTTAATGAAGGGGTTCAGAGTACACACACCTTCAGTGACTTGGGCAAATGATTCATTTTGGTGCTTGTGCATACCTCAACATTTACTGAAAGGGTTGCTTGGGTGGAATGTTAATGAAGGGGTCGCTTGGGCAAATGATTCATTTTGGTGCTTGTGCATACCTCAACATTATGCTGAAAGAGTTGCTTGGGTGAATGTTTCAATTTGGTGCTTGTACACATACTAGGAATGTTAATGACATGGTTGCTTGGGCAAATGATTCATTTTGGTGCTTGTGCATACCTCAACATTATGCTGAAAGGGTTGCTTGGGTGAATGTTTCATTTTGGTGCTTGTACTGTGCTGTACACATACAGAAATGTTAATGAAGGGCACACTTGGAAAAATGATTCTTTTTGGTGCTTGTGTATACTTGTCGCTTGGGTGAATGTTTGATTTTGCTGGTTGTACACAAACTAGGAATGTTACTGAAGGGGTCACTTGGCAGATGTTTAATTTTGGTGCTTGTGCATACCTCAACATTTTACTGAAGGGGTCGCTTGGGTGAATGTTTCATTACGGTGGTTGTACACATACTAGGAATGTTACTGAAGGGGTCGCTTGGACAAATGATTAATTTTGGTGCTTGTAGATACCTCAACATTTTACTGAAAGGGTCGCTTGGGTGAATGTTTCATTTTGGTGCTTGTACACATACAGAAATGTTAATGAAGGGCACACTTGGGAAAATGATTCTTTTTGGTGCTTGTGTATACTTGTTGCTTGGGTGAATGTTTCATTTTGCTGGTTGTACACAAACTAGGAATGTTACTGAAGGGGTCACTTGGCAGATGTTTAATTTTGGTGCTTGTGCATACCTCAACATTTTATTGAAGGGGTCGCTTGGGTGAATGTTTCATTATGGTGGTTGTACACATACTAGGAATGTTACTGAAAGGGTTGCTTGGGCAGATGTTTAATTGTGGTGCTTGTGCTTACTCTACCTGGACATTTTACTGAAGGGGTCTCTTTGGGAAATGGTTCATTTTGCTGCTTGTGTGTACCTCGACATACTAATGAAGATGGTGCTTGGGAAAATAATTATTTTTTTTTATCAGGGAAGTGCTTGCGCATACATGATAGAATGCTGAAGTGACCACTGGGCAAAATCATTTTTTGTGCCCTTTTTAGTGCTTGTGTATATAGAATAGAAAGTAATGACGGGGTTACTGGGGAAAATAATTCATTAGTGTGTCTGGGAAATGCTTTTGCATAATTGGACAAACAAGTTTGTGGATTGCAACTCCAGTATCAAAGGTGAGGCATCTCTTTTAACAATGAATGTGAGTACTGTCCTTTTCACTTTTTGTATAACTGAGATGTATATTATATTTTGTTTTGTGAAGGGAGGGTGGCAAACTCAGTCAGCCCCAGGGACACAAACTCTAGCTACACCACTGATTCACCAACACCAGAATTACCAAAGAAATTGAACAAAATACAAGACATATATGTGGCCCTGCATCTATCTATTAAAATTCAGAAACAAAAAAGATATTAATTGAGGTTAATGAAATAAAATGCAATGTGTTCCATATTTTGTTTCAGTTCAATTCAAAATTATTATTAAAAGTAGGGTATTTTTTTTGGTGCAATATTTTAAGCACATTTATCAGTGCGCACATTGTTTTCTGTATTGTAAGTCACTGATTTTTTTTTTACTTTTACAATACATAGCAGCACACATGACTGAACTGTATTTTTTTAAATAAATAAATATGCAAAGAATTGTTTCTCTTATGTTCAAGGGGGGTGGGGGGTTGATATGCCAGCAGAGTCAAGATAGGCATTTTCCGTATTTTTGACACGCCAAGCCCAAAAGGTTCACCATCACTGTACTACACCCTACTGAATTGAACAAATGAGCAACTAACAACTGAACTGTAATAACTGACATAGATTTTTTATATCAGGTTCCAAAGAAAATCAAAAACAAACAACAAACTGCTACTGCTGGAATTCAGTCCTTCAGCTGGTTATGGAATGACATCAAATCTAGTCACCTGACTCTGGCACAATACACATTCAGAGCTCTTGTTAAAATTCTGCTGCTGCATTTTTAACATAAGCAACATTTACAAATACATTTTTAATACAAGCATCTGTACAAATCAATGTGACAGTCAAATGACACAAAGATTATTTACAAAACTTAAGCCAGTCATGCTGGCATATGTCACACATGCACTGTCATACTTCTCCTGTTACACCTGGAAATACCTCACAACAGCACATCCCCAACAATAAAATCCAAGCCATATAAATATCTATAGCTCATAATTACTGATATATTCATTACTACAGAAACCTGGTTAAAAAAAGAAGTGACTGATGAACAGATAATTCCCTCTGGTTACACTATTCTTAGACTTGATAGACAGAAAAAAGAAAAAGCAGACAGCATTGACATTTTTTTCAAAAATACAATACATTTAACACTTTAACCCCAAAAGACTCCCTGCTTTCACAATGTAGAATTATTAACAGCACAGTTTAGGATAAATAACCAAAACATGCATTTTGGCCCTATATATTCCACCAGGCAACAATACTATATTGACTATATTGATTTGACACCAACATAGCCCAAGAAACAATTACCCCAGGAGATCTTAATATTGACTGGTTCATCTGTAACTCCAAACTAGCACCTAATCTTATAAGTCACTACAACTAATCTCAAATTATTAACACACCTACTAGAATCAATAAAAAGTAACAAGAGAATCAATCCTAGACTGGATACTAACAACCAACCTGAGCAATGTAAGTACAGTGGTAGTCTCTCTGATACTCTAAATAACCACCTGTCCACTTTTAACCTCAGATAGTATAATAGCCTCAACAAAAGAACTACCAATAATTGAATTTGTAATCTTAAATTAATCATATTTTACAAAAGTATAACTGGAAACCACTAAAAATTCTTCCAGTTAATGATGCAGCCAATTTCTTCAACTCAGCTTTTCTAAATACAATAGACCAGCAAGCTCTTATCAGAACTAAAGGAATAAGAAGCAATTCTGCCCCATGACTACAAAAAGAAACAAAACAAGTTATGAGACAAAGATCTAGGGCATGGAAGCTGTGGTTACAAAACACAACCAGCTCAAGACAAATTTTGGGCAACTGAGAAATTTCACCATGACCAGGGATAAAAAAAAAAAAGAAAGAAAAAAGAAAACCTACTTTTTCATCCTCTTGCAAAGACACCATAATAACCCAAACTCTTTTAGAAATTTCATCAAGACCAAGATAAAAAAAGACAAGAAAACCTACTTTTTCCACCTCCAGCTAAGACACCATAATAACTCCAAACTCTTTTCGAAATATGTTAACAAGAAACCCAGATCAGACTACCACTCCAGCATCTAGTACTAACAATACCTCAGAAACAATATCTAGCCAATTTCACACTCATTTCGTCCAATTGGTCCTGAACCTACTTAAGTATAAACCTATCAATCTCCCTCTCTGTCTCTCTCTCTCCCGTCTTGTCCTGTAAACATTTTTAACTCCTCTTCCTTTCAGCCCATCCCTGTTTTATCCAAAAGAAAATAGCTGTCAAAGCTGAAACCCTCTACCTTAACTGTAGACAGTCTCTTTCTAGAATCTCTTAACTTTGCAACATAATCATTACTGCATCCCATATCCTCACTAATCAACCACTCCATTGCAGAATACCAAACACTCTCTCTTTGAAAGATGTCATTTATCAGTCCTCTACATGACGGTGGTTTGTCCACAGAATTTTCAAAGAATCGGCCATTTCTCCACTGGCTAAGATCCTGGAATAGTATATTCACTTTCAGCTCATGAACTACCTCACTACTAATAATCTCATCACACATATCAATCATGGCTTCAGACCTAAGTAGACAACTACAACTGCTCTAACTCAGCTTTACAAACAAGATAAACAGTGAAGGGAAAAAAGGTCACCTTGTCTCCTCTGTATTTATTGATCTTTCTAAAGCATTTGACACTGTTCCACATCAAAAGCTTCCATCTGAACTTGCCTCATTAAAACTCTTTCATTCTGCCCTGGCATAGTTCCACAAGTACATCTCAGGTAGATTTCAAGCAGTTCAATGGCAACAAACCTGTTCCACCTTTCTCCCAGTCTCTGTAGGTGTGCCTCAGGGGTCCATCCTGAGTCAACTACTCTTCAGTATATACACTAACTCACTTTACACTATCAAATATGTGTGCCTCAGGGTTCCATCCTGAGTCAGCTGCTCTTTAATATATACACTATCTCACTTTTCAGTGCTATCAAAGATGTCACAGTAATTTTAATACACAGATGACTCTACCCTTATGGTCCGTATGTAAAAAAATCAAGACTATCTCTTTTCTATTGAATTCGAGCTATCAAACTCCCACCTTTTTCTTAATCCTATCAAAACTAAAGTTACACTTTGCCACCAAAAATATAACAGTAAGAACAATCTTTTAGTATTTCCTTAGGCAACAGCACCCAATTTGAACTTAAACCCAAAACCAAATTATTTGGAGTTATTATCGATAACTTGAAATTTGATCAGCATGTTATCTTTTGTAGTAAAAAAGAAACTCTGAACCTTCTATAGATTCAAATACTACAGTAATAACGATACCAAAAAAGTTTAGCAGCTACTTTCTTACTACCATCGCTTCATTATGTGTCCACTATTATTAACCTTAACTCTAACTTCAAAAATAAACTAAATTTATGCTATAATAAAAAAATAGCAAAATTTGTCTCAGATTTGCCGTCATACTCTCATCACTACCCTGCCTTAAAAGAAATTAAAGGTTTAGAACTTCCAAACCAGCTTACTTTGTCACAATTAACCATTATGCATAATTTTCTCTATCAGCTTGAAATCTGTTCTGCCTTAAAATACCCTCAACTGCTATTCCTCCTCAAGTCCATTGAGATCAAGTATTATTTACATAATACAACTTGCTTTTCTACACTTGTATTTTATACTGAAACTGTAACAAAATTATCTTATGGTACCTATTGTAGAGCTTTTCTCTCTGGGCCACTGCTGAAAAAGTGGCATGTTTTGTCATCTCAGTTGGCCTTCCTGGTAATCAAATGCTGAATGAAAGTAAATGCTGGCCAGATTACGTTTGTTAAATGAAGAACTGCTTTGTAGATTTCTTACTGACAGATAATATACTGTGTGTGTGTGGGGGGGGAGGATTGTTGTAATCAGCGACCTCTGTGTTGATTATACTATGCAGTGACCACAAGGGCATGCACTTGTGAATGGGGTGAGTGCTCTGCCCAACACAGAACATGCTTCTTATAAATTTAATTATTGAAAGTATCTTCATTAAATAAGATTCTTTCCACTGGGAGTTAATTGCACTGAAGTAAGTGCTGGTGGATCTTACTGCAGTCAACAGACCTGCGGAAAGAGTGAAAGTACAAAGTAAAGATCGAAACAGTCAAGGAAAACTCTCCAGTCAGAAACAGACAAGGATCATAACACAAAGAGCCTGCTAAAAGACAAAATCATGAGTGTCAAAAATATCAATAAACCTCGTTTTTTTCAAGGCATCATGAGATCTATATCAGTTACCATACGAAATATATATTACATTTAGATGCACCTTTCTTCAGATGCTGCTCTTATAATCTGCTGACAGATGTCATTGGATGAAAGTGAAAGTGTTGAGGAAATACAGAACTATTTTTATTATTTTGTTAACCAAGAAAGTGAACTGGTCTGTAACTGACTCTTTTTGACCAAAATGTGTTCCACAAGGGCAAGGGCATTTGCAATATATATATAAACATTTTAGAATTATTTATTTATTTATTTATTTGCAGTTTGTTAACCGGGAGAGTCTACTGGGCCGAGATGAGTCCTTTTTTAATGGAGGCCCAAGGAGAAAAGCTCCAAGCGCACACATGTAAAACAAAACAAAATCAATAGAAACTAAATACAAAGTATTGCAAAAGCAGGATCATCAGAAGTTAATACAATATGTTGCACAATCTTAACATTAACAAAACAGAAGTAGTGAAAGAAATAACAATAGATAAATAGTATGCAAATGATAGGAGGATGTAAACAACCTAAGGTAAGTACTCTGTTTTGTGTGCATTGCTAATTCCTACATTGTAAGGTATAAAGAAAGTAAGTAAATTGAAAGAGAGAAGTGGGGAGGAAGAAGAAGCAAAACATGGCAAGCATTCGGTAAAATGTAGGGAGAGTGTAGGTGATAATGTAGCGAGAGGGTAGGTAGAATAAGCAATCAACTAACATGATTTTTTGGAGCGAAAGCAAAAGGAGTTTCCAGGGAAATCCTTTTTGGACATGAGAACGCCAAGCAAACAATGCAGCCAAATAGAAAATGAACTACAGACAAGAAGGTTCCATTATGTAGATCACTTAAGAGTTAATCAGTAAATCTTTTAAGACAGCTTGCAATAAACAAGCATACTCTTTTAAGATGCTAAGAAAAGTAAGGAGAAGCTAAACAGATATTAAGGACACTTAACAGCATTAACAGACAGACAATCAACGTCATTCTGTGCAGTATCGGTCTACATTGCACAGTATTTACCCGGTGGCTTTAAACGTTTTGTCTTTATTCCTGAAAACACTTTTATCTAGTTTCCCTACTTCTGAGGTTAACCTTTATTAGCTCCTCTGATCTCACTCTCAGTCCCACCAGCACCTTGTGTTCTATAGCTCACTTATTCACCTTCTTTACAGCTCCACCATGGCCAGTTCCCTGCCACAGGAAAATCATCCAATTTACCATGTGTTTTTTTTCCTATTTTTCTTCATACAAAGGATTACTGTCCTGATTACACTGTCCTTTACTTCTAAATTTCTGGCTCACGTCTGCATATAAATATATTTGATTCAACCAATCCGAGAAATAACTTGCAGTTTCAACTAAATAACCCATCGTAAGTGAACTGCCTCTTCTCAGATCTATCCTTGTACACTGTGTGTTGTCATTCTAATTTTTCATCCACATCCTTTTGTTTCTTTTTTGTAATATTACCTTTTTAGTTCTGCTGATATGCCAAATGCTTCAAAGAGGAAGTGACAGAAATGTCTCTCTGCAGCACGGAGAGCAACATATAGCACATTTGTAATCATTGCTATTTTTGTTGTTTTGTTTCTCTCCACCTAGCCCCACAATGCCTCAGTCTCTCTCTCTCCAGCTTCCATGGTTGCTCAAACCCAGATCTCTCAATTGTTCCTTCGCAGGTACACCTATACATGACCCTTCAGTGGGTGGACCTCTTGATCTGTTAGGAAGTTGGCTGTGTGATAGGCAGTAGCTCAATATTTAGCCCTAGGGAGTGAAGGATTTAATAGAGAGCAGAGAGCATGGAGTCAGGAGGCATCATTCTTGCTCTGGTTTGTGATCTTCTCTAGGTGTAGCAACAGCCAGTGAAATGATACCAGGAAGTTGTCACCACCTCCAGTTTACCATGAGATGTCCGCTAGTCTCATGTATAGGCATCAGGTTCCCCAAACCCTCCCTCTGGGATAGGACCCGTGGCCTTAGACTGTTTCATCCTATCCTCCAACTTCCCAACAACCAGCCTGAGTGGATTCCCAAACTATAAAATCCTGGGACATAAATGAATAATTTGCCTCTGTGTCATTAGACTAGTTCTATAACTGCTGATATCTGTGAATCAGCAACATACCCTAGGAAGACTATTTTTGTTTTTATGTCTACAAAAGAAAATACAAAGTGAACAGGTGGACCTGCAGTCATAAAGTCTCCAATTATATATCCTTTAATATATACAGTACACTAACTCAAGAAAGCAATTTACAAACAGGATATATGCTGGAGATCTGGGTTTGATTTCCATAGTTTCTGTTTACTAGTTAAGTCTCAGTTAATGAATTACAACATATTTTCAGGTACAGCTTTGAATGCTGGTGCTGTGAAGGCACCAGCAGAGAATACAAGTTTAATAGCCTTCAGATCTAATGTATTTCATTTCATTAGTTACCTGGGGTAGATGACTAATTCAAATTTACCTTTTCCAGACATGACCTGCACACAAGGTATAACAAAACTACTTCAAGGAGGTAAAATTAAATGGCAGTTAGAATTCAAAGCAAGTAAAATACATTGCTATAAATGTAAACCAATAACATGAGCTGAGCCTTCAGAACATATTCCTTCAGATAAGTAAACGCAATTACATTTATAATTGCAGCACAGTACATGACAGAAATAACTACAATGGATAATTGGGAAGAATGTTGACTTTTGTAAGTAATCACTGTATTTCCTAAATATCTGCTAAACATCCAATAAGATGTATTGGGAAGTTACATTTTTAAAAGTGATATATATATATATATATATATATATATATATATATATAAATACACACACACATACACACACACACACACACACACACACACACACACACACACACACACACACACACACGCACATCACCCACATACATATAGAGAGAAAGCTGAGTGTGAGTGTGTGTGTGTGGGTGTGTTGTATTGTGTATACATGTGCACACAATAAGACAGAGCACCAGGGTTATGCAAAGTAGAAGCAAAAACTGAGGTCAGCATTCATACTGTGAAATGTAGCTCCATACAGGTTACTAGAAAAAGACAGTTAGAACATAGTTCTGTAAACTATTTTACAGTAGTAGTAATTAATTTTATACTTAGCCTTCGCCACCTCTCTCTTTGCAATGTGTCTCATCTCCTTATACTCATGTCTACTTTCTTCATCTCTTTGGCAATCCCACTTCTTCTTCGCCAGCCTCTTCCTCTGGATACTCTCCTGTACTTCCTCATTCCACCCCCAGGTCTCCTTGTCCTCCTTCCTCTGTCCAGATGTCACACCAAGCACCTTTCTAGCAGTCTCCCTTACTAGCTCTGCTGTAGTTTCCCAGCTATTCGGTAAGTCTTCACTGCCTCCCAGTGCCTGTCTTAACTCTTCCCTGAACTCCACCTCACAATCACCCTTTTTTAACTTCCACCATTTAATCCTTGGCACTGCTTTCACACTTCTCCTCCTCTTCTTGATGACCAACATCATCCTACAGACCACCAATCTATGCTGCTTAACTACACTTTCCCCTGTCACCACTTTACAGTCTCCAATCTCCTTCAGACTGACCCTCCTACATAGGATATAATCCACCTGAGTGCAACTTCCTCCACTCTTGTAAGTCACATTATGCTCCTCCCTCTTCTTAAAATACTTATTCACCACAGCCATGTCCATCGTTTTCGCAAAATCCACAATCATCTGACCTTCTGCATTCCTCTCCTTAACACCATACCTACCCATCACTTCCTCATCCCCTCTGTTCACTTCACCAACATGCCCATTGTGGTCCGCTCCACTCACTAGTCTCTCACCCTTGGGTACACTCACCACCACGTCATCCAACTCACTCCAAAATTTTTCTTACTCATCCATAGCACACCCAACTTGTGGAGCATATGCACTAACAACATTCTTCATTACACCATCAATTTCAAGCTTCATAAACATCACTCTATCAGACACTCTCTTCACCTCCAAAACACTCTTGGCATACTGTTCCTTTAGCATAACCCCTACCCCATTTCTCCTGCCATCCACACCATGATAAAACAATTTGAACCCGCCTCCTACACACTTGGCCTTACTTCCCCTCCATCTGGTCTCTTGCACGCACAATATATCAACCTTCCTTCTCTCCATCATATCAGCTAGCTCTCTTCCTATACCAGTCATACTGCCAACATTCAAAGTTCCTACCCTCACTGCTACACACCTAACCTTCCTGTCTTCCTGCCTTCGCCCTCCTCTTCTCCTTCGGCCAACAGTAGCCCAATTTCCGCCAGCACCCTGTTGGCTAACAGTACTTGTGGCAGTCGTTGTTTACCCAGGCCTCAACCGATCCGGTATGGAAATATGAAATGTTCTCCGCATAAGTAATTTGGCAGAGGTTTTACGCCGGATGCCCTTCCTGACACAACCCTCCCCATTTATCCGGGCTTGGGACCGGCACAAAGAAATGCACTGGCTTGTGCATCCCCAGTGGCTGGTGAGAGAGGTGGCGAAGGCTAAGGATAAGGCATATGGAGAGTTGTATGAGAGATTGGACACTAAAGAGGGAGAAAAGGTCCTATACTGATTGGCTACACAGAGGGACAGAGCTGGGAAAGATGTGCAGCAGGTAAGGGTGATAAAGGATAATGAGGGAAACATACTCACAAGCGAGGAGAGTGTGTTGAGTAGATGGAAAGAGTACTTTGAAGGGCTAATGAATGAAGAGAATGAGAGAGAAAGAAGGATGGATGATGTGGGGCTAGTGAATCAGGAAGTGAAACAGATTAGCAAGGAGGAAGTAAGGTCAGCTATGAAGAGGAGGAAGAATGGAAAGGCTGTTGGCCCAGATGACGTACCAGTGGAATCATGGAGGTGCTTAGGTGAAATGGCAGTGGAATTTTTAACCAGATTGTTTAATGAAATTTTGGAAAGTCAGAGGATGCCTAAGGAGTGGAGAAAAAGTGTTTTGGTACCTATCTTTAAGAATAAGGGTGATGTGCAGAGCTGCAGTAACTACAGAGGGATAAAATTGATCAGTCACAGCTTGAAGTTATGGGAAAGAGTAGTGGAAGCTAGGTTAAGAAGGGAGGTGATGATTAGTGATCAGCAGTATGGTTTCATGCCAGGAAAGAGCACTACAGATGCAATATTTGCTCTGAGAGCGTTGTTGGAGAAATACAGAGAAGGTCAGAAGGAGTTGCCTTGTGTCTTTGTGGACTTAGAGAAAGCATATGACAGGGTGCCTAGAGAGGAGTTGTGGTATTGTATGAGGAAGTCGGGAGTGGCAGAGAAGTATGTAAGAGTGGTACAGGATATGTACGAGGGTAGTGTGACATTGGTGAGGACTGCAGTGGGAGTGACAGATACGTTTAAGGTGGAGGTGGGATTACATCAAGAATCAGCTCTGAGCCCTTGCTTATTTGCAGTAGTGATGGACAGGTTGACAGATGAGATCAGACAGGAGGCCCCGTGGATTATGATGTTTGCAGATGACATTGTGATATGTAGTGAGAGTAGTGACCAGGTTGAGGAGACCCGGGAGAGGTGGAGATATGCTTTAGAGAGGAGAGGAATGAAGGTCAGCAGGGCTAAAACAGAATATATGTGGGTAAATGTGAGGGAGGGTAGAGGAATGGTGAGGATGCAGGGAGTAGAGTTGGTAAAGGTGGATGAGTTTAAGTACTTGGGATCAACAGTTCAGAGTAATGGTGAGTGTGGAAGAGAGGTGAAGAAGAGAGTACAGGCAGGGTGGAATGGGTGGAGAAGAGTGTCAGGAGTGATTTGTGACAGACGGG
Source organism: Protopterus annectens (assembly GCF_019279795.1). Taxonomy (NCBI): domain Eukaryota; kingdom Metazoa; phylum Chordata; order Ceratodontiformes; family Protopteridae; genus Protopterus; species Protopterus annectens. Next base: position 208,936,098 of record NC_056729.1, read on the forward strand.
TACCAGTAAGAGTGAAAGGGAAGGTCTACAAGAGGGTAATGAGACCAGCTATGTTATATGGGTTGGAGACGGTGGCACTGACAAAAAGGCAGGAGTCAGAGCTGAATGTGGCAGAGTTAAAGATGTTAAGATTTGCAATGGGTGTGACTAGGATGGACAGGATTAGGAATCAGTATATTAGAGGGTCAGCTCAGGTTGGACAGTTTGGAGACAAAGCAAGAGAGGCGAGATTGCATTGGTTTGGACATGTGCTGAGGAGGGATGCTGGGTTTATTGGGAAAAGGATGCTAAGGATGGAGCTGCCAGGTAAGAGGAAAAGAGGAAGGCCTAAGATAAGGTTTATGGATGTGGTGAGAGAGGACATGCAGGCGGTTGGTGTGAAAGAGCATGATGCAGAGGACAGGAAGAAATGGAAACAGAAGATCTGCTGTGGCGACCCCTAACAGGAACAGCCGAAAGAAGACGATGATGATGAGTAATTAATCTAGCAAGCTTGTTTTGCAAACCTGTTTCTTGCGAGCTTAACATAAATGCAAAAATTCAAACCTATTTCTCTGCAAATCTGCTATAAAAAATGATAGACAAAAAATGTTGACCAAAAGCAAGTGTTATTTATAATGGCTCTCTCTTTACTTAACATATACCTAATTAGTAACATATACCTAATTTTGGTGAGAAGTCTAAGTATTTGTATTACTATCCTTATTAATGAATTCACACTGGCTTTTATTAATTGCACTGGACTGCTTGCACATTTCTGCTTTTATAATTGCTCCCTCGTAACAATCACACAGATATGTACACACGAACGCATGTGTTAGGAGTGCTCTCTCAAATAACAGTTACACAGATATGTACACATGAACGCATGTGCTAAGAATGCTCTCATATAACAGTTATACAGATATGTACACATGAATGCATGTGCTAGTATGTGTGACTTACCTTATTCATGTATTTGACTTCCACCAAAGCTGTATGCACTCACCCCGTTTCAAAGGAACAAGATGTGATTAAGTGGAATGTATACTGTACTACATAACAAAATAATAAGACATGCAGACAACATAATACCATGCAGCTGCATTTTGGAGTATAACACTAATAACAGTTGTGCAGACAGTCTCATCAAACCACAAGTGCATAACACAAATACATCAAAAATTTTCCTCCTCTAGCAATCAGCCAAAATCTCTTAAGTAAAGATTTATTCCACTTTTATGGAAAACTGGACATGTATGTATGTACAGATATCAGCTCATTTTTGTATTTTGGACCTGTGTGTAAAACATACTTGGATAACCATGCTGCTGTAGCCATTTCCAGTAAACCTTTCACCTTCTGGGATGTTTACTTCTTGCTGACATCAGTGACAACATTAACTCACTGACAACAAGAAGCCATGACTGTGATGACATTCCACCAGATGCCAATCAGAATATGTTTAAATACTCATGCACATTACCTGTCTGAAAATGTACATGTGAGGCAGCAGTGAGGTCCACTGGCATCCTTGTTTAGTTTACCATTTTTTGTAAAAGAACAAGGTACGTCATTCAGTAGGCCCCAACACCCTGCTGTTTTAATGTGCAAATTGCTCACTTCCTCACAGAAGTCACAGTTCCTGAGGCCAGTACCTCACCAAGTCAGGAAATGACACAGACTTCTAATATACAGCCACTACAACATGTGTAATTGTATTAACAGAAGTGGCCGAGTACAAACAGCTATCGTATCACAACAGAGGAAGAACATGTTAACGAGGTCAGTAGTACACTCTATGTTAACATAGAAAGCACAGCCCTCTGGATCTGCTCAGATGTTAAGTTATGCATCCAACTAACATTAATATGGCTGACAAAAAAATAGCATAAACAATAATAAATACTATCCAGGTGTGTCACTTTCTTTTATGAAACAGAGGCCAGCATAATGAAAAAAGCTGCTGCGTTAAAAGTACACACAAATGTCAAGATTTTGAAGCACAAACAGAAAGTCATTTTTATTCCTTTAATCTAGTCCTTACAACTACATATAAAGAAAATAATATTTAAGTCATTCTCCCTTTTTTGCTTTACTTGATTCTGCAGTATCTAAACATACCACAGTAGTGGAACTAGGGTGGGCCAAAGGGGGCAGCTGCCCTAGGCACAAGGTTTTAGGGGGAGTGATTGGGACTTCAGAAATAAAACTGGGCACTGTTTTCAGCAGTACTGAGGCACTTCAATCTGGCTTGTTAGAGTTTATTAGAATTTTTTTTGCTCCTTCACTTAGTTAAGGGGCATCAGATCAGGGACAGCAACAGGCACTAGAGGTTTGTTTTACAATATCTGGCATGGACACATTATAAACTTAAAAGTAAATGGGATTACAGTGATAAGAGTACGGAGAAAATAGGGATTTAATCTTTGTCACATGGGATTTCATATTATGTAATATAATTCCTAAATCACTATTCATAGATGACTGAGACAGAAAAGGAACACACAATACTAAAGTTATTTAAAAAATCTGTTTGACTGCTAGTCATACTTGAGATATTTTGATCTGTAATATCCTGTGTGTAATAACAATACCTTGCCTGCAAGACTGAACTAAGTAAGCATATAAAATGAAAAAGGGACAGACGGCTTAGCAAAGTATTAGGTACATCAAGCTCAAAAAAAGTTGAGTGTTTTGGAAAATTAATGTTTAGTGAGGCTGGTCAGTTAGCAGAGTATTAATGTCTGCAGCCACATTGTGTATTTTGCATACATCACTAAAAATACATTTTGCTCTAAATATCATCTTGCAAATGGCACTGTCTCATGTAGGATGTAGCATGTAAAGAAAGGAAAAGAATGTAAAATGCAGAGAAGGCATCGGAATAAAATATCAAATATGCAGTTCACAAAATTCATAGCATAAGGCTGATAAAGGTATCTAAAGTATTTTTCAGGGTATAATTTCAAAGGAACAAGATGTGCTTAAGTGGAATGTTTACTGTACTACATAACAAAATAATAAGACATACAGACAACATAATATCATGCAGCTGCCAAATATTTATTGATAAGGTTGATGTCTTGACAAACAGCCCAAGTTACAGAACCACAGAACCATTACCCTTTAAACTGAAAATATAAGAACTAAACTCAATGAATTCCTCCAATCAACACTTACTTAATAAAAACATTCTAGACAAGTTGATTTCAGCATTCAAGCCTACAGGAGATGGTATTGTACACTTAGTCATATACATAGCTTTCTGTTTCAAAAAGAAAGAAAGAAAGAAAAATTGAAACTTCTGTCGACAAACTACATTGCTATGAATACTTATGTATATTTCTAGCTGCTCACATAAATAGCATGATGTAGATTTATATGCAGATCTGGTTTACTCACTGGGGGGCTCAGATTTTACTGCCTTTATATGCTCCTTGATCCTAATTTTTAAACTTATTATTATTTCTCCTACATACCATTGGGGTGTAACACAGTTATAGAAAATTGCATACACTGCATTTTTAGTTTGAAAAAAAAATTATATTTATTCCCATCAATGTACCACCAAGCATATTATGTACAGGGTATGGGCCTCAGTCAAAAAAATACCTGCCATAAAGATGTGCCAATTCCTCAAAATAACATCTTTACAAATCTGTGAATATTTGGAATATGTTGTAAGAATATTTAACATGACCTTATCCTGTTCCTCCCTTAAGCTCTCATTTCTATACCTTCTAACTGTTCATTTTCTTGAAGCCATTTTTTGCCTGCTTGCAACAAATCTCTATCATTATCCACTTCCTAAATGAATTAGTTGTCTCCCCATTTAAACTCTTCGAAACTCGTGTGGGTATACAGTAATCCTTCTGACCTTTACAAATTCCTAAAAGGGAAGAGCTTTTAATAAAGAGGGAGGATACATGCTGTCTTCTACAAGAAAATGACATACCACTGTGTCTTCAGTATGCAACATAATGCAAATGAATTTCCCTACTGTTTCTTTAAACTTCCCGAAAATGTAATAGAGTCCTGGGGAACAGTTTTAGGTAAGATAAACCCAAGTTCAAAACTGGCAAATTCAAAAACAAATTCACGTAAAACTCCCTGACAAATAAAAAATAAGGTTATCTAGAAAATTACCATATGATGTGTTCTTCCAAAGGGCGGCTGCAGTGGTGCAGCAGTTAGCGTTGTCGCCTCACAGCAAGAGGTTCTCCGATTCGATTCTCAGCTGGGGTGTCTTCTGTGCGGAGTCTGCATGTCCTCTCTGTGGTCGCGTGGGTTTCCTCCAGGTGCTCCGGTTTCCTCCCACATCCCAAAGACATGCTGTAGGTAAATTGGACACTCTAAATTGGCCCTAGGCGTGTGTGCGTGCATGTGTGTGCCTTCTGTGGAAGGTTGGGCGCCAGGCTGGCAACTCAACACCATAAAACTCCACTGCCAATCATGAGCGGACAGGTGATCCACTGTGGCAACCCCTGACCGGGAAAAGCCGAAAGAAGAAGAAGAAGATGTGTTCTTCCAAAAAAAAATCTCTGCTACATAAATGCATCATCTTACAAACTGAACCAGGCATATATTTTCATAAAGGGGTACATAGCAAATACCGAAGGCTATTCCAACTTTTTGGAGATAAACTCTGTTTTCAGATGTGAAATAATAGTGGGTTACACAGAAATACAGCATATTTAATGAAAAGAAATGCTGGTATTTCCCCAAAGAACTCTCCTACTGCTGTTATTCCTGAATACGTATCTAATGGAAATATACAATACTCAGACATCTACCATCATGCAATATTCATATTTCTGTCATTTAATGGGCATAACTTTTAATAATAAATGTCCTACAACCCTTATATGTGAAGTTAAATCCATTAAGCTTCAAACCTTAACCCAATAACATACCAGCTCTAGCTGTATGCCCCATACATGCAGATACAATGGGACCGACAGGAGATTGTGCTCTACTCAATAAACAAAACTAAATAAATAAATAAATGCCATAAAACTATACATTGTCCATAAATCTAATAAAATGGTTCTTGGCTTCATGTCTAAGAAGACAATCAATTCACCTCTTTTTAGCAGTTCCTACAATTCAAGATTACACTGTACTCTAGGTGATTTTAGTAACACTTCGCAATCTCTAAAATTAAAAAAAAAATCATTACCTATTTGTACATATTTATCACATTCCTCTATCTTTGGCAGCTTTTGTAACAATATAGTGATGACATACTTTTGAAATTTTTATATTACTTGCCATTGTAAACAAGTTAAATTATAACATGAGGCATCTTTTTGCTGTTTGTTCATAAGCAATTCAAGCAGCATTTATTTTATTATTTATTTTAGTAAAGTGAGTTATAATCATCAAACTGGGAACCTGTATTTTAGTTTACCCTGACATTCCAGTTGTCCCATATACTTGATCATTGTCACTTTTGTCCCTTTCATAATCTTAAATGCTTAGATTTATACTACTGTCCAGTTCTTCATCACAACTACTACTGCTGTCTGCCATGGCTAAAGTATCTTTGGATTCAATTTCTTTTTATATTTATAAACTTTGTTTTATTATGAAAATAGTATCTTAGACATAATTTTCTGGTAAACTGCAACACTTTGTTCATTATATCAAAGATGTAGGGATGCCAAGTTGGTATAAATGCAAGTCCTTTCCTAAGGATGCACTCAGAATGATTCACTGTTACATAACTCAACAAATTTGTAACTATGAAGCCACATTCACTTCCTTGGCCACTTGGGGTTGCAGGATGCATCCTTGTTTTCTGTGAAATTCCTTCAGTCCTGCCTTCATACCTTGTATTGGTACAATGTCTGATACTACTAGAAGAAGATTCTCCTTCAGTACATTCAAAGTTCATTGAAAAGCTGGTAGACCTTTCTCCCTCAATAATGAAAAGGAACATGCCAGTTGTGATGCCCCACCACTGGACCAGTAATGAAGGGGCCTCAATATTCACCACTGGGGGACACACACTGGAAGGATGACAGGTACACACACAGTATTTTCAGGTGCAGCTCTCTGCATCAAGTGCAATTTCCCTTAGGAACACAGAGAGACCACAGTCAGTCCAGGGCTGGTTTCTCCCTCTTTCTCCAGATCCCAATAAGACTCCCCACTGACACAGCTATAGAGCAGAAATCTCAGCTGAGTAGCTAATCCAAGAACGTCAGCTTCCTCTCTGTTCAACCAGTGCTTTGTGCCACACACACTCTTTGAGGTTTGATTTGCACACACTCACACACACACACACACACACACACACACACACACACACACACACACACACACACACACACACACACACCTGGGAAAGGTGGGCACAGGTTTACTAGCTATGCCCCCCTTCTGCCTAGACTATAAGGTACTTATCAATGTCACCAGCCAACTCCTTATCATCTACTTTAAGGCCTTTAAGAAAGTATATCCAATCTTACTGTGTAATATTAATATTAATACAATTGGTAGTTTGACCAAGAGCAAGGTGATTAGGAGTGGCCCACACAGTGTCACCAAATAAATATGTAAGTACTCTCAAAATTTAAATATCTCTAGAGAGATCAGCCACAATGACATTTTTAAATATATTTAATAATAAATAATAAAAGAACAAGAAATAGTCAGTACATATTCACAGTGACAGAGTTCAGAATCACAGGAAATATTTAAAACAACATTGCAGGACAGTCTCAAACAAATAAAGAAAAATATTTAAACTAAGCTTTGCTAGGTTCCTGACTACATCTAAGAGAGTAACTATACCCTAGAAACTTACTTACAGATCAAGGCAGATATTGGAGTGAATAGTTTCTGTCAGGTTCAAGACAGAATACAGAATGCTCTGTCTCTCTAAGGGACTTTTTAAATTAATATCTCAAATATTACTGCTGGGATAGCTTGCGGAATGACATAATTTCTTGTCATCTGTCTCTATCCCAAGTGAAACTCCCACTGCTGGAAGCTTGGCAGTATTTAGCATCTACCTGTGAAAATACATAGACCTCAGAACTTTGGCCGATGCTGGAAGTCATAAAACAACTGCATTCCTCCATACTTTAAGAGGTAGCAATTAGTTCACTCTGAAGACAATACAGAAAGCTAGTCTCTGTGTCTAGCTGCATTGAAAACTGAAAGATACCATTTTTTTTTTGCATAGCCATAAAGTAATTTAATTTCAGCTATTTTTCTGAAGTTAACCTCCTGTATTCCAGTTTCCACGGTTAAAACATGTACATTTAAACAGCTACAATAGTGCATGCATATTTCTATTCTCTTCCAGCAGGGCACACTGTGGTTACATCTTAAGCACAAGCACTTTATGAAATACTTTTTTAGCACACATACCAGTTTGATATACACATGACATACAGTTCTAATACAGATGTAACACAAGCATCTTATATAAATCATGTTGATATTCACAAATGACATATACTTATTTAAAAAATGTGAGATACCTGTGCTGGCTGTCCTTTCATGACACCAGTCTAGAAATATTTTCTGAATTTCTTATCCCTCTCCTTGACAACTTTTTTTAATCATCCTCAATATCAGACTGGAATTTGAATTTTCTCTTTTTTGCTTGGTACAGTTCTTATACTTTTCCAATTCCATATTCATATTTTTTATATATATAGCTCATAGCATTCTCAATGCACTGCATGTTTCACATCATCTTACAGTGTGGTGATCTGCTATCAGAATCACAAGGCACCCTTAAGTACAAACCAGAAGGAATTCTGTTGTCGCTTCTTAACAACCCCTTCATCCCCTTCAAAACAAACAACAGGATTTCTAGTCATCCCTCAATCCTCTCAGTGAAAGATTTAAAGCAAAGTTCTTTCCCAATAATTTTTATTGTTAAAATGATACAAATGTCCTTTCATAAGTCATTTTAACTGTTGTATTTGAGCTGATACTTCAGACTATAACATTTCTTGTCACCTCTCTATTCAGTGTGTCTTTTTTGTAATTCTGAGATGAAGTCCATTCTGAATGAATTTCAGCCATATTCTTCATCCCTTCACTACCTGCAATCACATTAGCTATATCCACAACTAATTCTGCTCCTACAGTTGATGCTTAAGTAAAGGTGGAATTCACTTTAAATATCACAGATGCTACCTGTTACTCAGATTATTTTCCACTTATATAAATAACAATGATTTTTTTTTCGGGAGGTTGTTTGCATCTTGATTTTCTTTCCACTGAAGTCATTGGCTACTCTAGTCAAAGTTACATGTTTATGAATTGTCCTACAAGCGATTTTGTATTCATAACATCAGATTATCAGATGGAAAGCAAATGAAGATGACAGGAAGCTCCATGAGCGCAGTACTCATTGCACACAAGGTTTGTACACAGACAGACATTAAAATGTTGCATACGTTGCCTCTGAACAGCAAAACTATAACAATTTTACCTCCCCATAAGTGCCAGCAGGCTGTACTGTGTAACAGAAATTACCAATCTCTAAAGTTGTGCATGATTTCTGGACAGCCAGTTTACTAACAGCAAAGGCCAAATGCATGCAAAATGATCATAGGTTGGACTGTGTGCAGCTAGGCTGGCCACTAGTATATACATAGGGGTTTGTGGTATCTCTTTATGCAGGATTGGGTGGGAGGGTGTGGTTGCATAGGGTTGAGGTTTTTAAACAGAAATAGTACAGCACACTCCAAGATTTTTCTAAGATTTTGCTATGCATTTAATTTTATTCATTTCATATGTTAATCAGTTAAGTGGAAGGGTCAAATGGTTGCAAATCCTTTTTTTCTACCATGACTTAGGTCCAAAAGGCACAGTAAAAAAGTTCAACCAAAGACAATACTTAGAGAGTTAGTATAAACTAATTGAACAGAACAATAGATCAATTTGTTTAACTGCTACAAGCACAATACATTATACAGCAATTAGTTCACTCACCTAACAGATACACCACTCCAAAAACAGCTTGCCTTACTACTGGCAAACACAAACTGTAATAAGCATACATTCAAATAAATTCTCACGTTCTAATTCAACATATAAAGACATCCATTCATAAGGCTCATATGTCAAGGACAAACCAAGACAAGATGCATCCTGCATGGATGTAGAGTAGTTTACCATGTAAAAGTTAAGTCCTAAGTTTAACCATCATCAATAAAATAACTGCACTTACAAAACATTTCAAGGAAGTTCATCAAAGTTCCACTTAGTAAACATGAACACATACCATACTTTTCTATGTAGCCCCATAAGAAAAGAATAAAACATAAGCATGCTGTTCCTGGACCAGAAGGATCAAGGAATCATGTGACATCTAAAAACAAATCATCACTAGCAAAGTGAGAAGGCACAAGGGATTGAACCTGCAGAGGTTAAAGCCTTAATTTTTCTGCACAGGGCATTGTCAAGGCCATATCTGGATGTGCACAGGCTTGTTGACAATTTATGGGGACATTTGGTTGCTGGAGAATGGACAGAAAAAGATTATGAAAATAAGAGGGGTGAGTCAGCTGTCACAGGAAGGGACGGAGCAGTAGGTACAATTGTTCATTTTGGAGAAAAGAAGAGAGTGGAGAATGATGCGGATAGAAAATAAACTGCAGAGAAAAGCAGGAGAATTGGGGTCTAGGGCAAAGCAGGATACTTAACAAATACAAACCTCAAATATCCAAATTAAGAATAACACACTCAATGCTGATAATAATTTCAGCATTTCAGCTAGAAACAAGACTGAGTTTTATTTGCTAACATAGAATGCAATTTGGTATCATGGTAAATATAAATTTTGCATAAAGTTAGATATACATGTTTTTTGCAGGGTAAATGTGTACCCCCAATGAGAAACTGTATCCTCTACCTCTGCTAACTAAATACACTAAATTCAAGGTTGTATTGTAATACTTTGTTTTCCATTAAACCAGATACTCTCATTACTCCAAGGTCATGGAACCTCACAGCAACTATATTTAAATTATAGGATGTGTGAGTGCAAAGCCGTTACATTGCAGGGTATGTAGTGGTATAACCCCCCCCCCCCCCAATACACACAGAAAAATCCTTACTTTCTGATCTATTTTCTTCCATGTTAAGGCTTTCTGTATTATCAACTATAGAAACACAGCAGGGTATATGCACTGGAGTCTAGCAGTTTATGACTACTACATGACTTATGAATTTACATATCTAGGACTGGTTTGCTCTATCTGAGATCAAACAACCTAAATGCAGAAGTCTGTTTAGCTAATATCTGGAGCTAGATGTAGAAATTTAAATATGTGAAACAAACATTTGTGTTACACTGCAGCAGCTTCATTATTCTGTCTCTGTAGATTAACTCAAGCCTTACAAACCCCTCATTTAACGGATTGTCTGTTAAATGTATTACACCTGGCTGTTCATGATGAGTAAAGGTTTCCTCAAGCTTTATAAAAAAGACCTGGTTTGTTTTATTTATATGGTTTTATATATATATATATATATATATATATATATATATATATATATATATATATATATATATATATATATATATATAGTGTGTGTGCGTGTACATGAGGGTGTACGTGAGTGTTATCTTATTTAGATATATTCAGACAAAGAGAGTTCTAATGGACTACTCAGGGTAAATTACTTATATTTTTACAGATTTACTGTTTCATAAGTGCACTGTTATAGTTTTGTTAATGTAAGGTTTGCCAGGAAGAGAACCTGTGTGCTATGTAGATTTAAAGTGGATGTGAGGAAGGTCTATTTCACAGAAAATGTGGTTAGAAGATGCAAGAAGATACCACAGGACAGTTCCTGGATCTCTTAAGAGCATGGGACTGTTGAAACAAAAGAGGAAAAAGATACGGGGTGGGTGACAGCTAACAAGGGGCTAGCTGCAATGCACAGGTAAATGGGCAAGAGCTTCTGATCTACCTTTGTTGGCATAGTCTTATATTTGCATTTATTTTGCTGTGGACTATCTTTAACTGTCAGGCAGCACCTGAAAATTTAAAAGGTAGTACTGAAAAATCAAATACTGGCTTACAGTGGGTAGAAATAATAATTTAGGAAAAAAAGCATAGACTGTGCAGCAACTGGTTAAAGCAAACGTGACAGAAATGATTGTTTCAGAATTGTCAACTAAACAGAAGCACCGCTATAACAAATTCAGGAAGTTTCAAGAAATATAGCAATATGTGGCAAGCAGGCAGGGATATACAACAGTTTGATCTAATTACTACATTCCTAACGTTGCTAACAATATTACTGTCTTAAAGAAAATACAAGAAAAGCATAGGGTTAAAGCTGTAAGAGAAAAAACAGCACAAAAGTTAGCATTTCAGAAAAAAAAGGATATAGCATTAACATTATTAAGATTTTGCAGTTACAGAGCTAGTATAGACTGTCAGTACTGTCGTTATGTTCAGGTATATGATAACTCTTCAGAGCTTAAATAAACCATGCAGCTAATTTAATATGTCATTTATGTGTATGGGTATACTATATATATGTTACATTTATACCATTTGACAATTAACTTAAACAGTGCTTTAACTCCAGGTAACAATTAAAAAGAAATAACATATATAAAGGCTTATTTTTCAGTAGGATACTGTACAATTTTGCTGAATGTGTTTCACAGTCTGTGCCACAAGGAATATTTTTTATTAGGATCCCTGGAGGTTATGTTTAAAATCAGTATAATCTCTGATTACTGAAAAGAAGGGAAACTACAGGAAATACTGTGAGTTGTACTGTCAAACCTTTCCTCTGGCAGGAGGAAGTCAGTTTCTTATTCACGGGTGAATAATTTCAACATGAGATCAGCAGCTACAAGGCATAGCAGATTTTCCTTCTTTGGGCCCTGCTGCTATATTTTTAATTCACATGTTCACAGTGGCAGGAGCACTTAGCCCTCTTTTTTAGGACGAGAAAGGAAGAGGGAACTGAGTGACCTTTAATTGTTGTTGTGCGAATGCATTTTTTAAAACCAGTCATGCTGGGACAACAGAAAGCTGTTTGCCCTGCTTAAAATATGACCTGGGTGGGCTGTGACATCATTGGCTGATCCATAGCTAAAAAGATTTCATGCCTCATAAAGTTTAATGAGGAACGGGCAAAGACTGGTGAGAAGAGTTACAGAGTAAGAAAAAGCACTGAAAGTGGGCAGAGAAGCTAACTAGACTGTTTATTGTTTCATTACAGTTCAGTGAGTACATATTTCTTTGTCTCATTTGTAATTCATCAGGTATTTTTTCAGGAGAAAATAAGCCTTCCCTCTCTGAGTCATAGTACAGGAAGAATGAATGTGGTCAGTGCCTAAACAAAATCAGTTAGACAAGATTTGTGTTTTATTTATTGACTTCCACTGTCCATTATGAAATAGTCTTACTATAGTGATGCATTCATTTCAAAGCTAGACTATTAACTTGTGGAAAACTGTCTGCCTCACCCATCCGAACCACTGCCAACATCTAAGAAATTTTTTTCTCCTACAACATTAAAGCATTAAGTATTCTTCAGACAGGTGTTGATGTCTGGGGAAAGCAGAACTCTACCACAGAAGGGGCTGCCAGTTTAGTAAAGAAAATCACAACTATGAGCTACAAGTAAGCTTCATTATGTAGTACAGTGTTTGATTTCTGTGGCCTCCATGTGGCTGCTGTACGATTCTGAGCAAGATCACGTAACAAGACTCTTAAACTGGCTCCTAAAAGAACTTGTGCCTAGTGAATTTATCTAATTATCAAATTAAATAAAATACAAAGCACAGGATCATCTTTCAGCAGTACAATTTACAAACATGCTGCTGAATCTTGTTGTTTTTTAATATTTCTGGAATTTACTAACCTCTAAAAAGGGCGGCCACATTGGTGCAGCAGTTAGCGTTGCCACCTCACAGCAAGAGGTTCTCCATTTCGATCCTCAGCTGGGGTGCCTTCTGTGCAGAGTCTGCATGTCCTCCCTGTGGTTGCGTGGGTTTCCTCCAGGTGCTCCGGTTTCCTCCCACATCCTAAAGACATGCTGTAGGTGGATTGGACACTCTAAACTGGCCCTAGGTGTGAGTGTGTGCATGTGTGTGCCTTCTGCGGAAGATTGGGTGTCGGGCTGGCAACTCGACACTGTAAAACTCCACTGCCAATCATGAGTGGACAGGTGATCCGCTGTGGCGACCCCTAACCAGGAAAAGCCGAAAGAAGATGAAAGTGAGTTTTAGTGCATTTAGAGCTTCCAAGTAAGGCACGTTTGCAAAAAGATCAGAAGAATGTCCTGTGTAATCAGAAAAGCCAAGATGGGGATATATTACAGAGTATTAAAAACTGCACAAAAGTATTGTCAGATTACTATAAAACTGACTGTTAAGTTTTTGTTCAGCTGTTAAACTAAACCATTGTACCCCAATATACCTGATGTATATTCTGCAGAAAAAACACATTTGCAGACCTTTTACACTTTTATATACACAGTTGTTCCATTTCTAAAAAATAGAGGTTTATACTACATATTTCCATACTACTTAAAAATTGTAAGTTGAATCACAAATTTGCATGTCAGATCTGAAAAATATCCAGACTTGCCTGAGTTCATTACAGTTTCCATACAAACATTATGTAAACAAAAGTGATGCAAAACTGGAAGTCTGATCAGCCGTCTATAGTCAATATGGAATACGGTTGTGATAAGATGCACACGGTCAGTATGGAAAGAAAGAAAGAGAAATGTATTATACAGTACAGATTATGTTACTAAAACAGCAAGTGTTAAGATGCAAGGATCTTCAAGATGTGAATTAAAATACTGGAAACAGTAATTCAAATTTAAAGTTTATTTTTCTAAGTGTTATATTTGCACTTTGTGATCATTTTTTGTATTTAAGATTTATTTTTCAAGTATTGCCTAAAAAGTACTTTGAGAATTTAGTTTTAATAAACCTCCCTTACTCTTTCTTCACATCTGGATGACAAAGAAAACAGCAGGACAGCACATGTAACTACAGGAGCACTTTAAGATTTCTGACCTACAGCCTGTACTAGATCCAAGTTACTGCAACATAATCCCACCTGGAAACATATCCAGTAAAATGGACTTAATGAAGGAGTAACACTCATCCACAGCAATACCTGCTTGTGTTGCCTTCTCACCAAGTGCTTCACCACACAGAATGCACCACAGGGGTTTGGCATCAGGCATGCTGGAGATGCATGACCGAAAGAAGCTTCGGAGCAAGATTCCAGCAAGCATGCGCTTTCTGTTTCAGTTCCAGCAATTTCAAAGAAAACCTATGCAGCCAAGTTTCAAATGGAGTCCATTAAAAGGTAAAATGCTGTTCATCTTTTACCAGAGCAAGGCCGCTTGACAGTCTGTAAGCATTTGGGCACTCCCTAAGTAAACTTCATGGTACGAGACATTTACACTTTGTCACATATTACTGTGCAATAAGTCTACAGTTTCAGTTTGGAAATGGCTGCACTGCCAGACAGAATCTGGACAGGATTCTATGCAAGAGTTTCTTTGTGTCAAGACTTTCATTTACTTATATAATCAATTCACCAGTAATGTGTAATTAGAATACAATTATAGTCAGAATCTATTTTGGAAGGGTATGTTAAGACACTGCTAAAATCAAAGTGTGTGCTGCAGAGTGGTTCAGGTACAATGACAGGTGTGTTAGTGGGCTGGCTAAGAGCTTGAAGGGCAAGTTTACGTTTACCTTTACTGAAAAACCACAGGATTCCAAGATGTGCCAAATGCATTCTTTCTGGATCAATACACAGGTACCATTTAGTAAGCAGGTCAGCAAAAGTGATGTTACAAATGTGGGAAGTCAGGCCATATCACTTCAGCCGCGATCTGTCTCAGTGTTCAATCTGCTGCCAGACCTACCATGGCAAATCCTTTTTGTCCTGTGTTATTTGCCACTACTCAAACTCAGAACAGCTACTGAGAACTAATGGGCAGTAACCCAAAGGTTAACCACCAAAGCTTATAAGTTAACTCCGTACCCCCAACAGGCCCTACATAATTAAAATAATGAAAAGTACAGTGAAAATTATTTAAGGCTTATGTTTCAACTCGACTAAAGATAAAAATTTCCCATAAATACTTGAACTGAAATCTGCTGCTAAAACATTCTACCAGCACCTCTCACAGACTAGAAATCATAATCAGTATCTATGCTATGTATTAATATTTTTTAATTGATCATTGTTGATAAAGTTTTAAAAAAGGACACAGTATTGTTAATAAACTCATGTTTTTCATATTGTTAGTGCTACTTCAGTATTCCAAAATATAGTTTTATTGAAAAACAGAACATGCATCAAGTTATTTTATTTAAATATTGTTAAATAAGCTTTTGTACCATTTTTTTCAAAATAATGGTAGTAACTAAACTTAAAGTATCCAAATTGCTTTTAGGTACATAATTGCAATTTTATCAAAACTATTATGCCTTATAATTTACAAAAATACAATGACATACCTCACATGTTAAATGTTACTTCAACTACTGCACATAATTTGACATTTTTTACTACAGGTGAGTTCTTCCCTATATATCTTTCTAAGTAGCATTTCAAAGTTCATCCCATGGCAAACAAAATTAGCTTCTTTTAAATGTGCAAATCTGAGCAGCACAAATAAAGGATATGCATGCAGAGGCACAAAGATAAAAGCAACTCACGGTTTTACTAAGAAATGGCTACGGACTAGTATTTTTGTTTCTGTTTATTTTTGTTTACAAAGTTTTCCAGATTTGTATTTAATACTTTTTCCACAGCTCACAGGATATTAAAGCACAGTACATCAGTGTACCAAAGAGGTTCATTAACGCTGTGCCATTTTATTTACTTAATGCAGTGTTAAGAACTTCACTGCAATTTAGAATGAGCAAAATCAAGAACGAAATCTGTGATTCCTTGTCATTTTCCCCATAATGTACTCTGGCACTAACCCTATATTTCTGGGACTTATTTATGTTGAATCCCACACAGATAATTTTACAGCATGAATCTCATGCAGACAACTTGCAATATACAGTTGTTTTCAGGTACTACAGTATCTAGCAATTCTCTGTCTAACAAATCAAGAGTACACACCTCAAATAATTTAAGTTACAAAACAAAAAACTGCAAATGCTGACAGGCCCTGAGTGCGTAATAACAGAAATATGAGAATATTTTTTGGAGCTGGTATGATTACAAAGACAGGCTAAATATGAAGAGAAATCTGAACATCCAAAGTCTGACCTGACAAATTAAGATTTCTGAATGACACAAGACAATCCTTCAGTGAAAAGGGGAGATGAGTTTTTTGAGAAGGTTGAGGAGAGCACACATACCATCAACGGTTCTCACAACCTTCTATAGGCTACAATAGAAAGCAAACTGACAAACAACCTCACATTGTGGTACAGAAGCTGTTCTATCTCTGAGCGCAAGGCCATTTAGAGTGGTGAAGGCAGACAACAGGATCATCAAGACCACCCTACCAGCCATCCATGACCTGCACAAGTCTAGATGTTTAGTCAGGGTCAAAACAATAATTAAGCACTTCATCCAACCTACTCAGACTGTTCATGTACCTATCATCTGGCAAGTGCACCCATATCATAAGATGCAGAAAGTGCAGTTGTGTACACTTACCATAAATGTAGATGTTCGAGTATATTCACTGTTGCAGTCATCATATTTGGGTTATCTGCTTGCAGTAGCCCTCAGTTGGCCTGATTAACAAAGTCTTGGGTCCTGCATCAGTTGCTGTCTCTTCTTCCATGATGTCAGGTCGTCAGGGGTATAAAACATGCAGCCGACATCATTACTTCAGTTTTTCTTGGCCCAGATGTCAGGTGCCCCCCTAATGGGAAGCAAATAAATCCATAAATATACAAGGTTATACCTCCAACAAAGAAGCAAATACACCAAAAAGCTTTTGAGCATAGTAAAGGAGAGTAGAGGTATAGCCAAAAGAAGTAAGGGGGTCTGGAGGGAGGGTAACCAGGACTGCAACAGTGAATACACTCGACCATCTGGATTTACGGTAAGTGTACACATCTGTACTATGTTCTTCATGTTTCACTGTTGCAGTCATCACATTTGGGTAGATTCCCAAAGCTAAGGATGAGAGGAGGAAATTAGATAGCATTAGGACCAGCTATAAGGCCCTGCAAGACTGCAGTGGCAAAGCCAGCTCTGGATTTAGAGAAACTTGGCAGATGGTAATGCTTGGTGAAAGTATGTACAGAACTCCAGGTAGCAACTTCTAGGATGTCCCTGGTAGGGACGCTTCTGAGAAAGGCTGTAGAGGTAGATGCAGCCCTGGTTGAGTGGGGTCTGATCCCCTGTGCGATAGATTTTCCATGGCGCTTGTAGCAGAAATGAATAGAATAGCATATCCATTTGGAAATGGTTTGCTTTGAAATAGCCTTCCCCTCTGCCCCTGCAGCAAATGCCACCAGCAGTTGGTCAGATTTCCTTTGAGGTTTAGTCCCGTCCAAGTAGAATCTAAGTTGTCTGTGCAAATCTAAGGAGTACAGTATCTGTTCCCTTTGTTCTGTGGATTAGGAAAGAAGGTTGGCAAATGATTGGACTGATTAAGGACCACATTGGATACCACCTTGGGCATGAATGAGGGATTGGTCCTGAGGGACACCCTGTCTGCATGAAAGATGATGAAAGGCTCCACTGCCATGAGGGCTTGTAATTCAGATACCCTTCTTGCTGAAGTGATGGCTAAAAGAAAGGAATTTTAAATCTGCACTAGCAGCTGGCTTGAAAGGAGGAAGAGTGAGTTTCTCCAATACAAAGTTAAGGTCCCAGGCTGGAGTTGGGGCTCTTCTGGGTGGTCTTAAATTTTAGGCCCCTCTGAAGAACTGCTTGAGCAGTGGAGGTTCTGTATTGTAGTGAGATGAAATGGCTGAGGCGTGAATTTTGATGGAGGAAAAAGAAAGTCCCTTGTGAAGCATCTCAGTTAAGTATTGTAAAATCTGAGGTACGTTGGGTTCTGCTGTGCTCAACCCTTGAGCTTGGTTCCAGGCACAGAATCTTTTCCACTTTTCAGAATAAGATTTTCTAGTACTAGGTCTCCATGCCTCTAAAATAATATCTATCACTGGTTTACTGAGGGATGGTAAGGGAGAGATTAGGTAATTAGCCAGGTTGCTAGGTTCAGGGTTTGAAGCTGAGGGTGCAGAATCCGATACTCCTGTTGGGACAACAGGGTAGGGGTCAGAGGAAGGTACCATGGGATCAACAGTGACACACTGCACAAGAGGGGCTACCAGTGTTGAAGAGGCCAGTCTGGTGCAATCAATATCGTCCTTGGTTTGTCCTGTTTGATCTTTAGTAGTACTTTGGAGAGAAGAGGCAGAGGAGGAAAGGCATAAACTGATAGTTTTTTTCCAGCTGAAGGACAGGGCATCCACTTTCCAAGCCTGTTTGTGGGGAGTCCTTGTGCAAAATTTGTCCAGTTGGTAGTTCTGGGGGGATGCAAACAGGTCTATATCTCTGCTCCCACATTTGTTTGTCAGCATGTTGAAAATCTTTGGTTCCAGTTTCCACTCTTGTGGGTCCATGAGGTTTCTACTTAGTCCGTCTGCCAGCATATTTAGTCTTCTTGGCAGGAACTGAGCTTGGAGATGCACTTGGCAGCTCAAGGCTGTGTTCCACAATGCCATGGCTTGTCTGCAGAGGGGGTAAGAATGGGTACCCCCTGCTTGTTTATGTACCACATTACAGTGATGCTGTCCGTCTTTACCATTAATTGTCCTGGAAGAATGTGGTCCTTGAAGGCTGTCAGAGCATTCTGGACATATAACATTTCTTTTTGATTGAAATGCAAGTGCATTTGACTTGGGTTCCATTTGCCCTGAATGCACTTCCCTGACAGGTGAGCCCCCCATGCATAGTCTGATGTGTCTGTTGTTAGGGTTTGGGTGGCAGGGGGTAGGGTGAATGGTAGTCCCTTGTTTAGGTGCCATGCCTCTACCCACCAAAGAAATTCGAGGCGTAGGCAAGGCATCATAGGAATCATTGCTTCTAGATCCTGAGAATGTTGACACCATAAGCTTTTTAGGTACCATTGTAGTTTCTTCATATGCAGTCTTGCATATGGAATTAGAAGAATGCAGGAAGCCAGGAACCCCAAGACTTGCAATATTTGCCTTGCAGATAACAGGGTTTTCATGGCCACTAGTTTGAAATAGGTTGTCAGATTAATTTGTTTCTCTGCCGTGAGGAAAGCCATCTGGAAAGTTGTATTCAAGCTTCCTCCCAGGAATATAATTTGTTGATAGGGTACCAGGTGTGATTTATTTTCGTTTATAGTGTACCCCAGACAAGTTATCACTCTTTGTACAAAAGCCAGATGATTCAAAAGTATGTCCTGGCTTTCTGCCTGAATTAGACAATCGTCCAGATATGGGTATATTTGAATATTTCTTTGCCTGCAAAATGCAATGATTGGGGCTAGGCACTTTGTGAATACCCTGGGCACAGTAGATAAGCCAAAGGGAAGTGCAGAGAACTGGTAGTGATTGTAGCCTGCTCTGAAGCATAGGTATCTTCTGCAAGATTCCCTGATTGGGATGTGCAGGTATGCTTCCTTTAAATCAAGTGTTGCCATCCAGGCATCTTTTCCTAGCATGGGAAGCAACTGGTGAAGAGTCAGCATCTTGAATTTTGGAATCACCAAAAAGGTGTTTAGAATAGACGTGTCCAGGATTAGACACCATGAATTGTCTTTTCTGGGTACTAGGAAAAGTCTTGAGTAGAAACCTTGTCCTTTTTCCTCTTCTGGTACAGTATGAATAGCCTTTATGTTTAAAAGAGGGAGCATCTGCTTTTGAGCCTCTGCCCACTGATTTGGGGTAGATCTGGTCAACCATTGGGCATTGGCAATGTATGAAAGTGAAATCTGTATCCTTGGGACACTATATTTAAAACCCATTTGTCCTGGGTAATGAGCTCCCAGTTTTAGGCCTGCAGACCAATCTTTTCCCCTAATGGAGCAGTCAGTTGAGAAGTGCTTGGCAGTTTTAAAGTCAAGTCATCGAGACAGTTTTCCATAGGGGGGAGTCTTACTAGTCCCAGATTTGGAAGCGGAAGCCCCTCACTGCTTAGTCTTGTGCGTACCCTGGGACTGAAACCTACAGTTTCTGCTGGGTCTGGGTTTGGATTGAGAAGGCCTGGAAGGAGCAGGAAAGGACCAATTCTTAGAGGGCCAATGCCTACTAAATCTCAGAGGCTGAACTTGTAAGAAATCTTTAACAGTTTGCATAGATTTAGCTTTATTTTCCATCTTTTTAAGAACTTCCTCAGCTTTATTGCCAAAACAGGTGGTCCTGATTTGAGGGAGCATCCAACAGTTTAGCTTTAACATGATCAGGCAAAGATTGCTCCATAAGCCAAGCATGCCTTCTAAGCACAGACCCAGTAACAGCAGCCCTGCAAGAGGCCTCTAAAGAATCAAACCCACATTGCAAAGTATGTTTTCCAACCTGTTCAGCAGAATCCATCAAATCCTGTAAATCCTTATTTTCAGCACAGTCAGGAATCAACATCATTTTCTGTTTAAGCAATCCAATAATGTTGTTGATACTTTAACATATGAAACTGACAGCTTAAGGCCCTAATGGCCAAAATTGCAGAAGTGTAAACCTTGTTACCCCATCTATCCAGTGCCCTGGAATCTCTATCAGAAGGGGTAGGATTGTTGCCAGTAGAAGCCTTAATGCCCTTGGGTCCCTGTAAAATAGTCTCTGGATCCGCAATAAGATTTTTAAAAAGGAACTTGTGAGAATCAGGAACCCTGTAATATTTGTCAGGTTTTCTGGGAGCAGGGGGTAAAGAATCAGGGGCCAAACTAGATTCTGAAAAGGCATCATCAACAATGTCTAGTACAGGAGGAATAGCTAAAGGCCTATGCTGAGGCAGGAGTAAGAAGTCCCTAAGCCTCTTTTTTGAATCAGAGAAATCCTGGCTTTCCCAGTGGAAATGCTCCCTTAGAGTGTGCAAGGTTTCACCAAAAGAGAAATCCTCTGGAGGAGAAGCAGAGGGAATACAGTCCTCTGCATCAGAATCCTCATAAGTAGATAAGGGTAAATCCAGACTATCAGAAGAATCAGAAAAATCAGAATCCTGATCAGAAGATTCATAAACAGATAAACAAATTCAGTCCTAGGTCTCTTAGAAGAGGAAGGTTTGGCTTCCCCTGATTAAAGTTATAAGGTCTTCAGCCATTCTTATCATTTGTTTTTTAGGCATAGAGGCCTGACCATGTGGCCTGGGCATCAGTTTTCTAGGCAAGGTTTGAGGTTTAGGCCTTAAGGAAGAAGGAGGCATCAGTTTAATATGCAAGTCCGTTGACCTGAATACACCCTCAGAAGCCGGTGCCTGCACAGTGGCTCCGAACCCATCCAAGGTAGAGACATCCACAGGTTCCACAGCTGAAGCATCTTGCGGCATACTGGACTCTGAATGCGTCTCAGTAGAGGCCTGCAAATCAGAAGTAGTGGGTATCAGGGGCTGTGAAAGCACCTCACTGAGTACTGGCAAACTGACGACTGGCTTAGGAGAAGCATCGTCGGCAGCTTTGGACCTAGGCGGCCTGTCTCTGTCTTTATCTTTGTGGTTTTTTGGAATGCTGGTAGTCGGATGGTTTACTGACGACATTTCTGGATAATTGAACAGAGAACCGAAATATTTAGAAGCAAAAACATACCGACGATGGATAGTGCATTGGTTAAATAAGGCACAAAACTGACAGCAAGGTACATCGTGGTCAGGGCCTAGGAAAGGAATACAGTATGAATGAAAATCTTTGTGAGGTATTTGCTTTCCACAAGTAATGCAATTATTAACTTTTACTGACATCGGAGAGGAGCAAGAAAAAGTTTCCCCAATGGGGTAATTAGCTTTATTTGAAGACTTTGGTTCTGAAACTCGAAAACGAAAATTTCAGGAGTCAGCCGACCAGCACTTGCGAACTGCTTCTGCTTCGGGCACCGCACGGTAAGAAAGACTGTGGTAATGATGTCGGCTGTATGTTTTATACCCCTGATGATGTGACGTCAAGGAAAAAGGGACAGCAACCGATGCAGGTCCCAAGACTTGCAAGCAGATAACCCAAATGTAATGACTGCAACAGTGAAACATGAAGAACATCTACGAGATTCAGGAACAGCTTTTTCCCACAGGCCATCAGACTGTTGAACTCTGGCAACAATCACACTCCATGCCAACCATCTGGGCCATCAGTTCAATGTGGAAGACCATCTCAAAATGTGCATTAACTTGACTGGCTGTCTCAATCCAATATTAGTGTAATACTCAGTAAGTTGAACCAATTCCCTGATCATCAGGAGTAATAGTAAGGCAAGAGAAATGTCTCATTCTAGTGCAATATCTAATGCTAGTCACAGTGCAATACTCATGAATATCTCATGCTGGGCAATACTCACTGCAAGTCTTTAATGCAATGTCTTACCACAGTACTATGGAATACTCAAGCAAGCAAATAGATCATGGTATAATAAATGGTAAAGTGAGTTTAATTTATGTGTAATAGTAGAATTATCTATCTGGAACATTATGTTATATAGTAAGTAGTTACATATGTATTAATGTCTTGTCGTATTACGTCTATGTGATATCTGCACATCTGAGTCCAGAGATATGGAATTTCACTCAGTTTTTGCACTTATGTGATTCTGAATGACAATAAAGTTTACTTTGACTTTGACTTTAAGCAAGTTAACAATGACAGAGTTGTGAAATTTAAGAAAATACAGGCAACTATTAAGAGAAAGGGGACAGCATATAATGGGGGGTGGCACTCTTGAAAAACAGCACTGACTCTATTCACGGTGGGCATGACAGATCATGAGCTGCTACTAACACTGGTGATATACGGATGCCCAATGCTTGCTTTACATGTATCCAGAATCTGAAATGTGTGGAAATTAGAGACCACCAGAAGTTAAGGAATGCCATACTTAGCACATATTCTACTCTGGTAAACATTTCATAGGCAAACAGTGTAGTCATTTTCCCCATGGAATTTTCCCCACCTTGCTAACTAGCATCAAGCATTATATTTAAACTGTTTAATGTGGAGCAAAAACTATCATCTGCCATTGAATCCTTATTTAAGAAACCAGTTTTAATTCAAATTTGCATTCCAAGCTGAAACAGAATAAACAAAATTATTGCATAACTGCATCAGTCTGTTGTTCCCTACAGCAGGTAGTATATATAAATCAGTGTCACTGACAAACACCATAGAACATTGAATCTGTCAAATGCAGGTGTGCATCTCTACCTTAATATAAGCAATGTTCCTCATTTTGAGTCCTAAAACATCTATGTTCCACAAGGTTCCACCGTGAAAGGGTTTTGTACAAGTATATTGCTAGGAATTCTGTTAAAAAAATGTCTATGGTAAATAGAACTGAATAATAGCAAAACATATCAAAAGAACTCCAAGTATAAAAAAACAGATAACAACCATGCTATTAGTTTCTTAGTTAACGTTGTTATAAAGTGTTTCACATTTTGCCAGTTTATTCCACAGTATGTGATGTAGTGTTCAACATTTTATATCTGGAAAGTTGAAAGATATGAATGCAGGTGTGCCAAAACATTGCATGCAAGTGACTAGAAAAGTCAAAAAGTATATAATGCATGACAGACCTCATCATTATCAGCAGATCATTTGACTGCTAGAGTTGCAGCCTTGCAAACAAAATAAGACACTTTAATATCAATGAAAAGGCTAAAATGAGTGCCTTATACTTGTTTTTGTAACAAGTTATTCAGTAACATAACAGCAGCTGCAATGCATTGCCATTTTGTATAAAATGTTACACAAACCTATCACAAATATATCCTTGTCTAAAAACAGTGAAGAACTCCTTGCATTATCAGTAACTAGAGTTCATGTTTGTTAATCATAAACTTGACAATTCCATATGCTCTTTAGTGAGCCAAACAGTGTCTTAATATTTCAATAACAATGAAGGTTTAAAGCAATACATCACATTACCTGATATCTACACTTCCCTTCCTTTAAGTATTTATAGAAGTGCAAACTCTACAAAGGCAACTCAGTGCTCCATCACATTACTCCGTCACTCTTAACTGCTTTCACTCTTTGCAAATTCACCATCCTATTTTCTGGCTACTGCTTCTTAGATCAAACTGCAGCAGTCATGCCAAAAACAGCCAATATAGTTGTGCTCTGCCTTTGAAATACTTATCATACACCCAGCAAAGCAAAATAAAAAAAAAATAAAAAATATAACCTCCTTCCTAGACTTTGCTAATGCAAACTATGATTCAATAAATGACATACTTATGAAAACATTACGGGAAACAATCTTCAATGACTCGGCGAGTCTATTAAAAATACTCTCAATGATATTTACTTATTATAAACGTCTGCATTCTTGAGCACATATTAAAAGGTTCATAGGTTGGTACTGGGCTATTTGCCCAAAGGCATATATTAGCCCAGCCACGTTGTGCGGTATTCACTGCCCCTTTAGTAGTTCCCTAGACCCTTGTACTAGCAGCCAGTACCCTTGGCCCCTATCTAGTAGTGCTGTTGGTGTGATCCCCGGTGTGAACTTTCTGTTACCCATCCACTCATCAAGGTTCTTCTTGAAGAATGATAGTGAGGGGCTCTGTCTTATGTAGATCGGGACCCTGTTCCATAGTAAGAGAAGTCTCAGCGAAGGGAATCTATCCCTCCAGCATGTTCTATTCATTGTTGTGTTGAGGTTTGTATCCCTAGAGCATATAGCTCAAGTAGATTTGGTTTTGCTAAGATGGAGCATGTTCAACAATTCTGGGTTGGACATGGCTCTGTACGTTAGACAGAGATCGCCTCTGAGAAAAGCGGTATGCAACAGAGAACAGTCTTAGCTTTTTCAATCATGCTGCATAGGGCAACTGTTTGAGGCCAGTAATCCTCTTGGTTAGGTACCTCTGTGGTCTCTCCAGCTGCTGGAGATGTCTAGCCAGGTACATTCCAATTGGTGCATTGTACTCAATAATGGGTCTGAAGAGGGAAGAGTAGAGGGGCACCACTACATCCTTAGATCTTGATGCGAACCCTTTCGTGATCAGATGGGTCACATAGAAGGATTTTCTAACCACTTTGGCAACATGGTTATCAAAGGAAAGCTGACTATCTACTTGGGTCCCTAGATCCCTTATTTCTTCTTCAGATTTCAGGGGGTTACCTCCTATGTTGTAGTTTGCGGGCACTCTGTTTTTTCCAAAGTGGATTACTACGCATTTTTGTGCATTTAGCTTGAGACCATGGCTTTGACACCATGCATCAGTTTCATTTAGGCCCTTCTGGACGATCTCCATGTCGGCCGGAGACTCTATTATAGCACCCAGTTTGCAGTCGTCCGCAAACTTAGTCAGCCACAGCCCTTCTGTGCTTGCCTGTACTTCTGAGAAGTATATGCCAAACAGGAGGGGCCCCAGGACAGAGCCCTGAGGCACACCACTCATTACTGGTCTGGATTCAGACATAGATCCTGCTACTCTTACTTTATGGGATCTGTCTGAGAGCCAGTTTGTGATCCATCTTGTGACGTAAGGGTTTATGCCCAGGCTGGTGAGCTTATCAATAATACCTGAATGGGGAATGGTGTGAAATGCTTAAGCAAGGTCAAGGTAAGCCGTGTGTACCTCCTTTCCCTTATCTATTGCCTGAGTAACTGTCTCAAAGAAATCCACCAGGTTCAGGAGGCACGGTCTGTCCTTGATGAAGCCGAACTGTGTGGGGTCCAGCGACTGGAGGTTCCCAATCTCTCCATTTATGAGTTCCATAATGATTCGCTCCATAGCCTTACAGATCAGACTGTAATATAATATAATAATATAATATATAATATATAATAGGACGCACATACACAAATAAATTAGAAAAATTTGAATGACTCACAAATTAATAAGCTTTATGATGAAAAATGAGATACCAGTTAGCTTTCAAAAATTACCCCAGTCATACAAACGAGCCTAGTTTAAATAAAGTACAGAAAATATCTATGTTTTTATCAATCTTTCTGAACTAATTATGAACACACTTTGGTTGGTTAAAAGCAATGATAAAATATTTTTTAGTTATATAAGAAAACCCAAAGGGAGAAATTGTGAATGCAACAAGATATCAATGAACAATTAAGTGATCACTTATCCATAGTGAATGTGCCTGCATAACTAATTTGTGCACACTTCACAGTAAGCAAAGAAAAACAGCAGGGTATTACAGAGCTACAGGGAAAATGCTGTTTACAGAACTACAGACATGAAAAAATTAAAAATTCAAGTTCCACAAAACCAGCCAACATGATGAAGATGGTTTCCTATACAGAATCAAAGAAAGCCTAAACAGACCCATCATTTATAGAAAACAAAATGTCAGCAGGTAGAGACATCCATTACACATGGTATCAGACTGTAATGGTACTAGTTCTCAAGGAGGCATACATCATACCCAAACAATTTTAGATCCATCAGCCTATCCAGTATTTTGTAAAATCATGGAGGCAGTCATAATAGATCTTATTGAAAGTAATAGATAGGATCTAATCCTGCTATATAATGAACACTATAAACTTGTTAAGAGGAGGGCTTGCATATTGAATATTCTGGCACTCTTGGAAGATGTAACAACAGAACTTCATGAAAAAGACAGTGCATGCTTCTTATCATAACTTTGCTAAGGCATTCAACATTACTTTACATGAGACAATATTATACAAATGAAAAGCATTTAATATCAATCCATACATAATTCAATGAGTAAAACATCTGTCTGGGTGGGTAGACCTGTCTACCCTGGCTTCCACTTTGTAAGATCAAGAACTGATCACTGGAAAGTCCCTTTGGGGATCACAGCTCATCAAAATGTAAAAATAATGTGCACTGGTGTATTAGTAACGGCCTAACCTTTAGCAATAGTAACATGGCAAAACGTTCAATAATTAAATGCAAAAATAAAAGGTCAGGCCATAAGAAACATCATGAAAGACCTAGAGAAAACAGGAGACGATAAATTAACATTTGACCAGTGGGTTCTCTACAAGGTCATAAATGCATGTTCTGTAGCCCATCTAATTTTAAAACATTATGTCTATTCACTTCAGAAATAACTTTGTACCATGATATACATCACTATTCAAACTCTTTAATGAATACAATGTCAGGTTTTCCAGCCATTGGACAAGCCTTGTGAAAGATAGTCTACAGGTATGATTCCTTAGTAGAAAATCAAGAGGTTGGAAAAGCTGAACCATTACAAAGACCTCGATAATTGTCTGATGCAGTTCTACTTGAAAATCTGTGCTAAAATAATTCTCTTGAGAGCTACAAAACAGACCAGGGAACGTAGTACTAACATATGGCCAATGTATTATCCAGCTTCTTAAAAGATTATGGAATGATTTTCCCCTTACTTGAAAAGAAGTCATTCATTAACTTTTTTCTTCATCAATTGTATTTTGCTTTCATAACAACTACTTAATAACACTTACAAAAATATAAAAACAAACATTCGTATGCTATACAAAAACATATAGATTCCATACCACTGACCACGGGTGGCCTTGTACACAGGTAAGCTTTGCTGCTGCTTAGGGCAGTGCTCTGATAGGGGCATATTTATACTAATTATTTATTTACTTATTTTTTATTTATTTTTTTTTTAAGTAAAGAACCACAGCATTTCTTTGCATTAAGGAAGTAAAATAAACATATGACACACCAGTGCCCTTTTTGGAAAACAGAGTAGTCAAAGCATCCAAGGAAGGAAGTGTTGTAAACTTGTCCAGTCAATTTGTTGGCCTTCTGCAACATTCTACCCAATATCTACCTAGACTCTCAATCAGACAGTTTGTGGTTGGGATGAAGCAAGAACTCAACAAATCTGAAAATGTAGATAACATCTGTGGCATGAAGAGAAAGCTGTTCTACTGTTATTTTTTTAAACACTGTTACTTTTGTACAACTGGGTATTTTAGATGGACGACTAGCCATAACTCCCAGATTTCCCTAATTCTGCAGAATGTCCTTGATTTTCTCTCATATGCCTGCCCTGTCTCTCATATCCTTTTTATTATCTTCTGGTAAATAGCTGAGTATTACACTCAGTTAAAAATACCAGACATTTGAGTTTCATGTTACTTATTCCCCAGAAAAATGCATGTTGATGCAAAATCTGTTGCTTTATTAACTAAATGGCAAACAATACTGGCATATCTATGGAGGAATATAACTAATGATTGCATTTTTCTTATTTTTTTTTTACTTTGAAAGATTACTGCAACTTGTGTGAATCATCTTGGAATACTCTAAATTATGGCTACTACTTCCATGGAAGAAAGTTTTTTATTATAATCAGATACCTGAAGTGCACAACAGAAGTTGGTACAGCTGCTGGGCTGAGGTGGAAACTGTAGAAAGTAATTCTCCCTTTTGTCATTTGCTCAAAATAGTCAATTTCTGGCTTTACAAGGCTAGTCTGCATTTGCAGGATTAATGTGAGTTGTCTTAAGCAACTTGATGCACTTTAACATGGAATTGTTTGCAAGGAAAAAAATATGAAATAGAATGTATTAGCATCATTTTTATCACAATTATCTGAAGTGCACACAGAATTAGCTATAACTGCTGGGTGGGGTGAAAGTCGTATGTTGAAAGTATCTGACCACTGCTATTTCTTCAGTTTAAACTGTCACTATATGGCTTTGTGTGTTTCATGTGAAGTGGCTTGTAATACTTTAACATGGCTATGGTTTCCGTGGAACACAGAAGAAATAGTATACATTTTCATCATTCTTAGCTGTATTGACTGGGTGGGGGTGGAAGCTGTCTATTGAAATTAACTGGCCATCTTGTTTGTTCATTTTAAACAGTCACTATCTGGCTTTGGAGGATTAGTGCGCATTAAAGTAAGGTGGACTACTTAACTGGACATCTGAGATATGCACATAGTAGCTATAATGGATGGGTGTTTCTGTGAAGGAAAATGACTAGCTGTCCTCTACTGGTTGTTCATTATTCTGGCTTTGCAAGACCAACAATGATTTGTGTAAAGCAACTTGGAATGCTTTAAAGTGTTGCAACTCTCAGTGTAGAGCAAAGGTGAAATACTTTGCATGTTCACCCTCTTATCACAATCAGATGTCTGAATTGCCCACAGAAGTGGCTAAAACTGCTTACTGGAGGTGAGAGTTGTCTGGATGATGGTTACTGATCTCCTTGTCATTTGTTGAATTTCAACAGTCTTCTTACAAAATATGTAGGGAGGTAGGGAGATAGATAGATAGATAGATAGATAGATAGATAGATAGATAGATAGATAGATAGATAGATAGATGGATAGATGTATACATAGATAGATAGATAGATAGATAGATAGATAGATAGATGTATAGATAGATAGATAGATAGATAGATAGACAAAGGCATAAAATATATCACAAAATATCCAGATCTTCATAGCATCTGAGGCATAGTTGCCCCCACACCACAAAGGTGTATAAGTGGATTTTAACACAGGCTTAGTAGTGGGGTCTACCCTAAATCTACCCTAGTCTAAAATGGGCCTGCTCTAAGATGTGCAACAGAATGTTGTTATGGCTTGTGAGCGAGAATAGGTGCAATGTCATTATTTCTTTAATTTTCCTCCCAAAACTCAGAAGTGTGCACAGAACACTGCAGCTTACACTAGACTGGGAAGAGCGTGTTCATTATTTCTTATATTTTCCTCACAAATTTCTGCAGTTTGCAGAGAGGGGCATGACAGCTTGTACAGGAGCACTCTACTGTGTAGGAATAACAAGTTGAAAATATTTTCGAAAAAAGACCCTTGGAGGGTGCACAGTAAAGCTAAGTGACAGCTGGGTATTCACTCCACTGCAAAACGAATAAACACATTATCGCTCAACAACACAAATACGTTTTCGTTTTGAACTTATTCCCCTAAGACCCCTTGGCGGTTTTTTTTTGGATTTCAAAGTTGAAAATATTACTGTGATAAATAATGTTATACCCTCCTTTAAATCAAACATAATATGCATATACAGTTGACCATCTTTAAGGGAGAGGCAAACTGTTTCTACAGCACTGTCAGTGGCCCAACATGTAGCACACATGCTTTCTTTGCTGAAGGCTGTGGTTTCTATTTCAACACCAAATAAATGGCTGGTGACATACAGTGATATAGCAAAAGGGGGTGGCTGCACTCCTGAGTGTGCTACCCTTCAGACAAAATGTTAAACTGAGGCCCCATCTGCTTGTGTTGATGGTAGCTCAGGTGGATGTAAAAAAATCCACCTGCAACTATCAAAAAGAGTAGGGTCCTTTATTTGTATACAAAAATAACTCTTATTTATAAAATATTGACATATTTACAAACATTTACAAATGTACAAATATACAGATATATACATCAATTGACCCAATCATAATACATTTTCATTCCTATTAAAACCCTACTCCTTTTCCATAACCACTATCTGATTTTACTTAATGTTGTTGCTAAAACCCATTTACCATTAAACATAATTTCATTTACTCTTTCCTTCCATATAACTCATATAACACAAAATTATTTCTTACCTATTTTTTGACATATTCTTTTACTTCTATTCTTATAGTATCCATATTTAATCATATCAATGTTTATTTTATCTACTGCTTTTATATCTTCAAAACAATCTTCTTTACATAGTTTTCCTCTTAACTATTATACTCTTTTAAATTTCAAAAACACATGTCCCTTAGTTTCTTCTTCTTCACAATGTAAACAGATTCTATCACTTTTCTTCTTATACAGTATATTTACTTTTACTGGCAATTTATATATTACCGGACTCAAAAAAATCTTGATATGCAAATTTCTGATTACACTATTTGCTTCTTATTTTATAGCTCTGTTTTTTTTCCATCTGTTATATTTTCCCATGGTTTTACATAGTAATGTTTTATCATTACGTTCTTATACTTTTCTGTCATTTTCTATATCATCAGTGTTTATTTTCCACAAAACATATTTTTTCTTGGTAACATTTTATTTCTTCATTTACACTCCTTTTCTCTTTGACTCTTTTTTT
This sequence comes from Protopterus annectens, assembly GCF_019279795.1. Taxonomy (NCBI): domain Eukaryota; kingdom Metazoa; phylum Chordata; order Ceratodontiformes; family Protopteridae; genus Protopterus; species Protopterus annectens. The sequence goes on from NC_056729.1 coordinate 208,967,224, forward strand.
TACCATATCCCAAAATTTATCACACTTATATTTATACAAGTTTACTACTGCTCTCTCATCTTTTTCGTTTATCCATTTTAACACTCTGTACAAATTTAATGAAGCAGCATATATCACTGGATTAATTAACCCTAAACCTCTTCCTTCATTATTTACATACAAAACTCCTCTTTTCTGGGTTTAATCTACAACCCCATAAAAACTATCTGCAATAATCCCTTTTCACATACTTTTGGCAATATAAATACCCCTGCTAATGTTCCTATTTTCCTCCATCAGCACTGAATTAATCAAATAAGCCTTTTTTCTGAATTATAATTTACAAGTTCTCCAGAAAAGACAGGTTTGTTTTATTTTTTCTATTGTTTTGTCCATTGAATTCTACTTGCATCTTTATTCCCAAATTTTATACCTAACACAGAAATTTAATTCATTGTAAAATATATATCCCCAGTCATTATTATATCACCTAAACCTGTACTTTTCTCTTTATTTAAAGCCATCCTTATCACTTCTAAACACTCATTTGTGCAAATTATTACTCCCTTTATCCAAGTGTTGTTTCTTGCAATTACTATACTGTCATCTAGATTTGTTAACAGAAATGGAATTCTTAACCCTTCAGGTGATATATACCCTGCCTCCTCCACTATGTAATTTATTTCACATACTATCACATTCATAACTGCTGCAAAGAGTATATAACTCATTGGGCATCCCTGTCTTATACAATTATTCATATGTACCACTTACATTAACCAGTCATTTACAAGTAATTTTACTTCATTATTACTATATGGTGACAAACATAATTTCCTAACTTTCTCACTTATATTACATTTTTTCATTATTACCCATACGATTTCATGTCCAGTTGTGTCAAATGTCTTATTAAGGTCTCCAATCATGATTTTTTTTTCTTCTTTTCTGTTCATGATATTTCCCTATTTTTAATAATTGTTGACAACCCTTCCCCTTTATACTATATATACTATCTTCAATAACATTTTCCATTTTAGTTTCAAATCTCTTTTGTTTTATTTTCATAAAGATCTTGCAATCATTGTTATTCAGTACTATCAGTCTCCAGCTTTTTAATTGTCTTCCATCTTCCATATGAATTTAAGTATTCCACTATATAATTTTTATACATAAAACCTTCATTTAACCATTCATTCAAAATCTTTAAAACATATTGTTTTTGCCAATCCCATACATTTGTATACATTTCATTCCCTATCTATCTGGTCCTGCAGCTGAATCTATATGTATTTGTCCTTATGCTTTATCAAGCTTGTTTACAAAATCTAATTTTCCAACAGCTTATTCTCTTTTTCTGTTAACTTTTGTTTTACTTTCCATGTTTTTTCACTACCTTCTTTATTCTTTAAACACTTCTTCTGCATGTTGTACTATACTGTTCATAATCTTTTCCCGAGTTCTTTCTATTTCTCATTTTATATTTTTTTATTTCTCTCATTGCACTGCTATCCTGCTTTACTAATTTGCTTAAGTTACTTGATACTTTTCTTTTTCCTTGTAAGAATATCTTAGCTTATATGATGATTCTTGTATTGTTCTTGATTTCTTTCATATAATTCTTTTTTTTTTTGACAAAGAGCTATCATTATCTTCTAAATCTTCCAATGCATAGTTGTATGTTCTTTTATATTTTGTTCTTCTCTACTTTTCTCGTTTGTATTGCCACTGTAAAAAACATTTTTTTATATGTTTCCTTAAATATCATCCACCATCCAGACAAATTTTTATAAAAATATTCTCATGGTAATATGATCTTCCCATAACTGTATTACTAATCTCTTTCCTTCTTCATTCCATGCTTTCTCGGTTCTCTTTTTTATTCCTTCGCCTATTTTTATATATTCCTTGTTTTCATTTATATCTAGCCACACTGGAAGATGATCAGAAAAATCCTGTTTCAACTACCTCCCCTTCTTCTACAATTAAACCTTCTGATACTATAATAAAATAATATATTTCAGTTCTATACCCCTTTTATAAGTCCATGAATTTTTATCCTAACGTTTTAACATACCACATCATATAACTTCTAACATTTTCTTTTAGCATTTCCTTTCTTTTTATGCTTGCCTCTTAAATCTAAAAGTCTCCTGTTATTATAATATTCATATTTATCAATACATAGTCTAAAATTTGTTGAAATAAGTGTTCCCTTTTTTACAATTACTATAAGCATATAATGTTAGACTATTATAAACGTGTTCATTCCATTTTAAATCTACAATGGTTAATCTTTCCATTTTTGCTAAAGTTACATTTATTATCTTTACTGTATGTCTATAGAATATGGATATGCCAGAACATCTCTCATTTCTTAAATGCCAGATTACCTTTCCTCCCCATAGTTTTTCTGTTTGTAATCTTTCTTCATTTGTTAAAAATCTTGTTTTCTAATATAATTACATCTACATCACATGTACTACATCTCTCCATAATTCCTATTTTTCTTAATAATATTCTTAATACTGTTCTCATTTACAGAAAGCACTCTAAAATGTTCATGTTTCCTTTTCCTTGGATTCATGGTTTCATAAGTTCATAGCTAATTACTATGCTAGCTTTTTTTAACTGACCTTTCTAAGACTAGCCAATTCCATTCCCAAAAGTGAGAATCAAACACTGTATTTTGTGTCTGCAAGTCAAACACCTTAACCATTATACAAATTACAATGATTGTTTATATTCATTTTCATCCATTTCCTTGTTTTTTTCTACTGTACTTAACCCTTTAAATTTTCTTTTTTTTTTGTATTTTACCCTTTTACCAATAGAATTCCTTTTTTTCTTTTACTACCTCCCAATTTCCATCTTCTTCATCACTTATTAAAGAACCTTATTCTATGTCCTCTATATTATTTTACTCATCTAATTTTTCTTCTGTTTATACTACTTCTAAATTTTCTTCTCTTTCATTTTCCTTACCTTTATTTTCAAATTTCCAATCCACCCAAAAGTTCAAACTTTGTTACATTTAGACAGCTCAATTCACATTTTTTGCATCATGCCCTATTTCCCCACAAACATAACATTTTCTTTTATCATAGTTACTTATCAAATGCCCATCTTTTCCAAAAAAACAAACAAAAAAAAAACATGTTTTGGGTTGTCCCCATTATTTTGCAACAACCCCATTACCCTCCACATTTGTCATGCTTGGCATATGTGTAATTTTTTTCTCTTTCTATTTTAGCACATATTACAATCCCAGCCACCAGTCCATAAACCCCCTTTATCATAAACTTTTTCAATGCCCAGTACTTCTTTACATAAAGTTTTCAAATGTCCTTTCAATGTCCTCTTTCTAACTCTGTTCGAAATGGTATGTGAATTTCCATTTCTTTGTTAAATGCTTTTATCACATAAAGATTTCATGGGTTACAATCTTTTTTTTTCATATTCTCAAAGAACATTTTCCATTAAAAAACAGTGCCAAATATAATGTCACAAAATGTCTCTGTAAATAGGAACAAATGCTTTTACCTCAATGCTTTTACACCAAACGGAGCTATTAAATTGTTCCAAATTTCATACCTGTCCATTTCTTTGTATTTTTTACTTTAAATCCTTACCACACACTTCTGTTTTTTCATTTTCTTCTGCCTTCATTTCTGTTACAGCACGTTTGCCATCCTTTGCATATGTTTTCTTTTCCATCTCACAACTATTCTTCAGTATTGTCTCTTTATCCTCCCTTTGTTTTTTTTCCATAATGTCTCCCTAGGAAACATCTCCTTCATTTTCTGGTTCACCTGGCACCACTATTTCTTTAAGTAAATCATCTCGCAGCCCTCCTGACTGGAGGGTGATAATTATACATCCAACATTTGCTGACTCATCTCCAGTAAACAGGTTTCTTTAAAACATTTCCTCACAATCCTGCACACATTCTCCAGTCTAGATATTTGCTTCCTCCTCCATTTCTTTCATCACTCCATCTCTTTGACTCTCCATCTCTGTTTCTCCAGCCTCCCTCTGCACCTTGAATAAAACAGGAAGTGCTCCTTTAAAATGGGTCCCACTTGCAATGCTGAAGAGCAGGGAAAGTTATCCAATGCCCTATCCAAATAGGCCCTATTACTAAAAATGCCACCAAAGGTCTCTCCTGAAAAGAGGTTACTAGCTTGGTGGGAAAAATCCAGTCACGCAATGATAAATAAATATATCTGACAGTAATAGTTTGAAATATGATGAGTGTTTTTTTTTTAATTACAGTCTGACATCTAGAGGTACATAGAAGATGGTAGAGGTAAGAAAGCATTCTTTCTATATGTATGACAACAGCAATTTGAAATATATGACAGTAGCTGTTTGTGTCTTCTCTTTCATCAGAATCTAACACCAGAGGGGTACACATAGAAAGTGACTATCTTTTGCCTTTTTATATTTATTTCCTTATTTATTTATTTATTTATTTACTTATTTATTTTTTGAGGGGAGTAGGGAAGTAGGTACTATTAACAGATATGATTTAAGTATCCTTTCAAGCATTAGACTTATTTTATTCTGAACTGCTATTTCTTTCAGCTTTGAGCATTACACCCTAGAAGCAACCTTTTCCTTCACTGAAATAAAAAATAAGACTGAATTTCTTTCCTTAATTATAATTTTTGTTCTGGTCATCACTGGAGCAAATGGATGGAAAACAACTATAACCTAATAGTTTCTGCTCCTCCTCCAAGCATAATTTAGTTATTTCCTCCACAGTTATTTCAGCGTAGTCCTGAATAATTAGGATGTATTGAAAGGACACAGGAAAAAAGGCAAATTTGAAAAGTAAGACTGTTTCTTTCCTTAACTGTGATTTTTGTTTATACAATCATTAGATGAAAAAGGTTGTTTAAAAAACTCTAAAACACATCTCAGATCATCTGGAACCTCCATGGCTTCTGGGGGCCTAGTGGCACCCAAACCCCTAATTTAATCAAGGTATTTCCTTCACAGTTATTACAGTGCAATCCCTGTCAGTTAGGGTGTGTTGCAAGTTTGCATGAAAAAACAAAGTTAGCAGTAATACTGAATTTCATTCCTTAATCTGAATTTTTGTTCAAGCCATCACTGGATCAAATGGTTGTTTAATAAAATTAAAATGCACTTCACAACATCTAGAACTCCCATGTCTTATGGCCACCATAGCAGTCCTTAAATCATAAGATTAATTTAATTATTTCCTATGAATTCAGTTATTTCCATGACAGTTATTATAGTGAAACTCTAGTCAATTAAGGAATGCTGAAAGGATGCAAGCAAAAGTAAAGCTTAAGGGTTAACACTGAATTTCTTAATTCGGAGTATACTGTGTGGTGGTGCTGCAGTAGCGTTGTTGCCTCACAGTAAGACGTTGATCTGTTCGATTCTCAGTTAGAGCGTCTTCTGTGTGGAGACATGCGTGAATGGGCGTACCTTCGTTGAAGGTAGTGCATCAGGGCCGGCAACTCTGCACGTAAAAATCTACTGCCAATCATTAGCGGACCGGAGTTCTGCTGTGGTGACCCCTAACCGGGAAAAGCGGAAAGACACAACAACTTAGGCTATCATTGGATGAAAAGGCTGTTTAAAGAAAACTTTAAAAACACTTCTCTGCATCTCAGACCCCCATGGCTTAATGCAGTCATATCCTCCACAGTTAGCAGAATGCAGTCTTGACTAGTTAGGATGTGTTGAATGAATGAATGAATGAATGAATGAATGAATGAATGAATGAATACAGGAAAATACTGAATGTCAAGACAATCTGTAGAAAAAAAAAGAAAAAAGTAATCTGGTTGGTGTAAGCAGGCTATTAAGTTGGGGAACAGGAAGAGCACAGGGTGTCTGATGGTTGTGAAGGGAGTTTGGAACACTGAGTAGCTGAGGGGTGCCATGGAGTCCTTTATTTAGGGTGTCACATCGCCTAAGGTCAACCCTGAAACTGACATTTGTTGTGAGTTCTAATGCACTTTATCACTAGGCAGCAGTTTTCCTCATAAACATTCTCCCCAGACCTTCCATTGATTCCATTGGTGGTACCTTCCCACATCTTTAAGCTCCTATTAGTATTTTCCTTCCACATTTCCTTTCATCACACCTTCCCAATGAGTGACAATAAAATAACTTATTCTTTACCAGAAGGGGAACCATGATCTATACCCCTCTGCCTCTTAACACCTTATCCTTGGGATGTCCACTTGTTGACAACAGATTTTCCCCATTTCTCTTCTAATAGGTAATCACCACACAACACCTCTGCCTAGTTCAGCACCACAGCCTCCCCTTCATGTTCTCTATCAGCTATTTTCCTACCTTTCTTCACCTCCCTTCCTATCCACCATTTCCTTCAACCTCCTCCATCTCAGTCTCCCAAACCACTTTCCTCTTACCTAAGTCTATGCCTTTGCTCCTCATATTTACTTACATTTCCTTCTCTCCACCCTCTAGCTATCTCCCTCATACAGGCCCAAAAACCAGCTGTATTTTTACTCATTCCTCTTTTTCCCTTCCATGTCTCTCCAACTACTTCACACCTCTTATACAGCAAACAGGTAAAACACTCGACTAACCATCAATTCCCCTCCATAAATCTCTAATCACACTCTCCTTACCCATTCTACACCTCCTTTACATATGAACAATACCACCACATATGCAACTGATCTACTTCACTGTGCATCCACCATCTGTAATTCTTCATTCATCTGTCTACTTACACCCTTAAAGGTAACTTATATTACATCATCAACAATCTGCAATGCACATTTGTCCCAGGCCCACACTGAAATACCCCTTTAGCCACTTCCAAAACTTCTTCCCATACGACATTGTTATTCCAAATATCACTCTCCCTTCCCCAATATCCCCATACCTTCACCAAATCCTGCTCTGTACATTTTCCTTAATTTGCTACCTTTCACAGTCAACCAGTCCCTATGCCACCTCCTTCATTCCTTCCTCCACACCTGGCCCTGTCTCACTCTACCCTTTTTCTTCTAAGCCTTGTTCATTTCCCCATTAACCTGTTATACTTCAGGTACTCTCTACACTTGTCTGAAAACTAACTCTCACTTCCTCAGCCCAGAAACTTCTATTCCCCCCTCCCCATTCCTGGATACCAAATCCCATACCCTAACCATACTCGTACCTGCCCAGCGACAAAGTAAAATGACTAACCCATCTCTGTACCCACCTCTCAATAATCTATGTATAGGTTCATAGGTGTGTACTAGGCTAATGGCCTTGGAGCCTTTACAAGCCTAGCCCATAGAAGTGCCCTGGTACCAAAGTTTCTTCTTCCATTCTAAGCATCAGTCTTTCCATACACCTTTTGACCATATGATCCATGTTATCTTCTACCTGACTAACCACCACTCCTTGCTCACCTAACTCTACCTCTTCCAAATTTAGTGACGTAATATCCTTATGTTTCTGCAGTCTTTGTAACAAAGATATCACTATTACATTCCTTGCAAAATTCATCATGCCCCAGTCTCCCATCCTTTGCTCTACCTCCTGTCTCTCTTTATCATAATCTAGAAGTAGAATGCATTTTGTACCTGCTCTGTCATCCTGTTCTTTAAGTTTGCTCCCCAAATTTACTTATCTTTCCTTCTCTGCACCCTCTAGCTATCTCCCTCTTAAATTGCCAAACAACTAACTGCTTAAAAAACACTCTTCCTCCCCTATCTCCCATGACAACATCTCCATCCAGCCTTACATTCACCACTTTATCAAAATGTTTAACATCAGATTTAAGATCATAGTTGCACATAGACAAGGTCCTGTAACTCCCCGGGTCTTCTTTCTCATTCTTTCCCTTATGTAACACCATCAATGAAGGTTCAGACACTGAACTTGCAGTTTCCACCCTATGCGTTGTATCATTAAATATCTCTGTCAGATCCTCCTTAATTTGCAGTCCCCCACTTTATAAAAATTGATAAGATATCCAACATGACCCACTGTTAGCTAGCTCTTAATGTAGCTAATAACATCCACTACCTCCACATCCCACTTTTGCTATTTAAGTCTGCCCTTTTTTCCTCTTCCTAGTCCTACCCCATCCATTCCCTAAGCCCATACTTCTTATTCCCCTCTTAGTCTACAAATTCTTATAAAACACCCTACACACCTCCCTAATATACCCAAGCTTCCCTTTTCTGATCTCTTTCTTTCAGTACAGTAATATCACATCGACCTTCCCTGTTCCCACCATTGTTCTTCTCTTTTAGAACAAACTCTGCCTCAGCCTACATAAAGTCCAAATCCTGCATTTGCTCTTTTAATATTCATTTCCTCTTCACAATGTACACTAGCCATGTTCTAAGTTCTTGTCATTCTTTCTATATGCTTCACTATTGCACTTTCTCTCCTTGTCCTATCTGTTCTCATATCTGCCCTCCTCCACATAATCGACCCAATCCTCATTTGCTGCAAGTCCATCACACTCTTTACACCCTACTACATCCTACTTCTCCATTTTCACTTTTACACTCATGAACCACCTACCCCACATTTCTTTGAAGCCATCTTATCTATTCAGTCACTCACCAACACATTGCGTTCCACCACCCTCCCTCTTCTCCTTAAGTCCACATCCTCTCTCTCATCAGTTAATCACCATCATCCTCTCTCTCATCAGTTAATCACCATGGCATGATTTCATATTTCCCTCTCTGTCACTCTCACATGTTCTATGTCCCCTACTGCTTCCCTGTCTACTAACATTGTGTCTTTTTTCACCTGTTTCCTTTCATTTCCTAAAAATATATACCCCCTTCACCTTTCTTCATCCATAATTTATCCATCCTCTGCCTCAAACCTTTCTGACTGTGCTTATGAAACTCATGGGCCCAAACAGTGCATCTCTTTCTGGTTCAAGCATCATATTAAAACCTCCCTTCTCGGCAATCCTCCGTCCTCCTGCCATTATTTCCCCTAATATTGTCAGACAATTTTCCAGTGCTTACTTCCTATCTTCATCCAGGCCATAACACATTTCCAATACTACTCCAATTGTCATCTCTTAATCACCAGTCGACCATCCATCTGTCATCCCATTCCCTCCAAAACTGCTATTTGACAAAACTGTCTGTTCTCCCCTCCCCACAATGCCAAAGGCCATCCTCCCATCTTCACCCCTTTGGCACAATTATTTTCTCTCTAAATTTCCTACCTCCATCTTCTTCTTCAGCTGCACTTATTGTAACATATCTACACCTATATCATCCATCCCCAGCTTTCTCAAGATCCCATTCATTTTTAACACCTTTATTGAATCATCACTTATGACATAACCATACATTCATAAAAAGAAAACAAACCATATTAACCTGTTCACGGTTACAAACATTTTACATCACATATTTTCTTCTGTACAATTATCACCACAAAATTACATAAATTGCTCAATTCTTGCCTTCCTTAAACCTCATTCTTCATTCAAAACTTTTTTCTGCATGTATTGTTACAACTGCCATTTTTTTCTATGTAATTTGTTCCTATCCTTTTCTAAAGATTTCACTTCCTGTTCTTTTATCCTTGCAATAACATTCAATACTTCAAGTATAGTTGGTTTAGACTTTGATTTCCATTTTCTAGTAACTGCTTTATTGGCTGTCAACAGAACTACACTTAACAAGGCCTTACTGTTTCTGGATAACTCAGATCCTGTATCCCAGTTCAACAAAATCATTTTCTTAGTTACACCCATTCACTCACCTAATATTTCTGAAAAAATCCTCTACATTTTGATCAAATTTCCCACTCCTCCAACATTGCAAGTAACCACCTCATCCCTCTTTTCCTCCCTTCTCCCTATGCATCTTCCTGATGCTTCTATTGGTTCTAAAAGATCCTAACATATGAATGAACATCCTACTAATACTCTTGCCCTAAGAGAGACAACTACCAACTGGCATCGGCCATGTGCTAAAGAATATCCCTCCAAGTGTCCTCTCCCTCTGGTGTTCCTGTGTTTCTTTCCCGCTTCCTGAATGCTTACCTCTCCTCTTAAGGTCTTCTACTTCCATTATAGAGAATCTATTATTTACAAACACCTTGACAAGCACTGTATCAGGGTTTGGTAATCTTTCTGTACCCTTCCCTCCAACTAATTCACACTAAATTTGCCCAATCTATTTTCCAGGGTCTCCAAAAACCTATTTCCATCATCCATAAAATGTCCATCTATAATTTCTAAGAAAATTGGGTTTAACCTGTTAACACTGTCCCCCTCTCATCTCATACATACCCTAACAACATGTGTATAATGACACACTGCTACTCTCTTGCTAACTTGACAAAGCTTTATACAACAGCTTTGCCCAAAGAATAACATTTATACTACATAACTACAATATCATCTTTTCAAAGAGTAATGACACAAATACATACCCTTTCATACCATCCTTTCTAATCCACAGGCACAATATCACAGTATGCCTACGCATTCATTCTAATACCACCCCTCTCCTGTCTACCTACCTCCTAACATCAACAGTCTACTCTCATCCTTCACCCTCGGTTAAATTATCCCCACTTAAAGTTAAATGCATCTGTCCTCCCCAACAAATGTCTCTGAGTACTACCATACTAAAGCAAGACCTTTGGCTTTTCTTAAAATCAGGGGATGTACACTTCTTCTGTCTTCCTCATACTGCGTGTCAGAAAGAAAGAAGGATGGATGAAAATGTTTATAGTACCTAAATAAAAGTGACCAGTAATGCCACTTAACAGTTGAAGGGCAGCCATTGTTTGACCGAGTATGTTAATATCAAAAAGTTCAGAAATCCCACTAACACCTCCTATAGGTGACCCAGGAAAATGGCAGATGTCATTAGAAATAATTCCACCCCAAAGAAGCAAAATTTAAAAATCAGCATCAAGAAAATATGGAAAAAAAAAAGAGTACTGATGAGCAGACAGATGCTGCAGCTTTCCTGGACCATGCAAAGGCACCTGAAATACAGTCAGTGAGACGCAGAACACAGAAAATGTGCTGATGCAGCTAGCTGGAAAATAAATAGAAGTGGTTTTCTCCAGTGTCCGGCAAGTATAAACAAAATATCTACAATTGTAAGGGGGCTGGCCACATGACAGGTGTAAGCCATAAAACGAACTCAACTTCTAAACAAAGGAGATGCATCCATTACCAAATTGCCTTGCCCTGGCTGTGAAAACATGCTGGTGGGTACCTTCCAAGGTAAGCAAGTCTGAATATCCATTGCAAACCTGCTGGGTGCTCATGTAACAGAAAATGAAAATATGAAGTGGACAGACTGTAGGAAGGGAGGATGGACGAAAGGAAGCCACTCTGTGAAAGCAAATGTGCAAGGAAAAATTATCAATGTGTATATGTGTGTGCAAGAAGGGCAAGATTCACAAAGCAGAATAATAAAAACCTAATTATTAGATTTAGAGATGGTACTGCAAAAGCAAACAGAGCAAAGTCAAGTTCCCATGATAGGGAGGAAGACAAAGAGAGGTATTATTTTTCTTATGTGAAAATACATATATTGCCACTATCACCAACTGGTGGTTATAATAAATAAGTTTTGGATATTCATATTTTCTTTAAACATGTCCCAATGCCCTCATTTCAGATAGCTATCACAGTTACTTTCATAAATAAATTAAACAAACATCTTTGCAATAATTTAAATACTGCTGCAACAGAAACTAATAATATAAAATTAAGGGTGGTGTATGAAACTCGATTTTTCCACACCCTCAGTGTCATCTGTTTCCAATAATATTTAGGTAGTGAATGACATACTGGAGAGTCTTTATGAACTTATGATGTAAACCAGCCTATAATTTATACTCTAATTAATGAGGGGACAGAAACAAGGGTGTGGTGGGAGTGTACCCAAATGGGAAGATGCAGGAGAAGAGGTTCATAAAGTCAGTAGCTTGTTTGTCAACTGGCCTTATGCAAATGAAAGTGATGAACTATATTATTCAAGTGTCTTAGTTCTTTCAAATACTACAAGTGAAAATAAAACCATTTTCCCATGTACTCATTTTGCAAAGACACTGTTTTTGCTCGAGAACATCAGTCAGCATATTTATAACTGGATGTCTGCCTGATAATACAATGCAACCTCTGCTGCCAGGAAGAAGAGACCATATTATGATTACTGTAACAGGAGCTACGTGTAGGTCCTTTAACTCTGCACTGTAAATGTGTAAAATAAGAAGAAGAAACGCACTGACACTTGACACTGACGCACTCCGAAAAAGACCTCTACATGTATTTACATACTTATCCTAGGCTTTATACGGAGAATGTACTTGGAATTATCCTACTTTTGTAATCAAAAGTCTATACTGCACTATTGTCAGCTTGCATGTATTCTTTTTTTTTTCTGTTTAGACATCAGAATTGTAATACTGTACATATTGTTTAGCTAAAAAAAAAATTGTCATTTTTTTTGTCATTCTTTTTTATTTGGAGCTTTTCTCCCCAGGCCACCACTGAAAATGGATTCTCACAGGCCCAGTTGGACTTTCACAGTAAACAAATGTCAAATAAATACATAAATAAATAAACTGACCGACTGTGAAAGGGGGATGTAGTCAGGAATGTGGTGACCAGGATTGTGGTGACAGACAGACACATTTATGAATTGTAAACTGTGTGATTACTCAAAAGGTCTTGACCACTTATGCACTGCATCTGTACCCTCACTGTTTATGATTTGCTGACATCAGATCGATAAATTACTCGCTCTGCCCAGCTAATCAGCTCATCTGGGAGAAGATGAACAAAATTAGGGAACAGAAGTAGATGAAGGCAGCATGGTTGTCAACAGCAGCAGAAAAGCTAAGAAAGAAAAAGCGCAAACCAACACAAAAAGCTCTTTTCTTAACTAAATATGTCTGCATGTCTACATAGCATGGGAACAGAACCCCTGATGGAGGGAGAGTAAGTTCAAGGATAAATATGCTTGCATATGCCTTAAGACGAGATTGTTTTACAGTTGGGAAAAGATCGGCCTGGAATCTTAAACGACTTTATGTCTGGGAGCAAAACCCATAGAGAATACAGCTCTGTGCTTAAGAGGAACAGGAAGGCAGATATATATTGACAGCCAAGCTTTGCAGGTATACAAGAGCACCTGTGGTCAGTGATATCACAAGTAGGCATTCCAACCAGAGAGGAAGTAGCCCTCTAGTTGCCCTTTTAAAAGACCACTAAGCCCTAAACATAAAATTCCCTTTTCCCAGAGTGTATTTCCATCTCTATAGAATTATTGCTATAGTCCCAAATATTGAAAATGAATGACATAAAAAGTTTCTTCTCCTTTGCAGCAGCTCTGTCCTAGTTGGCTTCTTCAGTGCATACCATCTTGGGGCTGAATCAAATCTCATAATGCTGTCTGTCAGAATTTGTCTGCACTTGCATAACTTTGTCTAGCACATTTGAATGTTCTTGCAAAGAAAAAACATATCTGCAGCTTTTCTTTTCACAAGTGCTAGGGTCATAAGCTATGTACTATCATCTGAAGCTGCAGTCTTTAAGTCCCCTAGAGCCATAAACATATCAAGCCTTTTGCAGTTTGAAGTTGGCAAAAGCACTGAGAGTAACTTTACTAACTGGCAAAGCTTTGGAAGTCAGGAAGTGTTACACTGACTGCCTTAGGGAAGGAAGACAAAAAGGAAGGCAGGTCAAGGAAGAGGTATTTATATGGCAGAAAGCACCCAGGACAAGGGGGGGCTGTGAATAAACAGGTAAGAAAGGCTACAGCCAGACTGCAGACAAAACCAGCCCAGGGTTAGCAACATAAAGAGGAAATCATGTTTCTAATCCATTTTAGAGAAGGAGGAGGACACCAACCTGAATAAAGGCAGAAAGATGTTAGGGTTGCCACCTTTTCAAATGCCCAAAGTGGGTCAGGTGGTAACCCTAAAAGATGTCTGGGAAAATATTGCTGAAGAACAGACTGAGCGAATGCGGGAAGGATACTATGTTGAGAGAGGAAAAGGGAAAAGAGAGGTGATGTATAGGTGGGCCAGTAGGAAAGGAGAGGTGGGAGGAGGGAAAAAAGTAGAGGGAGGTGACAAATGAATGGAACAGCCAGCAGAGAAGGAAGAGTCTGAAAGGGGACTAGTCAGGAAAAAGGCAGAGGGAGGTCACAGACGGATGGATGGACCAGTAGGGAAGGATTAGTCAGGAGGAAAATGTACAAAGACCAGATGGCTTACCGTTAGAGTACTGAAATCTAGCAAATCCCTGGTAGAACCACTCATACAGAATATTAATAGATCTGTAACAACAATGGAAAATCAGATGACTGGAAAATATATTCAGTTATCCCCTTGTTAAAAACAGGTAGCAGGATCAGTACAGGCAACTCTAAGCAAGACCAGTTAACCTAATTTCAGTGACTAAGAAAGTGATAGGGTGGATCCTGAAAGAAAGGACTAACACTTTTCTAAAGGGAAATCAGCTTCAAAACACAGAATAGCATAGCTTCACTGCTATGAAGAGTCACAGTCACCACTAAAACTTCCTTCGTCTGTGTAATGTTGTAGCTGAATAGCATAGCTTCACTGCTATGAAGAGTCACAGTCACCACTAAAACTTTCTTCATCTGTGTAATGTTGTAGCTGAATGAGGGACTGCTAGTGGATGTAGTCTGTTTGGATGCCAATAAAATCTGTCACTTGGTAACAAATTACAAAATACTCAAACAGAAAGGAACATGGAAGAAACAAATGGTTTGAAAGTTAGCACATAGCATCAATGATCTGAGCTGTTAATGAAGTATTTCCTCTAGCTCAGTGTACAAGGTTTGAATGCCTGCTGTGTGACTTTTAGTGCTGGCAGTTATTGCAGAGGATTAAGGCAATGAGCTCTTAAACAAGCTAATTCCTGAGGAAAAAGGATTCATTCCCTCAGCCATCATCAAGTCACTTAACTGGAGCACCTGGGAATTTATGCTAGGTCCAAGACTACATGCCTTGTAACAGCCTATGAACCTATAAATGAACTGGGTGGGTGAATGGCTGTGAGGAAGAACTCACACTGTGATGGTATGGACAGACATCCAAGGGTGTGGGAAGTAATCAGTGCTTTACTGCAAATTCAGATTTGGGGGCTTCATTATTCAACACATTCATAGGTAGTTACTAAGCACATGATATGGCCCAGGGTGTCATTGATGAGCCAAGCCTTATTTTTCAATTTGTACAGAGCACTGTCTGTCAAAGGGACTCAGAGTACACAGTAGGTACATTGTGCGTGGATAACCAAGCCATAAACTACAAGAAGCCTCAGAGTTACACAGTAGGTAAACTGAGTGTGGGGAACCAAGCCTTAGACTATAAGAAGCCTCAGAGTTACACAGTAGATAAATCGAGCATGAGGAACCAAGCCATAGACTACAAGAAGCAACTCATTAATACCACATAGTCGTAATCCTCTGATCTAACTGTGATAATGCTTAGAGCATTTATTTCTGACTTGTCAGCAGGGGTCACTAACAAACAACCTATTGGCAAGTGACGCAAAAAAATACAGCTACAGTTCTAGATGAAGGGAGACAAACACTAAAAAATTACCCGGATGTTCTATATAGGTAGGCAGAGAAATAGTAGTACTAATAAGTCAATGCAAGTAAATACAAGAATCTACATTTTTGAACATTATCACCTTCAAAAATATATATAAGACATGAGATGCTAAAACAGTATAGATAGTGGCTGAAAAAGATCCTAGGTGACATCACCATAGCTGCCTTGGCCTATCAGGTACAAACAGAGAGGTAAAGCATTCTGAGAAATTATGAGGCTCGTCACAGGAAATGGATAAAAGACAATAAAAAAGTATTAAAGACAGTAAAAAAAGTACTGTCAGCATCATCAGTCATCCTTAGCTTATTTCTTACTTTTTTGTTTGTTTTGTGCAGTGTACAGCCAATATTCTGGGACTGAACTTGTTGGTTTTCCCTTGTTCATTACTTGTCAACGGGGTTAAATGAGCAAATTCTGCTCTTTGTGAGAGCTGACCCTGCTTCTGTGGTGATGTCATCATAAGTCCCATTCTACCTCATAGATGTTCTAGCAATGTTTTGTTTTCCACCAGAAAATCTAATGTTGGGAAAACTTCAAACATGTCTCTCCGATCCACCTTTAAGGAAAGAAGAGCAGGCCATACTTCAGCCCTGCTCTCTCCCTATGGCGACTCCCAGCAGGCATCCAAGTTGTTACTCAAACTTGGGTCACGTGGGGCAGACTCAGACCTTATGTGTCTGTGCCGTCGAAGTGGCTGCCGTTGCCATTTTTATTACTGTGTTAGTATCGAAACATAACTGCACGAGTCTGAAGAAATCGCTTATAAACAAAAGCACTAACTGAGAGATTCAGGCCTTTTTAACTTCATCATTATTCTATACTAATTTTGTCAGTTTTTTGCTTTTTGGACAGCTTTTTTGGTGTGTGGATACACATTACATAGAAATAAATGAAAAGCAGAATAAACGTCAGTGCAGTTCCATGTACAACAACCAGGTGCTAGTGAAGAAACTGTATAGCGCTAAAGATGCCTGCTATTAGTAGTCGCAATATATGCTTTTTTAATTCCTTACACATTTTTCAAATATTTTCCTGTCCACTCCATGTTTGATTCATTTGTCTCAGTAAATATGGGCAATGACACAATAGAGCATTACTGAACAACACTGAACTGTGCTACCAAAATCACTTAGTCAATATCCCAGAAACCAGGATATCCTTCGGTTCAAACTTGGGCGCAACAATAAAGCAATAGCACCCCCTGTCATAGACGTTAATCTGCAGGGGTACAGATGTGGATGTAAATGGTTAGGAAAACACAACTGCCTTTTATTGCAGTTCGTTGTATTGTTCCTCATAATCGCTATCCTCTGCCATTTCACTGCACAAACACGATGCTACCTGTTCTGTGGAAATATCGAGCAGTTACAACAAAAGTGTTCATACTTCAGGTGAAACATGTTCAAAAAGGACATGTTTAGGGCCTTTACAAAATTCACATCCTGGAAAGTGGCTAAAAAGCAGATGTGACATCTACCAGCCTGTTTTATATTACTTTATGAGAAGCACAGTAAGAGCTCTATAAAAATATGGATTTATCATGCTAAGACATTTTGTCATCACAAAAGAGAAGGATGACAATCAGGACTCATAATTCTTACAGTGCAAAGCCATGCAAAATAGTAGCGCAGACATTCATGCTGTAAGCCATGCCAAAAAGTCAGTTAAAACAGATGAGCAGAACTCAAAATGTTACTGCTCTCCCTGCATTCAAACAGCAGTCCCTCTTTTATACAATGTTATCCGATGCCATTTCACTGGGGCTTGGTACTTCCTTTCATTTCTAGCCTCACCCGCACTGACTGTGATGAAACAAGTTGATTGTTACAACAGGCCGATCTTTTAGTGAGAACTCTTGACCCTTGTGCATTTCTGTAATTCTGTGTAGTCCTGCAAATTTCCCACACAGTGTTTAGAATTATGGTAGTCTAAATATGAACTAGTCACTCCACCCCGGTTATTTTTAAACCACATGCAATAATTAGGAAGATTTCATAAAACCTGACAAGTAAGAGAAATGGGATAGGTTCATTCACAAGAAGACTAAACAATGGCTTCTAACCCACAGGCAGGCAAACAGCAGGTTTTTCAGGTAGTCCATAATACAAAGTAGTTTCAGGTGAAACTATAGTGTTGAGTAGAGGTAATAAGATAATTGATTTTTCTAGGCATTTAAAAGTAGAATTCGGTAACACAGAAGAAATATTTCTGCTTTTGCACAATAATAAGGATAACTAATTAACTGATTTTTTCGACGCATGTACAGAGTTATATATTACTGAAGATGTGCTTCCACATTAATTTCTTTTGCGGACAGTACCACATATCTAGCTTAAAATTAAACATAGATTACTTTTCTTTTTCTGCCATATTGTTTAAAGTAAGAAAGCAACTTGATCACAAAGAACTGCTTTGTCAACTGGCTTGTATACAGCTTTTTCAGCAACTGTCATCGTTCATAAAATTGTGAAAACCATGATAAAAGTGAACGTGCATGAAAGGAAACATCGCATTCAATATCCAAAATAACTTAAAGTAATACAGGACAATGTGGAACACAGTGAAGTACAAATTAATGTTGTATACCTGAGATTTATGCTGTCTCTCCAGATAATAAAACAGTTCTACCTCCTAGCACATTATGCCTTTACTTGAGAATGAGCAGTGAATTAGAAAATTGAAGTGATATCTGTACAAGTCAGTTGGACAATTTGAATAAATAATAAAATATCACCAGCAGTGTTAATATCGGCAGTACTGTAATCATTAGTACTGCTATCACAACCAGCAGTATAGTTACTAAATGTACAGCACTCATACAAAAGCAGCACTGTTACTACTAGCAACACTGTCACACTAACAGCAGTACTGTTACAACTAGCAATGCTGTGACACTAACAGCAGTACTGTTAGTACTAGCAATACTGTGACACTAATAGCAGTACTGTTACTACTAGCAATGCTGTGACACTAACAGCAGTACTGTTAGTACTAGCAATACTGTGACACTAATAGCAGTACTGTTACTACTAGCAATGCTGTGACACTAATAGCAGTACTGTTACTACTAGCAATGCTGTCACACAAACAGCAGTACTGTTACCACTGCTACCACTCATCCTCAGTAGCAGGCCATTCATATCAGTAGCATAATCAGCAGTATTTCTCCCATAAACAGCATGGTTACTGCTGATGATAAAAGCAGTACTGTCACCAGTAACAGCAACATATTCATATCAACAGCACTGCCACCATGAATAGTATCTTAAATTATGCCATTACCCTCAACACTATCAGCAGAAATGCTTCCATGTCAAAAGTCACTATCAGGAAATTACCATCCCCAGCACAGGATTTATAAATAGTGTTGTTATTCTCAGCTCCAGTGTCAGCATATGCAGCAATGCTTTCATATGAGTTTCACCATTAGCAGCATAGTCACCACAAGCAATGACAAACAGTGCTTTAATACTAACCATCAATGACACCAACAGCAGCAATCCTATCACTCCAGTAGCACTGTCAAAAGCACTGTCACTATCAGAAATGCTATATGGAGGCTTGTGATGTTGGCAGTCCTGTCACCCCAAAAGCTTCACCACTTTAAACATCAGTTTTACCATCAGCCACATTGTCATGATTAGGAGTAGAATTACCACATGCCACAGTACAATCTATGTCAGCTACACTGTCATTATCAGAAGCACTGGGACAATTCACAAGAACAGCAGCAGTAGTCACCACCTACAGTACCATAACCAGCCTTGTCACCATGAACTGTTAACAGTAGCAACACTGTCAGCAGCCACATCAGTATTAACACCACTGAAGCTACCTGAAGCAGCACTAGTCACTGGCAGCACTATCAGCAGCACTGTCACCATTGGTACAACTGTTCCCATCTGAAGCAATTCAAAAAGTAGCACCAGTCTCAGAAGGACTCAGAAAATCGGCAGCACTGTAAGCACAACTGTCACCATCATCAGCAACATTGTCACTATCTGAAGCACCACCATAAGGAGCAATGTCACTGTCAACAGTTCTGTCAGGTGTAATGTTGTCATTAGCAGGACTATTAGCAGCAGCACTATCAGGTGTATTGCTGCTATTTATCACAACTGTCACCATCTACAGTGCTGTCATCATTAACGTCAGAATAAGCAGTGTTGATAACATCAGCACAGCTACTATCTGTACAATATCCAGTACTCCTCACTGCGTTTGTCTCAGACATATGCTTTGGAACACAGAACAGACTCACACTGTCTTTTCTAATGGCACAGATGCACCAGTGGTTGATGACGAGGGTGAAGTATCATGTGCAGTTCTGGAGGCAATATAAGTAAAAGGGTATCAGGGCGCAGGAAAGAATCTAAAGGATACCTACCAGAAAGATCCATGAGATGGAAAGGAATGATTATGACCAAAGCTAGAGGAGACACGCATCTTCTCATATAAGATAAGACATCGAGTGAAACTTGGAGACACATGTTACTGGCATGTAAGATTGCATCAGGGACAGATGTAGGGGTTTTCCACAGAACAAAGAACAGAGTGGGGGACACATACAGTAGATAGTACAACCTAACTACTCCCTAGATATCCATAAGTACATTTCTCCAAAGACTCTGTGAAGACAATATCCACCTTAACAAAATGAAAGCTGCCATTACCCAGATATGTTTAAAATCATTACTCCAACCTTGACATATGAATTTAGACCCTTCTCAATTCTCTCAACTGAAAAGATTCATAAAAGAACATTTCTACATTCAAATATTGCAGTTTTGTTATATTAAACCATATAAGACTTGTTGTGTCTTTCGGCTTTTCCCAGTTAGGGGTCGCCACAGCGGAACTCCGGTCTGCTAATGATTGGCAGTAGATTTTTACATGCCGAGTTGCCAGCCCTGATGCACAACCTTCAACGAAGGTACGCCCATTCACGCATGTCTCCACACAGAAGATGCTCTAGCTGAGAATCGAACAGGGCAACGTCTTACTGTGAGGCGACAACATTACTGCAGCACCACCACTGCAGTCCTATATTAAACCGAATAAGACTATTTTATAATTTTAGTTATACTAAAACCTTATAAGTTATACGCTTTTTAAATGCTGTTTAATTTTGTCTGTTATGACATGTCCACCTGCTATGTCATTTTTGCTAGCATATATTAACAAAGTAAATATTACATAAGCCTACTTGTTTGATTTCAGGAGTAAGATATAAGATATAATCTTTTCTCTTAAGCTTAGTTTCATTCTGCTAGTAGGAAAAAGCTTAAAAGAAGCCCCTGGATCAAATTCCATAGCAATTTTCACTATGTTTAAAACTAAACTGCATGAGCCTTAGTGACTGTAAGTGTAATGAAGAAAAATGGCTGAACATACTCTTTAATTACTGATGTACTGTTCAAACCTGTTAGTATCTAGTGTAGACAGTGCTTTCTTTCTTTTATTCCAAGTAATTCTAAGATTATAAATTACCTGTCATTTGGGATTGCATTTTTGAGCCTAATTGAATGTCAATTGTATTTAACATTCTAGGTCCTCTGGTCTTATAATGAAAGGCCAAGAAATGTTGTAAATACTGTTTGTTGAAAGTTTGATTGTATTAGAATATTTCATTTTATATTTACAGTCCAGATTGCAGCAGAAAAGGATCCTGTGGCTAACCTACACACTTAGCTAACAAAAAAATAAATAAATCATAAAACGTTAATCTTACACAACACAACTTTAGAAGTAGCTTCATACCCTTGGCTAAACAATACACAGAGAATATCAAGTTATAGCTACTGAGTTACCTATAGGGGCATGTGGATACATATCTTACTATATTGTAGGGCAAATGTGTTAAGTAACATTAATTTAACACTGTGTTTTTACAGCACTGCTTTGGCATATTATTTAAAATAACACTGTCTTCATAGCAGTGTTCCGGAAAAAAGTGTCTTCATTGTAATCAGTTGGCATACTATTTGAAATATAATATTATGGCTTCACTTCGGTGTTCTGTCATATTATTTACATTAAAGTGAAATTGTGGATTCACTGCATTGTTCTGATATGCTATTTATATAAACTTAACACTGTCTTCACTGTGGTGTGCTGGCATTCAACTTACATTAAAGTAACATTGTCTCTTTGTTTCGGTGTTCTGGCATATTACTTACACTAAAGAAACACTATGGATTAACTGCAGTGTTCTGCAGTACTATTTACAGTAAAGTAATACAGTCTTCACTGCAGAGTTCTGGTAACACTGTGTCTTCACGGCAGTACTCTGGCATACTATGCAAATTCAAGTAATACTGTCTTCACTGCAGTGTTCATAGGTGTTTACTAGGCTAACAACCACAAGGGTCTTTTAAGCCTAGCCATGCATCCCAAATCTCTGACAAGTTCTGGTACCCTTAATAAGTGTACGTAGGAGTCTGGGAGATTAAACATTTACACGTTGCCAGTATCCATTAGAGACATAGGTGCCAAATAAGGGACAAATGTCCTGTTCCCCATCCAACTGTCCAGGTTGCCATGAATTGGGTTAGGGAGGAACTCTGCTTCACATGGATGGGGAGCCTGTTCCACAGACAGGGTAATCTCTGTGATACATACCTGTCTTTCCAGCAGGTCCTATTTATATCACAGGCAAGGTTTAAGTATTTAGAATGGGTAATATTGGTGATGTTTGTTTTGCAGATATGCAGGAGATCCATCAACGTGGGATCTGACAATGCGCTGTATGTCAGGCATCGATATCCCCTCAGGAGACAGAAAATAGGGATAGATCTCTAAAGCAGTCTGCACAGGACATTTTATTTAAGCCCTGTATTCTTTTAGTGAGGAGTGGATGTTCCAGTTGTTAGATATGCCTGGTTAGGTACATACTAAAGGGGGCATTGTACTCAATGATAGGTCTGATGAATACCAAATACAGTGGAACAATGACTTCCTTGGAAGTAGATGCCATACCTTTGTTTATAAGTTGCGCAACACAGAAGGATTTCCTCACCACTGTAGACATGTGATAGTCAAAGGCTAGATTACTATCTATGTGTGTCCCTAAGTCTCTGACTACTGGGTCAACTCTAAGGGGTGTGTTGTCAATATGATAGTTACCAGGGGTAGAGGACTTCCCAAAGGATACTATTATGTATTTCTTGGCATTTAGTTTCGGTCCATGGCTCTGATACCCGTTGTTTATCTGTGTCAGCCCTTCCTGAAGAACATTTCTGTCAGTGTGGGATTCAATAACAGCTCCTAATTTGCAATCATCTGCAAATTTAGTCAGCCAGAGACCACTGACATTGGCCTTGACTTCAGAGAAGTAAATGCCAAAAAGGAGCGATCCAAGGACTGATCCCTGAGGGACTCCATTTGTGACTGGCTTCTTTGTAGAGGTGGACTCCCCATTTCTAACTTCCCTTGTCCTGTCTGTCAGCCAGTTAGTTATCAACTGGATGACATACGAGTTTGAACCTAACCTCTTGTGTTTGTCAAAAATGCCCAAGTGGGGTATTGTATCAAATGCCTTGGTCAGGTTAAGGCAGGCAGGTGTGAACCAATTTGCCCTCATCCACTGCTTTGGTGACCTTCTCAAAGAAGTCTACCATTTTTTGTAGGCATGATCTTCCCCTGATGAAACCAAACTGGGTTGGGTCCAGTGTCCGGAGGTTTACTATATCATATCATTTCCATGCTAATTCTTTCTATGGCTTTATATATAAGACTAGTAAGACATGTAGGTCTGTAGTTTCCAGGGTCTGTAGATGGCCCACCTTTGTGCAGAGGGATGAGTGTTGCTGTTCTTCATTCATGTGGCACAAAGCCTGTTTGGAGGCTATAGTTAAATAGCAATTCCTGAGGCTCTGATGGGTCATGTTTCCTGCTATTTAAAAGGCATCATGCGATATTGCCTGGGCCCACTGATGCAGTGTTCTTGGCCTTAGAGAGAGCATTAAGGACCTGTGCAGGGGAGTTATATTAGATGTCATTTCCTGAGGAAACGTTGAGGAGGAGAGAGGGGTAAAGTTGGAGCAGAATTTATCTGCTAGTAGGTTTGCTATATATTCTGGCTCAGTATAGGTGGCTCCATTTACAATGAGCTCTGCACACAATTGTGTATTGTCTTTGACGTTACAGACATAAATGCCTTGTGGTTGTCCTTGGCCTGGGAGGCCAGATTTACCTCAAATTTGCCTTTGGTAGAAGTAGTTTTTGGATACTGCTTACATTAAAGTAACATTGGGTCTTTACTGCAGTAATCTGATGAACTATTAACGTTGTGCCTTGATGTCAGTGTTCTAGCATACTATTAAGACTAAAGTAGCACTGTGAATTCACTTCTGTGTTCTAGCATACTATTCATGTTAAGGTAACACTGTCAAAAACACAGAGTTCTGGCATACTATTTACATTAAATTAGAGAATGGGAAACCTGTAGATCAGCACCCTGATTGGAGAATGAGCATTCTCCAGCAGGGTGTTAATCTATGCGTAATGCCCACTGAAAAGTAGTCCACTGCTTCACGGCAGCATATTAAGCTGCTGTGCAGCTCAGACTGAAAGTAACCTAATGGATGCCATTATTTTATGCTCCCTAAGCAGCAGTTTTGCAGTTGAGCAAGTGTAAAATAAATAAAAACAAGAAAAAAAAGAAAAAGTGTGCATGTGTTTATATCTGTGTGTGAGAGCATATGTGTGCATGAGAGTGAGAGTGACAGCAATCAAGCTATTTTTACACTCACTAATCAGCATTTTGTTGTTTAGCTAGTATAAAAAATAAATGAAAGAAAAAAAGTGGGTATGTGTCTTTATGTTTCTGTCTGCATGAAGGGGTGTTTGCATGCATAAAAGCAGATGTGTGTGTGTATGTGTGGGAAAAAGAGATAGAGATAGAGAGAGAGAGAGAGAGAGAGACAGATTGTGTGTGTGTGTGTGTGTGTGTGTGTGTGTGTGTGTGTGTGTGTGTGTGTGTGTGCGCATGTGTGTGTGCGCATGTGTGTGTGAAGAGTGAAAGTGATCAAGCACTGGCAGCAGCAGTTAAGAGGACTTCATACCTCTCGACCATTTAGCTCATGATATCTGGATAAAGCCTAAAATAAAGTGGTAACAAAAGCTCAAATTAGGAACACATTTTAAATATTGCTGTTATAAAATCACAAAGTTTCTTAAATTACTTGAATTGTGTTAGCATGAATTTTCTGAAGGAAATAAGGTCTGAAACTCAAATGTATGTTATTATTTACTGACTTCAATCCCCAATGACTGGCAGCAAACCACACATTTTAGGAATAAGAGATCAAAAAGTAAAGTAAATATTTTTTTAAAAAATATATTATATTTTGAATGACACATTAGGTGGAGGAACTATTTTACATCAAATATATATATATATATATATATATATATATATATATATATATATATATATATATATATATATATATATATATACATAAAATAATATAGTACTTAGTAAATCACTACAATTTTGCAGACAGCCCATTCTTTAAAAATAATAATGCCCTCCAGGGTGTGTGTTACTGTCTTGCAGAGTTGTGCCTCTTAACATCCTCGGATGGGATTTATTTACACAGTAACACACACCTTGTTGGGCATTATTGCTTGTGTAACACGGTGTCTTCACTGCAATGATCTTGTAAATTATGGAAATAAAAGTAAAATCGTGTTATACTATTTACAAAAAAGTAGCACTGTGATTTATCTACAGTGTTCTGGCATACTATTTAACATTGTGTATTCACTGCAGTCTTCTGCCATACTATTTACATTAAAGCAAGACTGGTCCTTACCTTCAGTATCCTGGCATTATATTTATATTAAAGCAAGACTGTGCCTTTACCTTTAGTGTAATGTCATATATCTTTAGTGTTCTGGCATACTATTTACATTAAAATTAGATTGTGTCTATCTTTAGTGTTTTGGCAAACTATTTACATTAAAGTAAGAATGTGTCTTTATCTTTAGTGTTTTGGCAAACTGTTTACATTAAAGCAAGACTGTTTCTTTACCTTCAGTATCCTGGCATTCTATTTATATTAAAGCAAGACTGTGCCTTCACCTTTAGTATCCTGTCATACTATTTACATTAAAATTAGATTGTGTCTATCTTTAGTGTTCTGGCATACTATTTACATTAAAATTAGATTTGTCTCTCTTTAGTGTTTTGGCAAACTATTTACATTAAAGTAAGAATGTGTCTTTATCTTTACTGTTCTGGCATAGTTTACATTAAAATTAGATTGTGTCTGTCTTTACAGTTCTGGCATACTACTTACATTAAGGTAAGATTGTATCTTTAACTTTAGTGTTCTGGCATACTATTTACATTAAAGTAAGATTGTGTCTTTAACTTTAGTGTTCTATGGCAGTGAAGAGCAGTGAGCTGCGCAACAAGTCCTGTGGAACATGGAAAGGGATTGGCATGAGGGTCAGATAGCATGGTTCTCTCTTCCAGTTTGTGTTCAGTCTCCTAAGCAATTTTTAAAACAGCAGTATGGAGTTTGGGGACAGACATTTTATTTAGAGTTTATGACCAACAAGGCAAATTAATCTGATAAATCATGGAATAAGGCAGTGACATAACTGCTGCAGTTTAGCTGAATGTAAAGATTCCTGATCAGAGCCTGATAACAAGTTGTTATAATTTAAATACTATTATGAAGTCAGAGGTAATGAAGGCTAAATGGAGTTATTCTTTTCTCTCTTGTTCATCTGCAATCAGAGTGCTGCGCATATGGCTAAAGGAATTTATGACTTTTGTCTTTCTGAATATCAAAGAACAGGGAATGACTTTTGAAGTATGTTTTGATCTCCTGCCTTGCTGTCTCCTCTTGCTAATTTAGCAAACAAAGATGAAAGACCAGGAACTGCCTTTCTGCTGGGATGCAATTATGATAATGGCTGCTGAACTAAATTATCATTAAGATACTAGGGTGGATTTAGAGGGAAGAAAATGGACTGGGATGTATATTAGCAAGTACACTGTGACTCTTGACTAGTCACAACTGAATTTACTACTGTGTTCTCCTCAAATGTCAGAAAAGGGATGTCAGGTGTTGACTACCAGTGGAATGGGAAAATACACTGCATACAGTTGTGTACACACTGCGGTGGTGGTGCAGTAGTGCTGTTGCCTCACAGTAAGACGTTGTCCCGTTCTATTCTCATCTAAAGCGTCTTTTGTCTGGAGACATGCGTGAATGGGTGTACCTTCATTGAAGATTGTGCATCAAGGCTAGCAACTCGGCACGTAAAAATCTACTGCCAATCATTAGCGGAGCGGAGTTCCGCTGTGGCGACCCCTAACCGGGAAAAGCTGAAAGACACAACAACAACAGTTGTGTACATTATGCTACACAAGAGGTGATATACATATTGTTTTGTTTGTTGTACTAACATATGTGAGTACTAATTATTAACTTATAATAGAGATGGCTTTTCTGAAGTGAGCTCTATGCATGCAACTTAGATATCTGCAGTTTAAGATTTTCTGTATGCATCCTGTCTACTTTTATTGCCTTTTACTTTATTGCTGTGTGTGTGCCAGCTTATATATAATCTATATTTACACTACTTTCTTTCTGAAGTTGATTTATAAACTGTTGTTTATCTGAGAAGAGAGTAATCATTTTTACACTGTTGGTTAGCAAGCTGTTTATCACATACCACCTATTAGACTGCTAGACCTGTAACATTCTAAGAAATATTAAATGGTGTATTTTATATTTGGTTCAATTTAGAGCAACTTATAACTAGGGTGTCTCTGGCTCTAATCCAAGGTGATATCCAGCAATACCAAACCAGGAAGACGGCTGTGGGGAATTAGAGAATTCTGGTGGCCTTCCCTGGCAAGTGTGTGTGTGTGTGTGTGTGTGTGTGTGTGTGTGTGTGTGTGTGTGTGTGTGTGTGTGTGTGTGTGTGTGTGTGTGTGTGTGCGCACGTGCTCGTTTGGGTATGTGAAAGTAATACTTTGGGTGAAAGGCAGTTACCGTAGATAAAGCGGCATGGAAAGGCATTGGTTCACAGAGAGAACAATGAGACAGGTGGTGCTGGACAAAGACTCTGCTCTGCTCTAAAAGTGGCATATTTGCAGTCCAGTCTGTCTGTGCATATCCCCGTATGTTCTTGAAGCTAGGTTGTACTTTGTAAACTAGTTATTGAAAAAGACTTGTGGGTACTTTCTTGCAATTACTTTACCACTGGTTGGAATTAGCATGATTCAAACTCCATTGATGCTAGCCATCTTGATATCTGTGGTTGGCATACTACGATGTGGGTGTCATATTTATGGTTTGTGGTTACGGACCACCTTTACGTTTTTTTGCAGTAGTGCAAATCTCCTGTCATAAATATGAATTATATCCCATGTGAATAATTAGCTTAGTTATAAACTGCATTTATATCATATAAACAGTATTTGTGTAAAGCCCTTTCATTAATTTATTTACTCATGTGTTCATTCACCAAATACTAGCTTATTCCCATTCAGGTTCACGTGGAAACTGGAGTTTGTACCATCACTGCAGAGTTGCAAGGAAAATAACTTACTTCTGAATAAGATGCTTTTGAAATGTGTGAGAAAAAGTACAGTTTTGTACCTACCATAAATGTAGATGTCCGATAGGAATGCATCTGCAGTCCTTACAAATGGGTTGTCCTGTCGTCAGGCAGCCCTTCGGTCAGCCGGATTCCAAAGTCTGGGTCTGGCTTCGGCTGGTGTCGCACTTCACCCGACGTCATTGCTGCAGTTACTCGGGTATAAAGGCATCAGCCGACACCATTTTCCTCAGTGTTTCTTGCCCCAGATGCCAGGTGCCCTCTAGGAAGGCTAAATTTTGATAAATGCCAATGGTTCAAAATATTAGAAAGCAAACAAAAATAAGCATGTATGTACATATATACAAACAAATACACCATAATAGATTCTCCCAGCTAGCTATAAGAGGGGCAAATACCCTAGGAGTACCACAGAGGTGAAGGAGGGTGGGTAATCCTGACTGCAGATGCATTCCTATCGGACATCTACATTTATGGTAGGTACAAAACTGTACTATGTCCTTCAAGGATGCATCTGCAGTCCTTACAAATGGGTAGAATACCATAGCCAAACTGGGGAGGAGGAAAGATAGAATTATGGTGTAGTTAAGATCCCTTGCAAAACAGCAGTGGCAAAACCTGCTCGGGATCTAGAGTATAAAGGTAAATTATAATGCTTGGCAAATGTATGCACAGAGCTCCAAGTAGCAGCCTCTAAAATGTCTTTGGTAGCCACTCCTCGTAGAAAAGCTGTGGTAGTGGCTGTAGCTCTTGTAGAGTGAGGCCTGATGTTTTCTGGAGTTTTCTTTCCATGGTAGGAGTAACAAAATCTAATGCAATTTCCTATCCACTTAGATATTGTCTGTTTTGTAATTGCTTTCCTTCCATTCCTGCTGCATATGCTACCAGTAGCTGGTCAGTTTTCTATTGCTCTTGGTCCTGTCCAGGTAGTAGCGTAATTGTCTGTGTACATCCAAGGTATGCAACAGTCTTTCTCCCCTGTTCTGTGGATTGGGGAAGAATGTAGGTAGGTGGATAGCCTGATTTAAAGATACCCTGGAGACCACCTTAGGCATAAAAGTAGGATTTGTTCTCATGGACACTCTATCTTGATGGAAGATCAGAAAGGGTTGTACTGCCATTAATGCCTGTAGTTCAGAAACCCTTCTTGCTGAAGTGATTGCCAGCAGGAAAGCAGTTTTCCATGATAAGTATTGCAATTCTGCTGTTGCTGCTGGTTCGAAAGGAGGTAGTGTCAATGGCTATGTTTACCAGTGACACATCTTCCCCTTTAGCAGTACTCCAAAGGAGATATCTTTTCCATTTTGCTGAATAGGTTTTTCTTGTTGAAGGTCTGCGAGCTTCTAAGATAATGTCCTTAACCCTTTGGGATAAATTTGGGTTAATTTGTCTTATGCAATGTTCCAGGCAGTCAGCTGCAGAGTTTGCAGGTTTGGATGCAGGGTGTTGTAATTGTTCTGAGTTAACAACAAGGGAACTAGGGGTAAGGGCCATATCTGTTCCTGAGACATGCTCCTCAGTAATGGGTACCAATGTTGTCTTGGCCAGTCTGGAGCTATCAGAATGATCCTTGGACGTTCCTCTTTGATCTTCAATAGCACCTTGTGCATCAAAGGAAGTGGTGGGAATGCATATGCTGACAGATTTTTCCAGCTGAAGGATAGGGAGTCCACCTTCCATGCCAGTGGGTGGTACGTCCTGGTGCAGAATTTCTTTAACTGGTGATTGAGTGGGGATGCAAATAAGTCTATTTCTGGGAGACCCCATTTTCTTGTAATGGTTTTGAAGATGTCCGGATGCAGCATCCATTCGTGGGCATCCGTGGTAGTCCTGCTTAATATGTCTGCTAGGATGTTTTCTTTCCCTGGTACAAAGATTGCTTGTAACTGAATATTGTAACTCAGGGCCACATTCCAGAGGTCCAGGGCCATCCGGCATAGAGGGTACGAATGTGTGCCTCCCTGCTTGTTGATGTACCACATAACTGTGGTGTTGTCTGTCCTTATCATCAATTGGCCTTGTCGAAGAAATGGTTTGAAAGTCTGAATTGCCAGTTTTACTGCCAGCATTTCCTTTAGGTTTATGTGTAGGTGCAGCTGCTCTTGAGTCCATAAACCCTGTATGCATTTGTTCATCATGTGGGCCCCCCAACCGAGGTCTGAGGCGTCCGTTGTGATGGTTTGGCTTGGTTAAGTGCTGTGGAAGGGCAATCCTTCATTTGATTGACAGGTCTGAGCCCACCATTGGAATTCTTGCTTCAGGCATGGAATTATTGGAATTTGAGTTTCCAGGCTGTGCTTGTGCTGAGACCATAAATTCCTTAGGTACCACTGTAGTTTTCTCATATGCAGTCTGGCATGTGGTACCAATATTATGCAGGATGCCATGAAGCCCAATGCTTGTAGGATTTTTCTTGCTGTTAGATGGTTTTGTTTTGTTAATGCCAAGAAGTAGAGAGGGAGTTGCTCCTGTTTTTCTACTGTTAGGAATGACATTTGTTTGGATGTGTCCAGCTCCACACCCAAAAAGGTTATCTTTTGGGATGGTATCAACCTTGACTTTTTTATATTGACTGTGTATCCCAGGGCTTGTAGAAGGTAAATGACTCTTTTCAAGTCTTCTGCTAGCTTGTTTTTGTTGTCCGCTTGTATTAGGCAGTCGTCCAAGTAAGGGTAGATTTGGATCCCCTGAAGCCTGCAATGAGCGATTACTGATGCCAGGCATTTCGTGAACACTCTGGGCAGTAGATAAGCCAAAGGGCAATGCTGAGAATTGATAATGCTCTGATCCTGCAAGAAATCTGAGGTATCTTCTGCAATTTGGTCGTATGGGGACGTGCAGGTATGCCTCCTTGAGATCTAGAGTTACCAGCCAAGACTCCTTGCCCAGCATGGGAAGAAGCTGCTGTAGGGTCAGCATTTTGAATTTTGGAACAATGAGGAATGTGTTTAAAGCGGACAGATCGAGAATAGGTCTCCATTTGCCTTCTTTCCTTGGTACTAGGAAGAGTCTGGAGTAAAAGCCCTTTCCTTGCTCCATATGTGGTACCTTTTCCACAGCTCTCATCTTTAATAATTGATTTACTTGTTGTAGAGCTTCTGCCTTTTTATTTGGAGGTAGGTTTGGCATTCCTCTCTTTCCTGGTAGAGTATGGAAGTGAAACCTGTAACCTTGGTCTATTGTCTGCAAAATCCACTTGTCTCTTGTGATGTAATGCCAGTTCTTTGTAAATAAAGCTAGCTTTCCGCCTAAGGGTGCTTCTAGTTGTTCCCTGGTAGGCGGTGCCAAAGCCAAGTAACTGTGATTGTCCTGTATTAGTGGTGGTGGCTGTGTCTGTGCCTCGCTGGTTGTTACCCTGCCACTGGCGTCCCCTGTAGGCACCTCTGGATTGGCTTCTGCCTCTTGAATGCCTATTCCTGCCTCTCTGTGCTTTGGAGGAGTCTGGAAAGGACCAATTCTTGGAGGGCCAATTCCTGCTACACCTTGGCGGTTGGACCTGTAAGAAATCTTTCACCGTTTGGACAGATTTTGCCTTCTCTTCCATCTTCTTCAGCACCTGTTGTGCAGGAGAACCAAACAAATTGATCTTATCCATGGGAGCATCTAATAGTTTTGATTTGACATGGTCCGGTAAGGCCTGCTCTTTTAACCATGCATGCCTTCTGATAACTGTGCCAGTCATGGCTGATCTAAAGGAAGCCTCCAGTGCATCATAGCCGCATTTTAAAGAATGGTTACTAACTTGCTGAATGTTATGTACCATTTCCTGAACATATTTCTTGTCTAAAGGTTCATCAGAGGACAGTTTGTGGTTAACTGGTCTAGCATAAATTCTTGATACTGGATCATATGAAATTGACAGTTCAAGGCCCTAGCTGACAGAGTAGCAGAAGTGTAAACTTTTTTACCCCATCTCTCTAAGGACCTGGATTCCCTTTCAGAGGGTAGGGGAGTCTTGGCAGAGGTAGATGCTACAGCCTTGGGCCCCTGGGAGATAGTCTCGGGATCTGCAAAAGGAGCCTTGTATAAATGGTGATGAGTGTCCGGGACCCTGTAGAACCTATCGGGCTTAGCAGGGGCCGGAGGTAATGAATCAGGAGCAGTACAAGCATCATTAAATGCATCATCTACAACAGACAGAACTGGAGGTATAGCTAAAGGCCTATGTTGTGGTAAATGCAAAAGGTTCTAAGCCTTTTCTGGAGTCTGAAAAATCTTGGCCCTGCCACTGAAATTGTTCCCTCATAGCATGCAAGGTTTCCCCAAAGGAAAATTCCTCAGGTGGAGAGGCAGAAGGGATGGACTCTTCAGCATCAGAGTCTTCATAAGGGGAAAAAGGAGCCTCTGGAGGGTCTGTATTATCTGAATCATCAGAGGAAGCATCTGTGGAAACTGGCTCAGGGGGCTCTGCTCTAGGCCTCTTCTCTGGAGGTGGGTGAGAGGCCCTGTCTGGGAGAGGTTGGGATCCCCGGATTAAAGAAAAGAGATCCTCTGCTAAACTAAGCATTTGGGAACTGGAGCTAGGCCTGTGAGAGGGGGTCTAAACAGGCACAGATTTAGTAGCTTTAGCTGCTTTAGCCCTGGCAAAGGCCTTAATGGACATGGCTGCAGGAGGCCTAGCAGCTCCACGTGCAGGGGTTGAAATATCCAAGGGAATAGTGTCAGATAATTCCTGAGAAACCACAACTGCAGGTTGGATTTCAGAAGCCGATTCCACCAGGTTGGAAGAGGCCTCGGTAGGAGGTAAGCTTTTGGCTGAAGGAAGAACCGCTTGCTCGGTTTCAGCCGAAACCGAGACACTCACGGTTGTCTTAACCGCGGTTTCGGCCGAAACCGCGGACCGCGAGTGTCGGTCCTTTTCCTTGCGTTTTTTGGATATTTGTGAAGTCGGAGGATCTGACAGCATAATATAAGCAAAATCAGAGCCGAAAAAACTGCTCAGCAAATTCCGACCGACGTCTAAGCGTCCGTCGGTTAAAAGAAGCACAGGCTAGACAAGCTGCTACGTCGTGGTCTGGGCATAAACAAGGTAAGCAGTAAGAGTGGAAATCTTTATGAGGTATTTGTTTCCCACAAGTTAAACAATTATTCACTTTTTCTGACATCGGCTGAGGCAAGAAAGAGTCCCCAACGGGGTACTTAGCTTTTTAGAAGTCTTCGGTAGTAGTAGAAGTATTCGGTAGTAGTAATCTCTGGTTCTGACCGACCGGCACTTGCGAACAGCTTCTGCTTCGGGCGCCACGCGGCAAGAAAGACTGAGGAAAATGGCATCGGCTGATGCCTTTATACCCGAGTAACTGCAGCAATGACGTCGGGTGAAGTGCGACACCAGCCGAAGCCAGACCCAGACTTTGGAATCCGGCCGACCGAAGGGCTGCCTGACGACAGGACAACCCATTTGTAAGGACTGCAGATGCATCCTTGAAGGACATCAGTGGAGCCTGCCACAACCCCATAAAGACAAAGGGAAGAGATGGAGACACTGCACAGAAGGTACCCTAGCCAAGAACCAAACGGAAGAACGAAGTCCCATAAGGCAGCAGCATTATCAGCTGCATCACCTTGTTATTACACGCACATCTTCCTAAATGAAAATACAGCTCCTGAATAGTGAAATGAGAATACAGAATTCTACTACTGCATTACTAAAGCTATATAAATAATCAGCAGAACCAGAAGCAGAGATTTATCACACTAAGGCCTACATTTACACCTCAGCCTCCATTATTCTTCAAAAGTTCAACAGATTCTGTAAAGTAATGAGAATTAACATAGCCAAAAAATAACAGATCCTTCTTAATAGTAGCTTAATTTGTAAGCTTAAAACCCTCTTATCATATAATTTGTTGAATATACCTTATGGCAACACACATACCAGTTCAGCATTGTATTACTCCACTGAATAAAGGCTACTCATAAAGGCAATTAACTTTTATGAAGAATAAAACATACACTAGTGAATAATCATGTACATCTAGCGTGTGTGTGTTTGTGTGTGTGTGTGTGTGTGTGTGTGTGTGTGTGTGTGTGTGTGTGTGTGTGTGTGTGTGTGTGTGTGTGTGTGTGTGTGTGTGTGTGTGTCTGTGTGTGTGTGTGCATGTGTGTGTGCATGCGTACGTGCGTGCATGCGTGCGTGTGTGTTTTGTGTATGTGCTTGTGCGTGTGTGTGTGTGTGTGTGTGTGTGTGTGTGTGTGTGTGTGTGTGTGTGTGTGTGTGTGTGTGTGTGTGTGTGTGTGTCTGTGCGCATGTGTGATTATGCCCATGAGCATCCACTGATGGAGCAATGTAGCACTGAAAAGTAGATTTAAGCCTTATGCATTTCAGGCTACTTAACCATCTGTGTGACCATAAATAGAATAAAGCAGGTAATAGAAAATATATGAATGAAAATAGACCAACATAAAAAAATAGAATTCATATGATTTAATAGGTTAGGATTGTTGACGGTAGGCCTAGAGTGTGGCAGTGGCATGCTATTCCATGCCACAAGGTTAGTGCAGGTTGATGTGATCATACCCAGGAGATGGACAGGATGGCTGCTGTAAAGGAACATAATAGTGGACAGCTAGCATGGTACACTAAGCCAGCAATATAACATTAGAGCAATGAGGTGGAATTCCTAAATCTTCATCCGTAAACTAATAAAGCTAACTCGATATTCGGCACAAGTGCGACTCAGCAGTGTGTCTGTACAGGAACAGCTCAATGGATTGCTGATGTTTATTTTATTTTACATTTATTACCAGGAAAATCTGACTGGGATAAAAACAGCTTTTCAGTGGATGCCAGGGGGATAAGCTACATCAGAAACAGCATGCAACAAATTAGAAAATAAGCAAAGAGAACAGATATCATTTATAAAAGACAGAAACTTAAAGCCATTAAACATGTCATAGAACAATGTACCAAAAGGTTATATAAATACAATGATAAGCACAGAAGATGCAGGACAAATACTTTTGGCATAGATTTTATAGAGTTACAAAGCCTGTCATAGGTTCATAAGTTACTAGGTTAATGGCTTTAGGGCCTTTACAAACCTAGACATGTTATGTCTGTGTCCCCTAACTGACCTTGTTAGATGGTCGTTATTCACAGAGCGAGTCTGCAATCAGCACTGACTGCATACCATTAAGCATATGCTATAAGGATTTAGGCACAGTATGCAATAGGTGCTGTTAGCTTTGGAGTTTAGCATAAGAAGAAAATAATACCCATTATGTTGCAGAAAGTGAGAACTGTAGAGATATAGGATAAGAGGAGGATATAGAGAAAGAAAGAAAGAAAGAAAGAAAGAAAGAAAGAAAGAAAGAAAGAAAGAAAGAAAGATTGGACAGCCTTAAGATACAAGACAAGTAATGTGAAGAGGCAATGCAGGGTAAACGAGGGATGAGGAAAAAGAGTAAATGTGGTGGGGAATAGGATAACAATAATGGATGAAGAAGAGGTGGCACATAGGATGGATGAAAGAAGATGTGTTATTAAGATGAATGAAAATGCAAAATAAAAAGCCAAGCAGTAAAGTGCGGGTGGACTACACAGGTAAAGTTAGAGGAAGACAGTGACTTATAGCAGGAAGCAGTAAAAAGTAATCTTGTAGTTAAGAGATCATTAAGCAGCAAATCAGGAAAGATGGAGGGGACTGGGGGATGCAAGGGAGGAGATTAATAATGTGCGGCTTTTGCAGTGATCTGAAAGAAAAAAGGTCACTATTGTGATTAAGCAGATTACTGTTAGGTATTCTGTAGTGTGGGGATTTAAACATAAGTTTAACAAAGTGTGGAGCATGTGCAGTGACATGAGTTTGTCAAGTATTGCTTCACTTGTATCCTGATGGCTTTGATTTTATTAATCTTTTTAAGACATATCAGGATGGAGTTCCACTCTTGGCAAAATAGGAGGAATACAGAGAGTCACCTGCAATATTATTTGCTTTAGATGCTACATACATACCTACATACATGCATACATACACAAATATATGAATACCCCCCCACACACACACACACACACACACACACACATATGCATGCATGCACATATACCTACATACACACACACACACACACACACCTACATACATGCATATATACACAAATACATGAATACACACACACACACACACACACACACACATGCATACATGCACATACACCTATATACATACACACACACACCTACATACATGCATATATACACAAATGCATGAATACACACACACATACACACACACACATATGCATACACGCACATACACCTACATACATACATGCACACACACACCTACATACATGCAAACATACACAAATATATGAATACACACACACACACACACATACATACACACACACGCATACAAGCACATACATACACACACACCTACATACACACACACCTACACACACACACACACACACACACACACACACACACACACACACACACACACACACACACACACACACACACAAATAGTTCAAGCACAGGCATTAATGCCCTTCTAGACTGCCAATATACCAAAATACTTGTTCCCATAATAAATGTCCACACTGTTCTTAAAAGTATCTAAACTAGTGCTTGCTTTCATGTAATTTGGTAATCTGTTGCATGCATCAGCTGCTCTCTCATAGAACCAATTAGTACACTTCTCATACGTATAGAATCTTCTACACAGGGTGTCTGATGATTCTCTACCACATTTTGATAACCCCAAACATTCCCAGAGGTAGTTGTCTCTAAATGCCCAATATTCCTTAATACGATCTCCTCTTAGGCATCTGTAAGAGACTTTAGTCTTTCATAATAACTTAAATGTTCACATCTATGGATGCCCTTGGTACATTTCCACTGTAGTCTTTCCAGTTTAATAATGATTGTTTTCCTATAAGTTTTCCGTACTGTTATTCCATACTCAGGTTTGGGTCTAATATAACTAACAAACAATGACTTCATTATGTTTGACTTCCTAAACTTTATAAATCTTTTTATACAACCTATAGCTCTATAGTTATCATTAACCAATTGGTTGATATGCTAAGAAAAACTCTAAACCCATATCAGGTCCTTAAATTAATCTACAGCTTCAATCACTGTGTGCTGTATTAAATATTCACATTTCAATTTTTGTCTCCCAACCCTTATATGCTTAGTTTTTGATGTGTTTATCAACATGTTATTTTCCTGTGCCCAAATGGTCAATTTAGCCAAGTTCTTTTGCAGACATGCCTTATCTGTAACACATGTAAGCACTTTACCCAATTTCAGGTTGTCTGCATATAGACTGTAGAACACCTCAGATGAAGAAGTAAGGCCTGAAAGGTACAATCTAAACAAGTAATGGACTAGGACTGAGCCCTGTGGAACACCCTGACTGCAACCAAGAATTTCACCTGTCTAGTTGCTGCATGATACTTGCCATGTCTTACATTTAAGCCGTGCAGCGATCCATCTTATCAAGAGCACATTGATACCTAGTTCTAATTTATTGATCAGTGTTTTGTGTATGACCCTGTCAAATGCTGAAGTGAAATTTATATAGATTACATCACAGCACAATTTTTCACTCATAGCTGTTATTATATTGTTATAGAACATCATGTTACAAGTGGTAATAGATCTATTATCAACATATGCATGCTGATATATGGTTTCATGTCCCAACCTGTCCAGTTCTGACAATAACATACACAATATTACCTTCTCCGTTACCGTTTCCAGAACATGAAAGTGGACTTAAGGGTCTATATGACTCTGGGTTTGTCCTACTCCCCTTTCCCTTAAAGACAGGTTTAATAAGCACATGTCTCCAGTGTTGAGGAATCTTCCCATATTTATATGACCTAGTAAATAATACATATAATAGTACTTACTGAAGTGCTCTCAGGTCATTATTACTAATTCTGTCTCCTCCCTGTGCTTTGTTTGGATCCCATTTACGCAGTTCTTTTTCAATATAATCTTATTTGATTCCAGTATCTGAGGTTACCTGGATGTCACTAGGATGACTTATCGCCCACTTTGTGGGGCCAAACTGTTTTGCATAGCATTTTATAAATATATCTATAATTTGTTGTGTTTGAGAATAAATTTCAAAATCTACACACATTTTTCAATTTGTATGTCTTTACTCTTTCCACATTTTATATATATATAAAGGTTTCCTATTATCCAAAATATCTTTATATAAATTTTCTTCAATTTGTTCTTTATCTTGTCTCACACTATGGTTAATTTTTTTTGGCCAGCTTCTTTGCTGCAGTTTTCTAAGTTGTAGTTTGACCTCTCTTCCATTTTTTTATATTTTTTGTCTCTCACCTTGATTGGGTATCTTATTCTTATAGAAATATATCCCCCTGACATTGTATGTCTACATCCTGATGTTAAACATTTTTTTTTTATTTTTTGCACTCAAACAATTTCTCTTTCAAAATTTTTCATATTCCATCTGCAGTTTTTCCACTGAACACATCACTCCAGTTAGTTTTACATAGTGACTGTTTTGCTTCCCTGTAATCTGTAATTAACCTTCTGTGCATTGGTTTAGATTTCAGTTTGGCAGAATTATCTAGTAACAAATTAACCTTTATAACCCCATGATCACTGCACATCAATGGTGGTAAAACTTGACTTGAAGTAATAGTAATTTCTTTAGGAACACAAACAATGCCTATTATGTTCCGTTCCCTGGTAGGTTTTTTACAATTTGAAGCAATTGTTCCTAAACATACACTGGGAATAATTTCCTTACTAATGCTGTTGAATCAATATTATTCCAGTCTGTCTCTCATAGATTAAAGTCCCCAGCTAATATTATTCCTTCCTCTTGTGTTTCATGCAGTAAATGTATGAATTCCTCTAAGTCGGTAGCACTTGATTTTGGTGGTCTATACACTCCAACAATTGTTACATGTTCCAGGGTTGTCTTTATTGTCAGAGTTACACAGTCTATAGTACTGGTGTTATCACTGATGTTTGCAGAAATCCTTTGTCAGTACAGTTTGTAAGTGAAGTTACATATAGTTACTAGATTTTTCAAACTTAGTGCATGTGTGACCTCTGCCCATCAGTGCTGCTTAAGGGCCAGACTATGGTGACATTTTTAAAGTAACTTAGCTGTTAACCTTGCTGCTCTGGAGTATAATCGATCATCTCTTGGG
This sequence comes from Protopterus annectens, assembly GCF_019279795.1. Lineage (NCBI taxonomy): Eukaryota > Metazoa > Chordata > Ceratodontiformes > Protopteridae > Protopterus > Protopterus annectens. Next base: position 209,006,560 of record NC_056729.1, read on the forward strand.
AGATGGGTGCTTTATATGTTAAAGAATATAGGGACAGCATAGAGAACAGTTGGAAAAAGGTAGGATGAAGCTATACTTTTCAGGAAGTGTCAGTGAGGAACTGTGTAACTTTATAAAGTGGGCCTAACTTGACATGCTTTTTTGTTTTAGCTGGTTATTTTATATGTTAGTCAAATTTCACATTCTCAAGGAACACTTAGTATCGTTGTAAGAGTGACAAGTTCAATTCCGTTGAATTTAGAGGCAGGTGTGGTCAAGAGCAATTCATTCCATAGTATTGGAGCTACCTGTATAGGGCCATTGAGATATGAGGCCAAGATGTTCTGATGACCTGAGTGACAGATGTAACTGAGGCAGCACATTTCAGCAGTGGAAGAATACGAACGTACTTACTGACAAAGAACCTGGTTATAAGAGAGTGGTGGAGAACATTTCAAGGAGATGGATAAAAAAAGAAAATGAAATGTTAAGCGGGGATTAATATATGAAGGCAAATGAAGAGGAGTGGAAGAAAGGTTTAGTGTTTTGTTTTATAACCTCTGTTCCCTACTAAAGGGGTGTGAGCTGACAAAGAAAAATGGAGATACCCATGTGAGGAGCATGTGCTTAACCATGTGTGGTTTTGGTGCTGGTTTAGTAATGGATTGAAGGTGAAAAGTTTCATGACCTATTTTAGATACAATGGGATGGTGTTACATACGTAATAGTAGTATACAATCCTAGCCAATAACACTAGGGAGCTGAGCCAGTGGTGTACATGGACTGCTTCTGGAGGTAAGGGAGTGGCAAAGGCACAAAGCTGAAAGACTGTGGACTGGAGAAGTTGAGTGGGGACGTCAAATGCTTCTGGGGTAAACTGACAGGGATTTATGATCATTAATAGGCAGAGTAGCAATGTTGGCACAGATCCAGTCACCAGCAGGATAGCAGTGAGATAGCTGCCATATGTGCAGGTGGTGTTAAATGGGTTGCAATCTGAGATTTCCTTGAGTACTCCAAACCCACCCCCATAACAGTGAAGAGCTCAAGAAATACATATATCCACCTGTAGCACCTACTCTGGGAAATTTTACATAGCCATGGTGCAGTAGCAATACATGTATAATGGAAGAGGCACTCATAAAGAAGTTTCTGTTTAAACCCTTACAAAAACATGGACTAAGGGACTTAAGAACACTGTAAAAAATCTTAAGCCCCAGACAGACTGTTTAGCAGCATAAAACCAAAGACCCAAATTTAGCCAAAATATATAAATGATCAGGGAATCTCTGTTCATTTTAAAACTTACGTTTGCCTACCAACCCAAGAGAAGTGTGTTTCAAGCTGCTGCAAAAATAAAATAACAAGGAATCCAGAATTTATCACTGGTACAAGATACTGAAATGTTACATTAATCTGAAAGTAATAATGATTTATTTTCCCAATGGCTCAAGAAAATACAAACAATTTTGTGCTAAATAGTTCTTGTAAGTAACCAGAAATAAATCTGATTTTAAATCAAAAATAATCTGCTAACTTTAACAGAATTAATACAAATTAAAGGGAAAATACGTACTTCTTTCATTCATAGTAATTTTATTTTCCTCTGCAACAAAACACCTGCTTTGAGAAAAGAATCATTACACACTAGCAAAGAAAGATACTGAAAAATAAAATCCTGCTGCATGAATGCAAAGGCAGCACATAAAACTGATACCTGAAGGAGATTTTCCTTAGGTGTTGCAAGGAGGTTGACAGCTGCTGACAGTTTCTGAAAAAACTCAGCTGCGAGATCCCCTAATTCAATACCCTGGATCCAGTCTAAGAGTAAATCAAGGTTGGCACGGATCTGCACCCCTTTTGACCACTGGTAAAATCCTCCGCCAGAGCCTGTAGCAAAGAAATAATATGGTATGTCACAAAATAGTCAGTCTGTACACTTATTTTACTTTCGATGTACATTTTAATGTTATGTCAGACATGAAGAAATGCCTTTACCCTAAACAAAAGATTTTGTTTTA